>NC_141695.1:871023562-871453562 GCF_964263255.1 Lissotriton vulgaris | reverse complement strand
CCGGGGCCTTTTCTTGGATTCCGGCGTCGTGGATGCGTGCTATTAGGTTGCGGTGGCAGACTGTGTCGAAGGTGGCTGATAGGTCCAGGAGGATGAGGGCGGCTGTTTCTCCTTTGTCCATGAGGATCCTAATTTCATTGGTGGCGGTGATGAGGGAGGTCTCGGTGCTGTGGTTGCTGCGGAATCTGGATTGGGAAGGGTCCAGGATGTTGTTGTCTTCGAGGTAGCGGGTCAACTGGCTGTTGACTATCTTCTCCGTGACTTTTGATGAGAAAGATATTTTGGAACTCTATTATACCTTTTTTTTTTACTTTAAAAATTATGTGATGTTTTATAACTTCCACAAAAATATGTCTCTTTTTTTTTTGTTGGGAAAATTGCACTCGCATACCGGTAGCATTCGAAGCTCCATCATTGCGCGAATCCGATACACCATATTGCTAAACAGTCAGCTGTTCATATAATTGTTTGTGTTAATATATTTTTTTCCTTTGCAAATCTTTCACTAATTCTTGTGGTGGTTTTCAATATTGAATGGGTGAATACTTAAAGGTTGAGTGTGTGTCTTGAAAAATAGACAACCATACGGGGAACACATTTTGTTTTTCCATTTAGTAACCTGGCGCTCCATTCCCTCTTGGTTAAAAGAGAGCTCCTCTCATTTGTTTGAGATAATTTTAAGGACCTGCTGGACTGTACTGTAGGCCTGAGCCTGCGGGCAGCACTGACCTACAAACACATGGTGTTGGCGTTTGGGGCACTGTAGTGAGCTGATTAATAAGTGTACATGCACACAGGCTTCCGCCACTGCATTACACAAAAACATTATGCCTCTAGCATGCGCTCTGTTCCTTTGTATGTGAACGTTGGTATAACATATTATTATTTAACCTTGTGTATTCTCGTGCACTCCAACTCCTCTTTGAACCATGATTACCACTAACAGTTGGCAGATCGTACTTCAAAAACGAAGGATGCACTCAACTGGTGTTTTCTATTAAGCTTTAAATAAACCTACATTTACCTCCAGACATTTCCACCATTAAATTATTTCTCCCTTTTCAGACACTGAATTGATGGAGCCAAAATGGGCAGAGCGGGTGCTCACCTCGTGATGATTCCCTCGGCATTCTGACACCTACCATTGTGATATCAAGACATTGTCCCCAACCGGAGACCTGCTCTCCCACCCTACAAAGGTACTCCGGACTCAGAGGTTGCACCAACACGTCGTTGGACATACCGATGGTGGCAGGTGAGAAGTGAAGTCTCGGTGCGCAAGACCTACAATGCACAGTGCGGGGAAAGGTGCTGGGGTGCAGCACCCTGGCTGCACAGGTGCAGGCAAGCGATATTCCCGTAGCTAATAATAATGTAATCTCTGGCCTCATTTATATGTTTCATTTTAAGGACTTGCTGGACCACACTCTTTCTCGTGGACCCCAGCGTCCTAGACAAACTGGTGACGGGAGGTAAACACTGAGGGCTGGGTGCAGTAGGCTGACGCTCTGTCTCCTCCTACCTCTGTTCTTTTGACTCTCCCCCCCTTCTCCCATCTACCGACTCCCTCTCCCTCCCATTCTCACTATCTTTCTTTCATTTGGACTACCTTTCTTTTCCTCTATCACATGGCACACATACTTATGTTTCATTTCTGCCTTGCAGGTTTTGTACGCTGCTTCCGGAGGAGTCCCACCCACGTATTTCATGCTATACTGTTGTTTGTTCTAATAAACTTTTGTTTCCATTTATTTGTGTTGTTATTTTTTTTCCAATAAAGAAGTAAGTGTATAGGTCTTCTTTTTCTGACAATACTTGTCTGTAGTTTATTGTGAAAATCGTCTGTTCATAGAAGGTTAGGAGGGAAAACATTTGTAATTTTGCGGTGCACCTACCAAGCATAAACCAACAGACTATTACACAAATGAAGCCTGGGTAATTCTACAACTGCAAGGGTTCTATGCATGTATCACTCTATAACACCATGAGTACTACCCATGTGATTACAGAACCAATAAGGCACTGCCTAGGACCACAAAAAGTTCAGGGACTGTCGAGGCCCACCCTGCATGTTTATGTAAAGCCCCGGAGGGTGATGATTCCCGGACTTCAGTTGGCCTGGAAGCCCCCCGAACAATTAGTAAACAATACCCGGGAAGGTAGCGATCCCCTATGCTTTGAAACATCTCTGTGCCCTCCCACACCTAATTTACATGTGTCATTGAGATCCCCAGACCTACAGAGACCCCGCAATATAATATTAGGATTGGCCCCGGAACATAACCCACCAGGGGCCTCATTTAAATGAACGGGTGAGATCCTGCTTCTTTTTTTTTCTTTTTCCATTTTTACCATCCAGATCTTCTCTATTAAAGCGATACAATTTTTTTTCCCTCTCGCTTCAACTAGTAAAACAAGGATTTGCTATCCCAGGGAGAAGCCATGCACCCGTCCTCTAATAGAAAACATAAATGTCCCGCGGATGCACACCCCCCGGGACATTGTATGAGCTGCGCCTGGGAGGTCACGCCCCCTAGAACCATGATGCATTGGTTAGTATAAAAACATATACTAAAACTACTCACACACGTGTAGTACAGCAACCAGAGTGTAGTGAAGAGGCAGAGGGAGCGCAAAATCTAAAAATATAAATCCTACCAGAGGTCGGGTGACATGATTCAATGAGCCGACACCCTATCATGAGTAGAAACAGCTATACGAAAAAAAATGTCTTCAGCACAACGCGAGCAACTTTATAATATTGGTGAGTGCTGCCTTCTTTTTATCTTCTCCCGCTCGTCGCCAAATTCATGTAGTGAAGAGGCAGACAGTAGTGGATCCGATAAGTAGATTAATTGCAGGAAAACAAGTTACCTTAAACACCCACCAACAGGAGCAGACAGCAAGGCAACTGTCTTCTCCAGCACCATGTACGAACTCCCCAAGGTTCCCCTCATGACAGCCCTACATTCTAATATTACATACTTACATTCTAGTAGAATTACATTCTAACATTCTACTTTGATTTATATTGGAATACTACACAGAACACATGACTTTACAGCAATGAGCTCATGGTTTCATCCAGGAGTCTTGATACTGGTAGGGGTGAGTAGTTCGCTTCCCACTCCCTTATTATATAAATGCAATCTAACACTACTTTCACAGGTATCCTACAGTGCCCAGAGCACATCACTTTACAGAAATGAGGTCACGATTTAGGCTCACGGTGTAATCCATGAGTCTTCAGACCAGTCGTAAAAAGTAGTTCGCTATCCACTCCCTATATACTATAAACGCATACTAACTCTACTTACACAGTTATACTACAGTGGCTAGTATTCTACAGCACCCAGAGCCCATCACTTTACAGCAATCTGCTCTGTTTGATCCCCGAGTACTCACACCTGCAGGCATGAGTACTTCGCTTTCCGCTTCCGGTATAGTATAAACACACAATAGCGGTCAGTAGTTCGCTTCCCACTCCCTGTATGGTATAAATGCCTACTAACACTACTTGCACATGTACGCTACAAAGACCAGAGCACATCACTTTACAGCAATGAGATCACAGTTTAGGCTCTCGGTTTCATACCAGAGTTTAGCAGCATATCATCTCAGCACCATGTCACTCTGAGCAACACCGCACTTTCAGACCGGTAGGAGTGACTACTTCCCTTCGCACTCCCCCACAGAGCTTACAGTGCTCCTACCCTCCTTTCCTACTTTTTTCACCCTTTTTTACCCTTACTCGCTTCAACGGAATCTCAAAATGGCGGTCAACACTTCCTAGTTGCAACCGCGCGCAGCGCTCGCAACCAATAAGCAGCAAGCTCGTGCTCGTAACGCCTCAGCCAATCAGATGGCAGAATTCCCAAATATTGACATCTGTAAATTTCAAGATTTCTCCAAAACTACTGAATTAATTTACACCAAATAAACAAAAGTGTGCTTTCTAGACCAAAACCCTTCTCCCTGCCAAATTTGGGGTAATTTAGTTCTCCCGTTCGACCTGTAGCCTTGTTTAAAGTTTCGTATGGAAATGAACATGGGGAAAACACGTTTTGGGACCCCCCTTTTATTTCAGTCCCCCCATGACCAATCACTCCCACACTTTTGACATAGGAGCTGATATGAACAAAGAAATAGTTTTGAAAATGCCATGAAGATTCATCAAACAACGCCAAAGTTATAAGAAAAACAAAAAATTCTCCTCCTATGGAAACGTGGTTCTAACTATAACTACCTACTGGCGACCTGCAGGAAGAAATATATCTGTACATATGTATATATATATATATATATATATATATATATATATATATATATATATATATATATATCATCTCACAAATGCCCTGAAGCAAGGATGCCCACGCAGTCAGGAGCTTTTGAAAAAAGCATTTTATTTCAAAACCGGCATTACTTCAGCAAATGCAAAGTCCCTTACGCGTTTCAGAGCGCTGTGGCTCCTTCGTCAGAGGGTGACGCTGGATGAACTGCCGAGCTTGTCAGGGCGCCATTTGAGCTGCATGCTTAATTAATTCCATGTGGAACTCACAGGTGAGTTACCTTCAAAGCGTGCTGGAACCCGTAGTTTTCTCTCCCATGTGGGTGCTGTTCAACTGCAGTGTCTTTGTCTTCAATTATTAAAATCCCAAGTGGGCTGCAGAGCAATGTCAGTTTCCTTTCATTAAGCCTGTCTGCGCCTCGTGGTCCGATGATTCAAAACCTTTGGCCCCATTTTCAGTTCATGGTGGGGCATCCTTCTCGGCCAGGCTGCCGAGTAAATATCATCTCACAAATGCCCTGAAGCAAGGATGCCCACGCAGTCAGGAGCTTTTGAAAAAAGCATTTTATTTCAAAACCGGCATTACTTCAGCAAATGCAAAGTCCCTTACGCGTTTCAGAGCGCTGTGGCTCCTTCGTCAGAGGGTGACGCTGGATGAACTGCCGAGCTTGTCAGGGCGCCATTTGAGCTGCATGCTTAATTAATTCCATGTGGATCTCACAGGTGAGTTACCTTCAAAGCATGCTGGAACCCGTAGTTTTCTCTCCCATGTGGGTGCTGTTCAACTGCAGTGTCTTTGTCTTCAATTATTAAAATCCCAAGTGGGCTGCAGAGCAATGTCAGTTTCCTTTCATTAAGCCTGTCTGCGCCTCGTGGTCCGATGATTCAAAACCTTTGGCCCCATTTTCAGTTCATGGTGGGGCATCCTTCTCGGCCAGGCTGCCGAGTAAATATCATCTCACAAATGCCCTGAAGCAAGGATGCCCACGCAGTCAGGAGCTTTTGAAAAAAGCATTTTATTTCAAAACCGGCATTACTTCAGCAAATGCAAAGTCCCTTGCGCGTTTCAGAGCGCTGTGGCTCCTTCGTCAGAGGGTGACGCTGGATGAACTGCCGAGCTTGTCAGGGCGCCATTTGAGCTGCATGCTTAATTAATTCCATGTGGATCTCACAGGTGAGTTACCTTCAAAGCATGCTGGAACCCGTAGTTTTCTCTCCCATGTGGGTGCTGTTCAACTGCAGTGTCTTTGTCTTCAATTATTAAAATCCCAAGTGGGCTGCAGAGCAATGTCAGTTTCCTTTCATTAAGCCTGTCTGCGCCTCGTGGTCCGATGATTCAAAACCTTTGGCCCCATTTTCAGTTCATGGTGGGGCATCCTTCTCGGCCAGGCTGCCGAGTAAATATCATCTCACAAATGCCCTGAAGCAAGGATGCCCACGCAGTCAGACCAGTCGTAAAAAGTAGTTCGCTATCCACTCCCTATATACTATAAACGCATACTAACTCTACTTACACAGTTATACTACAGTGGCTAGTATTCTACAGCACCCAGAGCCCATCACTTTACAGCAATCTGCTCTGTTTGATCCCCGAGTACTCACACCTGCAGGCATGAGTACTTCGCTTTCCGCTTCCGGTATAGTATAAACACACAATAGCGGTCAGTAGTTCGCTTCCCACTCCCTGTATGGTATAAATGCCTACTAACACTACTTGCACATGTACGCTACAAAGACCAGAGCACATCACTTTACAGCAATGAGATCACAGTTTAGGCTCTCGGTTTCATACCAGAGTTTAGCAGCATATCATCTCAGCACCATGTCACTCTGAGCAACACCGCACTTTCAGACCGGTAGGAGTGACTACTTCCCTTCGCACTCCCCCACAGAGCTTACAGTGCTCCTACCCTCCTTTCCTACTTTTTTCACCCTTTTTTACCCTTACTCGCTTCAACGGAATCTCAAAATGGCGGTCAACACTTCCTAGTTGCAACCGCTCGCAGCGCTCGCAACCAATAAGCAGCAAGCTCGTGCTCGTAACGCCTCAGCCAATCAGATGGCAGAATTCCCAAATATTGACATCTGTAAATTTCAAGATTTCTCCAAAACTACTGAATTAATTTACACCAAATAAACAAAAGTGTGCTTTCTAGACCAAAACCCTTCTCCCTGCCAAATTTGGGGTAATTTAGTTCTCCCGTTCGACCTGTAGCCTTGTTTAAAGTTTCGTATGGAAATGAACATGGGGAAAACACGTTTTGGGACCCCCCTTTTATTTCAGTCCCCCCATGACCAATCACTCCCACACTTTTGACATAGGAGCTGATATGAACAAAGAAATAGTTTTGAAAATGCCATGAAGATTCATCAAACAACGCCAAAGTTATAAGAAAAACAAAAAATTCTCCTCCTATGGAAACGTGGTTCTAACTATAACTACCTACTGGCGACCTGCAGGAAGAAATATATCTGTACATATGTATATATATATATATATATATATATATATATATATATATATATATATATATATATATATATATATATATATATATATATATATATATATATATATATATTACCTACTGGCGGTCGCCAGGAGGTATATATAGTTAGGATTTTTTCTCTATGTAACTTTTGAAAATTCTATGTCTAATAACTTTGGCGTTTGTGGACGGAATCGGCTGAAATTTTCAGGAAAATGGCACATTTTGTTTCTGAAAATTTGGGGGGGTTTCGTCAAGGGGGGGCCGAGAAAAAAGGGGGGTCCCAAAACGCGTTTTTCCCATTCATTTTTCCATAGGGCGTTTGGCCTCACTTTTAGCTCGAACGGCTGAATGGATTTGCACGAAACTTGGCAAAATTGTAGAGACTGTTAGCCCGATGTGCCTTTGCTGGGTCTCATTATATGTGCTCCAGTGGATTTTGAGAAATTAACGTTTAAAAAACAGATATATCTGTGACAGCGTCCCGGATAGCGCTCCGGTTCGCATACTTTTCGCGTAACGGAGCTTTGCGAAGCGAAGCTGATTGGCTCTCCGGTGTCTGTCAACATTCTAAACAGTCCGTAGCGGCCGCGATCTTGTCTCTCGGTAGGATCGAGAGACAAGAGGAGGCCAAAGCGAAGGGGCAAATGACCATAAGGGGGCATAGTAGATCCTCCCTGACCCCCTAAGTTTGATGTGGAGGCTTTAAAAGGGCCCCGCGGGGCAAAAAAAAAAATCTTTTTTTTCCGTGGGGTGCGCCCGGTACGCGTACCGGAACGCGGTCTGGGGAGCGTACTATAAGGAAACAAGAATGATTGACTTTTAACTTATTGTATGTTTATTGATTGTTCGTTTTGTTGGTTTTTTTTTGTTTATTTTTATTTACGTAGCAACATGTAGGTACCAATGCCGAGTCTAAAAATCAATAAACGCCGTCTCCTTTGTAGATATCTTGCATGTTGTTACAGAAGTTATTGTGGTATATGGAATTCATACCATAGTCTGTCAGGAAAGCCGAAACAACATGGAGGCAGGAGATGATAAAGAGATGTTAAATACACATTGGAGATTATATAGTGGAAGAAAGGAAGTAACTATGAGCAAACTTAGTATGTAACACAAAAAAGTTGCACAGTATATTTAAAGTCTGATTTCACGTTATAATCAATTTGCTACTAGTTTACAATATAGATATAAAAATGAATAATGTGTCAAACAATTTTTGAATTATGAAATAAAAATTTATTATTCTGATTCTTTCTCAAAATTTAAAAGAAATTCTAAAAAATTATTATCATTTTTTTTTCATTTTCCAGTAGAAAATCTACTGTTTCCACACATTGCAGAAGTTCATTGTTCAGTGAATCGTCATAGAATTCCTGGTCAATTTCCGACTCGTTTGTTGTTCCTGCTTCAATTTTCAAGTTATTTTCCTGTTGTCTTTCCATTTTGTATGCTGAAAAATGAATTTTTAAAAAATATATCAGTACAGATAGGGCACTGTTGGGTTTCAGTACAGACAGGCAGTTTGGTTATTTAAACAGTGATTTTTTCGTTGGGCAGTGTATGGTATCAAACTGGAAGTAGAAATATGAAGAAAATTATCAAATAAACTCTTAGTCAATTCTGAATTATACAAGACAAGTCTAACTCCATCCATAACTAAAACAGAGAAGTCTATTTTATTCTATAAGTATTACAGAGTGATAGAATATAACTATCAGAAAATGTTTTCCTAATTAGCTTACTGTACAGAACATACTTCAGTTTTTAAAATAATATCTTACCTTTTAACTACAACTTGAAGTTATCAGTTGAAATTTAGTGGATATGCACTTCAAGAAGTAGTAGTCAAAATGGCTGTGTTTCTCTCTCTTTGTCTATATATATTCAGGTACATAACCAATCAAATGTCATGATATAATAGTAGAAATTGAAAGTAATATTTTAATTGGTGGTCAATTCCAACACTTCCGATATGTTTTGTGAAGTAATTTACCTCAGGGATTTTAGAGAGTTCTACATGCTAAATGGCTAAATGGTATTCCAACGAAATTTGTGAAAATGGTAGGGATTGGTATGTAGTATGAGCTAATGTTTAATTGGTGAAAGTGTCTCCAGTGGTTTTTCTGTAAATTACTTTCCCACCTTTTTTGAGCGAGTGCTTGTCAGTGCGTGTCCCGGTACGCGAACCTGCAGCATTACGGGAGTCCTCCATTTTGTGTTTCGGTAGAATTGAGATACAAGATAGAGGATAAATAATGTTTAGAATGGGTAGAAGGGGGTACTTTAGATGTATCCTGACCCCCTAAGTTTTCTGAGGGTGGCTGAGGAGGCTTATATATGTCGAGAATTTTTTTTTAATTTTTCGCGTGGTTAGCTGCCGGTACGCGAACTGGGTAGCGAACCGGGAAGCGAACATAAGTGAAAATTTGTGAAAAAAGGTACATTCGAAATTTCAAAAGAGTAAATAAAGTTAAGGTAGCTCTGAAAATAGCTTTTGGGTTCTGTGTAAGTTCAAGATACTTATAAGTAGGAACCAATACACATTCTTAAATTTAGTATGAAAACTCTGTTCCCCTCATCTGAGAAATGCACGCCATCTCCTCTGTAGATATCTTGCATATAGTAACGCAAGTTATTGTTGTAGATGCAGCCCATTCCATGGTCTCTCATGTAAGCTGAAACAGACGTATTTACATGCTTCCTCGATTTCTCAATTTGTGGACAAAATTGATTGGACCACCTCCATTTTTGTCTTTGGCATATATTGGAATATACCAAGGCAGTTTGAGGAAAAAGTGTCATCAATTGCTCAAAGGTGTCTTTTAAGAGCATTTCCAGACCTACCCCAGTCAAAGTGCCCAAATCGTTTCCTCCACAGTGCACTATTATGATGTCAGGGTTTGGCAAATGTAAAAAAGTTTTCACCAATGGTATCAATTGGTGACATTTCAATCCTCTTCGGCCAATCCATTTGATTTCCACATTTTGTAAATTGAGGTTGTGTACATTTCTGTTATCAGCATACCTGTGAGCCCAGTGGATGTAGCTATGTCCAAGAATCCAGACTGAAAACATGGCTAGAGGAGTTTTTGCTGCAGTCAGATGAAGTGTGGGAATGAAGTGGCAGTTGAAATAGTGAAGTTTGTAATGAAAAAAAACTGTGGAGTTTAAGTGCAAATCATTCATTAGCAGTGATTGGTGTATTTCCATTGCTGAAAATAGAAAGTTAGGGTGCATGGATGTGTTCTTTGAAAGATGTAATTTGAATGGTTATTTAAAAATGTTGTTATGAAACATTGCAGTGGATTAGCTGGTGTACTGAGAGTTCAGAGTTTATTTGAAACATTGTTGTGTGAACTTGTGAACATGAGAGGTCTGGCAGGCGGTAGTTGCTATGGAAAAAAGGTAGAAAGGGCAGAGGGGGGAAGGGTGTTGATTTGAAAATAGTGAGGGAAGAGTTTTGATTGGCTGACATGAGAGATATGTGTGATGAATATCAGCGTTTCAGTGTCTTTGTTAGTTCCAGCCTCTGGAGTGCATACCTTTAATTCTGCTCAAGAATAATTGGTGTGTTTCTGAGACTGTTTTGAAATTCAAAAAGAATTTGTAAAGGTGAGTTATCGTTTCTATATTTTAGAGAAAGACTAGTATGCTTTTTTGCGTAAATAAGAAAGTCAGCTGTGTATTTAAAATGATGTTTTGCGTCAAGTGTTTGCATTATGCTTTCAAAGGCGATTTTGCATTCTTTTACCAATTGTAATTGCAGATAATGTAAAGTATTAGTACTGATAAGGTGTGTATGTACATAGGAGCTGTGCTGTGTTTTTTGAAATTATGATCAAAAAATCGTTTTTAAGGAAAAGGCATGCTTTAAAAAAATATGAGAATTTATTTACTTGTGATGTGATTCCTGCAATGCGTCACTTTTGCAGAACAGATGCATGATGCATCTGTGTTGTTATTGCCCCATGCTGTTCTACAGTGTATATGTAAAAAATGATGCATAAGTGTTGCACGGGCATTGTAAATACTCTCCTATGTGTCTTTAGCCATTTCAAGTCACTCCCCCTGGTTCAAGGGCCTTGTAAATACGTCCCCATGTGTGTCTCGTCATTTGTAGTCACTTTCCCCGTGGTGCAAGGCCCTTGTAAATACGCCCCGATGTGTGCTTGAAAAAATTTGTTTTTGATTGTTTGAGTTACATAGCCATGTAAAAAGTTTTTGAAAAAAAGGTGCAAGTACCTTAAAAAAACGTTTTCATGTGTATTAGGGCATTTTAAGTCAGTTCCCCATTAATGTAGGTGTATAATTGTTTTACATAAAAGGTTTAAAAACTTTTTTTGAAATCAAATGCATGCTCACTTAGGGCTCGATGTAGGTGGCCGTTTCAGGCCATTTACCGACCGGTTACGGACGATTTCGGCCTTTTCCGACCGGTAAATGGCCAATCGGTATGTAGGGGCCTAAATCCAAGGCCACATGTAGGTAAATCTACATTTACAGAATCGGTAAAATTACCGATTCGGTAAAATACCGAAGCGGTAATTTTACCGATTCTGTAAATTTCATATGTAGGTGGGACTCTTCTGAGTCCCAAAGGCCTTAACGAATAGGTATTTTACCATGAAATCCAACTTCATGGTAAAATACCAATTCCGGTGTGCATGCACATGTGTGCATGCACACCTATGTCATGTGACAGGCAGACCTGCCCTTAGGGCAGGTATGCCTGCCACATGGCACCTGTGCTTGTTTTGGGGGTGCCAGAGGTTGTCAAAGTGACACCCCCTGCACCCTTGTGAATTCTTTAATTACCGATTCGGTAAATACCGAATCAGTAATGCCTAATCATTCCTATGGGCTTCAAAGCCCATAGGAATGAATGGGCATTACCGATTTGGTATTTACCGAATCGGTAATTAAAGAATTGTTAAGGATTCGGTAACGAATCCAGATGTTGAGACCTATATACCATTTACCGATTTTGAAATATCGAATCGGTACAATTCGGTATTTTAAAATCGGTAAATGTTTTTTTTACCTACATCTGACCCTAGAATCGGTATTTTACCATCAAATTGGTTTTGATGGTAACATACCGATTCGTAAAGGCTCCTGGCACTCTGAAGAGTCCCACCTACATATGGGTGGCTTCAAATCGGTATATTTACCGATGTTTTATTTTACCGAATCAGTAAAATTACCGATTCAGTAATTTTACTGATTCGGTAATATATTGCCGCCTACATAACAAATTTTGTAAACTGGTCGGTAACGGCCGAAAATACCGTTTTTCGGTCGTTACCGACCGACCTACATCTGGCCCTTAAAGTCTTAGGGACAGATTTATGATGGTTGTGCGCCTCTTTTGTGCTGCAGTTGCGTCACTTTTATAATGCAGGAGAGATTTACAAGATGCACCATGTTGCAAAACAGCAGCCGCGGGTCGTGGAGGGAGTTACGGTGGGGGAGGCAGGCGGGGAGGGGGAGGGGCAGGGTGGAGGGACGTAAACACTGGCATATGGATTATTGCAGGTAAGTACACAATTTTATGTGCGTAAAGATTAATGTGGGCTTTTTGTTGCAGGATGGGCAGTCATTTGCATGAAAGCCCTGTAATACTATCACTATCACAGTAAAATTAAAAATATTTTATTGAATCATTTTTATTGCATTGCTGAATCTAATTCTTACTGTTATTGATTTACTGTTTGGTAATAGTGGTTAATAACATTTTTTATTATATTTTACCACAGATTCAACTGCAGATTATTTAGAAATTAGACAATGCCGTCTAAGGATAGAATCCGAAAGGCTACGAAACGTCAAAGACAGCAGATTACTAAATGCTTGCAGCAGTCCTCTACATTAAAATCACCTCAACGCACGAAGAAAGCTCCGGGTAAGAGAACGAAATCATTCCTTAGAAACATTTGTAGAAACAAAAGTATAACTACAGAACAAGTTTTAGTCCAAAAAAAGAGAGGCAATTTAAATGGAAAGGAAAGGCCCGTCAAAAAAGTTTCTGCTAGAGCAGGAGATAACTCTGTGCATGGCAGTAGAAGGGAAAATACATTCAGGGACATTCGTAGGCGAATGTTCCGCAACAGGGTAATTGTCAATTTACTAAAACAATTTAAGAAAGGTCAACAGAAAGTGGCATTTTATAAGAAAAAGAAAAATGTAGAGAAAATTATTGATCAGGCTTTCGAAATTAAGCGAAAGTTATTTATTTTGGTAATTAATAGAATTAGGAAACTAAACAAGGTAATCTATGTTTTCAAATCTAATAGTAGATGGAAGAGAGAAGTTAATCGAAATAATTTTTGTGAAGTTTTCTTAGGAGAATGGATGCATAGTTCAAATAGTGAGGCATTTTTTAATGAGGAGAGTTATTTTCAGGACAATGATTTGGTGCATGCAGTTGACAGCAGTGGTCGAGCATATGAGGTAAAAGATGGTTGTCCGGTTGAAAAAGAAATACTTCTGTCTGCAGCTGCAGAAGAGGTGTTAAGTGATGAGGTTTTAGGGAGACGTCCTAAGGGACCAGTGTACACCTGGAAGTGTAGTTCTATTTGCAGTGTGCGACAGAATTCTATCAATTTGCTTTGTGAATTTGTACGGACATTTAATAAGAAAAGTTTAAAACAAAAAATAAAGCTGTTGCAAGAATTAGATCCTTGCAGAGTGAGACAAGTGACAGGTTTGCGTGGTCATTCACTGGCTTGTCTTTCTAGGAGAGTGTGCAAGAGTGTTTTTCATCATTTCAGGATGCTAGCAGTGCATCATAATAAAGTGAGGAAATTAGTTAGAATGTTGTATTATGCTAAGAGTCCGGCAATTATGCTTAAAAAAAATAAGCAGAGCTCTTTTGCATGGTTCTGATGTAGATGTGAAGAATATTTGTCAAAAAATTGAGTTCTGTTACTTTGCTGGTAAAGAGAACAATGTTGATATTGAACAACTAGAAGAAGGTAATGTGGAAGACAGTGTACAGATTTTCAGTACACATAAGTTTCACAAGGAAAAAAACACGTTTATGGTGAAAACATGTGAGAGGCCTAATTTCACTTGTGTGTGTTGTTGACGGACTTATTATAAGAATCAGACTAAGTTAGTGGATTTATATGCAAAAAGTGATATGGAAAACAATAGTGAATGGAAGGATTTTGTCACATACTTGATGGTAGAAAATTGTTTTGATTTGGGAGCAGAGCAACGTATGTGTACTTATTGCTATAACATTGGATTTGAAGAAAAAAATTAATACAATTGGAGTAGAGAAAGTGGAAGAGGAACCTCTGGTTATCATAGTTAATGGTGTTCCGACAAAGAGTAAGAATATCTGGCAAGATTTAGTGGATGTTAGGAAAGTCAAAAAGGCAACATTGTATTTGATAAAAAATAATGAGTACTACAAGAATGTATGTGTTGCAGAAGAGGAAGTAAGTGAAGAAGAGGACAGCGATTTGTGTCCTGGACAAATTGAGAAAGTAGAAGCCTCTAAAAAGGAAGAAATATATGAACATTATAGTGTTCATCCTTTGCATTCCAAGGAAGTCATGGGGAATGCTATTGAGTTGTTTCAAATGAAACTAGCCAAAGAGAGTCCCATTAGTGTTTGGGAGGAAAGTTTGGAAGCTCGATGTTTCCCACAGTTATTTCCCACAGGTCGAGGAGGACGATATGATGAGCGACCTGTTCAAATTCCTGCTTCAGAATACCGGACTTTACGATTGTATGCAGAAGATCCTAGGTTTCGTCAATGCATTCCCTATTTATTTCATCTACTGTTTGAAAGTGATCTCTCTGGATTGTCTTATGCAGTGAACCACATCTTGAAAAGTGGTGTACAACTGCAAAATATCTCGGCAAGGGTCTTTATGGATAAAGTCAATGTGCAAGACAGTATTTTGGATTCTCACCTGATTAATCTCATGGCTTGTCAGCGTGGTACTAATGAGTATTGGTACCGCCGTCATGGTGACTTAAAATGTATGCTGAGGAACTTAGAAACTCCCACATGGTTCCTCACTCTCAGCTGTGCTGAGAATGGCTGGGAAGACTTACTTGAATTTCTAGGAGAGGCAAATGGAAACATTGAAAATATTGAATTCAAGACACCCGGAGAACTGTGCTCTTTGGATCCTGTGAATGTATGCAGGTACTTCAATCATAGATTTGAAGCTATGATGTCTTTCATCACAAATAAGAAAAATCCACCTCTTGGAGAGGTGTTGGATTTCTTCTGGAGAAAGGAGTATCAAGCAAGAGGTGCTCCTCATATACATATGCTGCTATGGATCAAAGACGCACCCAAATTTGGAACAGATCTGGATGACTTAGTGATGAGTTTCATAGAACAGTATGCTACATGTGCTGTTCCAAAAACAAACGAAGACAAAAGTCTAAGAGAACAAGTTTTACGGTTTCAAAGCCATCGTTGTGGAAAGTACTGTCGTCGTAAATTCAGAAACAAGGACAAGTACTACACCAAATGTCCTTTTGCATTTCCACGGTCGGTGATATCAAAAGGAAGAGTTAACAATTTGATGTAATCGCTGCGACATAATGTGACGAGGAAATCACCCAAAAACACATACAATTTGAAAAGAAACAAAGAGTCCAAGTATATTAACGACTACAACCCAGTGATTTTGTCCATGTGGAATGCTAACATGGATATACAGTTTGTGGCTGACAACTGTATGGCTGTGGCTCGGTATGTGACGTCTTACATCACCAAAAAAGAAAAGACAGAACTGAAGGATATGTGGGAGGATATTTCCCATGAAAAGAGCCTCAGTAAGAACTTGTACAGTTTCAGTCTGAAGATGTTGTCGCATCGAGAAATCGGAGCTTACGAATGTTCTGACCGGTTATCTTCAGCAAGTCTCTATGCCAAATCTAGGAGTATCATTTGGGCGAGTCTTGGTTTTGCTGCAACACGTAATCGAGTTCTGAAACCTGTACGGGAAATTGAGTATTTGGCGGAGAAGGAGCCAAACAGTACAGATATTTTGAAGACCAACATGTTGGATACATATTATCCAAATAAAAGCAGTCACCTGGAGAATGTTTGTCTGTATGATGTTCTTCAAAATTACGTTTTCAAGAGGAACATCAAAGAAGATATTGATAAAGGAGTGTATGCTGTAATTGGAAGTGAGGGATGTCTGGTCAAGCAAAAAAAATGTCAATTGATAAATCATCGAAAATTGGACTGCGAATCTCCAGAAAGAAAAGAGTTTTTCTATTTAGCTCTTTTGCAACTTTTCAAGCCTTGGCGTGCAGAAGAGGAACTGCTTGGGGATTTCCTCTGTTACGAAGACTCTTTCAATGCAGCCAAGGAGTCCATAGAATGTCCTGTTTTTCCAAAATATCTAGAAATGTTGAATGCAAAAATTAAGCAGGAAGCAACAATTGCAGCCGAGATTGCTAGAGACAGTTCTCAGGACAGTCAGAGTTCAGTTTCATTGAGTCAGGATCCACTAGGAGAACCAGTTATCAAAAATGAAGCTGCCACTGCCATGATTGAAGTGGAAAGAGCCATGGCACATGCTCAGGAGGATGCGGTTAACTTAGAAGATTTGGAAAGACAACTCAACGTTGAGCAGAGGAAAATATATGACGACGTTACGAACCAAATTGAGCATGGATTAAGTCATGAGAAGAAAGAGTGCTCATGTACGTCGTTGAAGCCTGTCCGACTATACGTGAGTGGAGAAGCAGGAACTGGAAAAAGTTTCCTTATTAAAGCAATTTCATGTTATCTGCAGAAAAGGACTGAGTCATCGCTGTCTTGTGTTGTGACCGCTCCAACTGGACTGGCAGCTCATAACATTAAAGGGATTACTTTGCATCGGTTACTGATGCTGCCAGTGGAGCATGATAACAAATTACAATACCACAAGTTATCTGGGGATGCTTGTTGTGAAGTATCTAGAGTGTTGAAGAAGATGAAACTTCTTATCATTAACGAAGTAAGCATGGTTTCCAATGTCATGCTTGCCTTTGTGCATTTGAGAATGCAGGAAGTTCTTAAAACAGAGTATGATGTGTTATTCGGTGGCAAACACATCATTGTTTTTGGTGATCTTCTGCAGCTGACACCAGTGAAAGGACAACCAGTGTTTAAACTGCTTACACATGAAGATACCAAGAAATGCCTAGGGAGCATTGGCAACGTTAACATATGGTTAAACTTCAGTTATGCTGAGCTGTGTGAAAATATGCGTCAGGCGAAGGATGAAGATTACAAGAATATTCTACAAGATGTTAGAATCGGGAAAGTGACTGAGCGTGGTAAAGAAGCTTTACATGCACGATTACTGTCAAATTTATATCCAGAAGAAGACGTTTTGCCAGAGGATATTTTTCAGAAAATTACTGTGAAGAAATCTGGAATTTGTTTGATGCCAACTCTTGCAGAATGTTCCATCTTCAACAACAAAATGTTGAATTTAGAAAAACAAGAGATTGTGAAACTGGAAGCTATTGACAAAATAGAGCATATGGGAGCAACAATTATTTTGTCTGAGAATTTGAAATCTAAATTGGATTCATTAGAGAAGACTATATCTAAAACTGCGGGTTTTGAAAAGACTCTGAATGTGTGCTTAAATTGCCGTATCATTTTGAGAAGGAATTTACATGTTGAAAGAGGTCTGGTAAATGGATCAATGGGTAATGTTGTTGATTTTGAGAAATACAGAAGTAGAGATGGAATTGAATTTTTAAAAATTAAATTTGATGGTATTGAGGAAGTACAGCTAATTGGTCATTGCACAGCAAGGTTTTTGCTTGTAAAAGACTTATATGTTCGCCGTAAGCAGTTTCCTGTTTGCTTGGCATATGCGGTGGCACTTCATAAATCGCAAGGTTTAAGTGTAGACACTGCTTTAGTGAATATTGGCAGTTCTGTGTTCAAAGAGGGTATGGCTTATGTAGCATTGTCACGAGTCAGAACTTTATCGGGATTGTACTTGATTGACTGTGATGTCACAAACATTTGTGCGGATCTAGATTGTGTTAAGGAATACAATAGGTTAAGAAGAGAGTATGCGCCACATTTGCCTCAATATCCTTTGTTTGAGAAACGTGTGGTAGGCCAGAAACGAAGAAATATCAGTAATAGTAGGGAGGTTGAAGCAAAAAGACCAAAAGTCGATGATCCAAAAATTGTAAGCAGGGATAAAATGAATTCTGTTGAAAATGTTGCTGGTTTTCAATTTGAAAATAGTTCTGGTGTCAACTGCTATGCTAATGTAGTTGTTAATGTTCTCTTTTCACTAGAGACTTTAAAAGAACAGATTGTGATCAATTTGGAACAAAGTTTATGCTGTTTGTTGAATTCTGTGTTAGAGAAATGTAGTGCTGATAGAACGAGAGTAGAAAGTGTGTCTGAAATTCGTTTTCTGTTAGACAAATGTTCAGGTCAAACAGAATTCTCTGAAAATATTCAGCAGGATTGTCAGGAGTTTTTAATGTATATGCTTGATGTATTACAAGATGAGGGTGTAGATGTAGATTATCTGTTTGGCCTTTCTTATCTATGGCAGCATGACTGCGAGAATTGTAGGCTATCAAGTACTACTAGTGTAGACTCAGAAAGATTTATATATTTAACTTTGCCTGACAGTAAATCAGTATCCTTCAATAAGTTAGTAAAGGCAGCCGATCAAAACATGGAGTGTAGCCAATGTAAGTCTGCAATGCTGTCCACGTTAATTTTACGAAGTTATGGCCAGTATGTCATTTTAATGTTCCAACGATGTAGGCCTGATGGAACTAAATTGACAACTTTAATTAATAATTTTGTGGCTTCGCAGTTGTCAATATCAGGAAGGACTTTTATAACTACTGCAATTATATATCATGACGGTCCTTCAACTAATTCAGGACATTATACAGCTTATTTAAAATCTGGAAACGGCTGGTCATTCTGCAATGATTCTGTTTTAACTTTCAAAAAATGATTGCCTTTCCACCTTCAAAATTCTAACCTGGTGTTCTTACAACCAAAATTTTAGGAAAGGAATCTTGGGATTTGTTTAGAGGAATTTCCAGAGGTTCTAATGGCTCCTACTCTATATGGCCTTGTGGATAATTGTAGTACAGAGCGAAAACTGTTTGTGTTTATAAGCTAAGTCAAGCAGCAGATCAAAATAAGGAGTAGAGGAAATGTAAGTCTGCAATGCTGTCCATATTTTTTATGGAAACTTATGGGTGAAATGTCATTTTACAATTTGAACTACATAAACTGGATGAAAAAAAGTTGTTAAGTCTAAGTAAAAATGTTTTGGCTACACAGTCATCGATTTCAGGAAGAACATTTGCAACTGCAGCTATTATATATTATGATGGTCCTTTGACAACATGTGGATAATACACAGCTTATTTGAAACATAAAAAAGGCTAGTCTTTCAGCAAACATTACCAATTGAGTACGAAGCAATGTTGCCTTTTGACTTGATTACTGAAGTGAGAATTTAGGGTAGGTAATTGGACTATAATGATTTTAGGTGTTGCTGTAATTTAGTGTGCTGTTTTAAATTGCTTTGTATGTCTCAATTTCTTAAAACGATGGAGTTTATCTTACAGAAAGTGGTGGGCAGAAAATAGTAACAGCACAACAGAGTATAAGCTGTTCATAGGACATCCTTTGACATCATAGAAAGTAAGTTACTTTTGAGGAGTTTTGATTTCTGTTTAGTTATATTATTTGGGTTTTTTAAACACAATCATTTTGATTGTGTTTTTTCTTCCCCGCTGTTTTATGATGAATACCTTCAACTCACTGTTTTCAGTGAAATTTGATATTTTCTGATAACAGCAAAAATAAACCATTAAATATGTATAATTAATTTTGTACTTTGAAATGTGATTTATAATATGTATTCATTTTTTGTTCTTTCTTACACAGATTAAAAGTATAAAAATGATAATTGAGTACGTAATGACAATTATAAAGTAAGTGTTTAGTACTCTTTACGTTACATGTCTATCAGATTTAACTTTTATTAGTTCCACTGCTTCATTTCTTTAACCCTTAGTTTCCTGTCTTTGCTACTTCCTTCATTTCTTTTTCTATTACTTATTTATACTACTCTTTTCACTCCTTTTATCAGTCCCTCTTTCAACAGTAACTGTGTGTTACTCCCTCTATTTGTCTTTCTTTTCACATTACTCTCTGTTTATTTACTCGTCTTTTTAAAAAAAAAAAAAATTTTTGTTCGCTCCCGGTTCGCGTACCGGAACGCTAACCGGCAAGCGAATCAAAAGAAATAGAGGATGCTAGAGTGCTAAACATTCTAGCAATGTTTTTTTAAAAGGGAAGGTAGTTCTGAAAAGAACTTTGTTTTTATTATTTTTGTTGTTTTATATTTTTTTTGTGTTTTTTTGGAGGAAGGGGAAACAAAAATGATTCACTTAAAAGGGCACAACAGGAGCAACAAAAAAATAAATAAATACTTTCTTGGACGTTTTGGACATTGATGATGTTCATATGCTCTATTTATTAGAGTAACACTCCTCTCTTCACATGAAATTAATTTGCCACAAGCTATACATGTCAATTTCATCTGCCCAAAGTTCTTTTGGAGATTTGGGACCGTTTCCCTTGCCTCTGATTCAGTTATTGCTAGTTCATTGGTGGATGTATTGGCCGGTCGGGGGTTATCCACCAAATATCTCATTTGTGCAGCACTATAATTAATAGGGTGCCACCTCTCCATGTGTCGATGCATGGTATGATTACCATAACTATATTTTTTTTCGGTCCCTCTGGAGAGTTTTTTGTGGCAGATGAGGCAGGTAACGTACCTGGCATTTACTTTCTTTTCATGTGGAGGAAAAGAAAAAAATTGCCAAATAAAATTTTCTTTAACATGGGACGTCCTTGGCATTTCTTTCAAAAAAACCCTTGTCCCTTGCTCCTGTACCTCGTCTTCCTCTTCTTCCTCCTCTTGTTGAAAGATGACCTGGCCAGTTGGTCCTCTCTTCTTTGGTGGTTGTGGAGGTGGTGGGGATCCACCAGCTGCAGCTACTACAAATGCCATGACTAAGCAAGCAAAAACAGGTCTTTCTCTCATAAAAATGAAAGTCGGAGTGAGGAAAAAAGGTGGGACTTTCATCATTTGGGAAAAAAAAAATTTCTAAACCAATGAAAAGTGTTTATTTTACGTCATATGATCAAGCGTTCCATCATTAGGAAACTAAAAGTAAAATGAACCAATGAAAAGTTTTATGAACTAGTCACATGACCTGTTATGCTTACGTTACGCGCCTCGGATCGTTTCCGGGGCTTTGCGTTTCGTGCCTTGGTTCGCGTTCCAGAACGCTTCCGGGTGCGCTAACGCGGCGCGTCATAAGGCGCATTACGCAGTAACGCGATACGTTGCGATTACGCGACGCGTCACGATGTGGCTTTCTAACGCGGTACTTGCACTGAACGTTTACCGGTTCGCGGACCGGCAGCGAAACAAGAAAATATAATTTAAACTATAATATAAATTGAATTAAAAAAATATAATACAAAAACATATAAAATACATTTGTGAATTAGAATAAGAATATATTTTACAGCTATAGATATTAGCTTTTAAAAAACCAATGAAATTCACTGAAAAAACCATAGGTTATAGACCATATATAGTTAGGGATTAGCATTTACAAAACCTTGAAAATTCACTGAAAAAACCATTGGTTATAGACCATATATAGTTAGGGATTAGCATTTACAAAACCTTAATTTACTCGCACAAAACCATAGAAATTCGCATATATAGTTAGTTGCAATAACTATATATCGCGCACCGGCAATCCACTGCTGATGATGTCACATATTACATCATTCATGACATGGTCAGTGACATCACTGATGACATCACTGATCATCACTTTATTCAAGTGAAGGTCATAGCAGCGCTCACAGATGACGCGTTTCGGGCGGATGCCCTTGCTCACATAAAAAATGTTTCCCATAATGCCTCTTTTTAAACCTCTTCATGAACACCATGTGATGCATAAATAATGAATATAAAGAAAATACTTATAGGTCACATGTTGATACAATGTAAAGTGCCTTTGATAACATATGTCTATGGTTGGATGACATTCTCATTACTTCAATTCATTTAATCTTGTCATTTTATATCAGCATAAATGCTTTTATGTTCCATTCAATTTGCCAAAACTGCAATACAGTGCAATATGCATAGATCCCTTTGGTATGTGCAAAAGAGTGCCAATAAATATTTTTACGCCATATTCCAAAAATATATATGATTTGTCCTATTTGTAAAATAGATGTAAAATCCATATTTTAAAACATGCAGTAAAACCAGTGCCTATATCCACCAAAAACAGTTTAAAAACATTTTTTTTTAAAACTGTTATTTTTGGGTAGAAAAATATATATGTAATTTCATTCATAATTTACATTTATTAAAGTGCAATGGCATGATGTAAACTAAACACTCTTCTGTGCAACTTATGCAAACAATTGTGCAATATCCAGCAAGATAAATAATTGCAGTTTTGAAACCTCTCATTCCACAACCAACTGGTTACATATTTGGGGACATCAAGTGTCGATGGCAACCCCAACTGGTTGCACATTAGGGGACATCAGGTGTCGAGGCAACCCCTATGTGACCTATTTTTACAAAACAATAATATAAAGTGACTGCAATCTAACAGGAAGAATACCCATTCCCCACTGTTATTTGCAGTTTGGAAAAAAGGAAAAAAGAGAAAAGAGTCTGATCTGGGTGTCGGAGTGAGACATATTTTAAATATATAAATTTATAATGGGTGGCTGGCTGGACGCTCTACTCATAACCTGACTATTGCTATTCAGTACACATATAATGACTACGGTGTCTGTAGAATATTATCCTCATAAAAAATAATACAGATCTTCCGTAGTGTTGAGTCCATTCGGGACCTTAGAATCTAGTTCTAAGATCATTTTGGACTCCAATTGTCTAAGCATCCTATCCCGGTCTCCGCCCCTTCTAGGTTTGGGTACTGAAGTGATGACATAATAGCTAAGACACTGGAGGTTATTGTTATGTACACTTTTAAAGTGTCTAGCTACCGGATAGGAGCTATCGTTGTTAACAATTGCTCTGATATGCTGCAATATCCTGGCATGCACTGGTAGTTTGGTGCTTCCCACATATCTGAGATCACACGTGCATGCCAGGACGTAAACAGCATATTCCGTTTTACAGTTGTACTGTCCTTTGATGGATTGTGGTACTGGGCTGAATGGAGTATAGTACTGCTTTGTATTTACTCCAAATTTGCAGGCTCTGCAGCTGCTGCATTTATAGAATCCCATTCATATATATAAATATAAACAGAACACCTTCTCCGAGGACAAAGTGAAGTGGCTACAGCAGGAGAACCGGTGGAAACATCTTTATTCCATCACACAGGTAAGTAAAAGTCCTGCATCACCCATAATCGGCGAATGCATTTCGGCGTCTTTGCTGCCTTCATCAGTGCCAGGGGTGTAAATGATTAAGGAAAGGGCGCGTTTCCCAGATAAAGTATCTAGCTCTTCCTGATAGGTTGTGCAGTGTGACGCTCCTTAAAGGTGAATACCTATCGCATACAGCCCTGGTAGGTCGCTCCTGGATCTGCGCCTACCAGTCCAGCATGCACTGTTCATGTTCGTGTCCTGGAGGGTGCTGCGTGGGGCGGGTTCACACTGCTTGGATAGGGAACCTTCTTTGTCCCATGCTCACGGAATGTGCTGTCTCCTCCAGACCCCAACCGTTTCACCCTGCAATCACGCGGATCAATTAGACGGGGTCTACCTCACCCAACCTGAAGCTGAATGGCCTCGACAACGCCACACCTCTTCCCGGGCTCACAGGGGAGCTCTGGTAATTCCGGTAACCCGGATCCACAAGTCCACTGAAGCAGAAACCAGTTGACCAGAGCCTACTTTGACGAAACGGGAGCCTCTTTGTGCGTTACTGGACCCCGCGCTGAAATAAATCCAAACAGAACACCTTCTCCGAGGATAAAGTGAAGAGGCCACAGCAGGGGAACCGGTGGAAACATCTTTATTCCATCACACAGGTAAGTAAAATATGTAAATATATACATATATATATATATATATACATGTATATATATATCAGCATGAATCTTCAAACCTCCACTGCACAGCGGCGAGAGAAGAGACAGACCCCACGTTTTCCAGGCAAGATGTTTTATTAAGTTCTTGTGCCTTCCAAAAAATGCAACGTTTCGACTAACGATGTAGTCTTGTTCACACACCACATTGCACAAAGTGGAAACTTTTTTTATATGCTTTGCAGTGAAGACACACCCTTCCGGGTCCCACCTCCAAACGTGAGTCACATGGTAAAACATTTAAAACAACCTCGCCTTGATTAAAGGCACAGTGCATGGTAGCCACATTATAGTTGTAACAATGTTGCCATACAGAGTAAAAGATACAAGCGTTAGTCTATTGACATATTTACACAAGTTACTCTGTATCAATATCTGCATATACCATGACCTCGAAGCTGGATGTTTAAAATAACCGCATGAATGCGTGAATGTTCATTACAGCAGTTTGCTAAGGCACATTTGTCAATATACATGTTCGTTGTCAATCGCATTGGTTTGCAATATTGTTATTTACAGACAATTTTTATAAATTGTTGTGTATTAAACAAGGGTTTAAAAATGACCGCATGAATGCGAAAAGAACCCCTTATATCACGATTAAACTGAACCTAGTGATATGCACGACTCCGAAATGAAATACATGCAACCTCAAAACAAAATGTGTCATGGCAATATATACTGCTTAATATACATCACAGTGTTGCACTGTACTGTGTTGTTTGTAACAGTTACACATAATGACTTAAAACACCAAAAACAGCACTTGAGTGTATGGTACAAATATAAACAAAACATGATCATTGTTTCCCATATATGCCACACTATATGTACATCTATACATTATTTGTGTTTCAAAAATCATGATTATATGGGAACTATCTGCTTCAAAGGGTTGTGTAGCCCCAAAAAGAAATTGTGTTCAAAAGTGCTTGAGTCAATAACCAGTGTTGAAAAAATCACCAAAAAAAAATAATCCGTGTGTTTGTTTAAAAAACTAAACTGACAAGAAGACAAAAACAACCATGTCTGTACAAAGCTTGGAGTGCAGGATACCTAATAATAGGTGCTGTTTAACAAGATTTCATATATTTACACACTATATACACTTGTGCTCACGTTCTGCCCACTATGTACATTATTGTGCAGAGAAAACATTGAAAATTGAGTACCCCTAAAGGAAATTATGCAAATCCTCCGTTGCATTCAACCCATTTGGTTGTTTGCTGTCGAGTTTGATTATATATTGGGTTTCCAACCGGCGCAGTAATTTATCTCGGTCACCTCCCCGTTTGAGGGGGGCCACGGCGTCAATGACAAAGTAGGTAAGACATGACAAATCCCTATTGTGCCTGATGTTAAAATGACGCGCCACTGGATATGCTCCGTCGTGGTTAACAATGGCTCTGAGGTGCTGCAGTATCCTCACATGCACCTGTGCGCCGGTGCTGCCCACATAACATAGACCGCATGTGCAAGTTAGGACATATACCGCAAACTCCGTGCGGCAGTTGTAATTGCCTTGGATGGAAAAATCAATGTCAGTGAACGGAGTGCGGTAGTGAGTGGTATTTTGTCCGAACTTGCATGCCCGACAGGAGGAACATTTATGAAAGCCCTTTCTCCCAAACCACTGATCCATTCTAGGTACTTCTGGGCTGGATCGCGATAGTTTACTGCGCATGCTAAATGCGCGCCTGAATGTAATGATAGGCTTTTCGGGAGTTAAGTTTCGTAACACTGCATCTGTCTTAAGGACTGCCCAATGCTTATTGACAATGGATTTGATTTTACGGTGCTGCTGGCTGTAAGTTGTTATGAGTCTGCTGTGGTTGGGGGTTGTATCACTTTCAAGGGGTTTGGGCAATAACAGAGATTATCTAGTTCTTTCCCCACTTTTCCTCAATGCAGTAGCAAGACATGATTTACTGTATCCTCTTGCTTCTAGTCTCGCAAGCATTGAAGACACCCCTTCATCAAATTTCGCCTGTGTATTACAAATTCGCTTAAGGCGTAGCAATTCCCCCAGCGGGATGCTCATTATGACATGTTTGGGGTGGCCACTGCTGGCGTGGAGGATACTATTGCGTGCAGTGGATTTTCTGTGAAGGGCAGTAATAATTTGGTCATTGATGATACTGATAGATACATCAAGAAATTCAGCAGTGCTTTCACTGATGTTAGAAGTGAAAAATAAGTTGAACCTATTCTTGTTAAGGGAATTAACAAAAATCTGAGCACTGCTGGTATCACCCTCCCACACACAGAAAATGTCGTCAATGAAACGCATCCAATATTTGACATGCTCAAAACCTGCAATGCCTGGAAGCTCCTGCTCCTCCCACAGCCCCACGTGCAAGCACGCGTAGCTGGGAGAGAAGCAGGAACCCATGGCTACCCCTCGTATTTGTCTCCATATGTCCTTTCCAAACAGAAAAAAGTTATTATGTAGACACCATAATACTAAATCACAGATCATTTTGTTGTGGCTGTAGTAGGCACATGACTTACGTCCCAGGAAGTGTTTGATGCCTTCAATTCCTGTGTGGTGTTCGATGCACGTATACAAAGATTCAATATCCAGGGTTATTATGCACCAATCCTTTTGCCATGGTATGGCCTCCAATTTGGATAAAAAGTCACCAGTGTCCTTGATGTAACTGGGTAACCCCTGGACATGTTCTTTTAGATAGAAATCTATGTATCTAGAAACATTTTCCCCCATGCTGTTGATTGCGGAGATGATAGGTCTCCCGGGGGTTGGGTTCTGTTTCTTGTGCACCTTCGGGATTAAATACAGATGCGGGATAACTGGATGTTCCTTCAGTAAAAATGTGCATTCGGTGGAGGTAATTAGGCTGTCTCTTTTGTAGCCTAACAACATTTTTTTGATGCTCTCCTTCGCCTGTTTGTATTGAACGCCATTGCTCAGTACATAACAATTTGCGTTGTTCAACTGGCGTTGTGCTTCCGCAATGTATTGCTCCTTTTGCCACAACACAATGTTCCCCCCCTTATCCGAGGGACTGACGATGATTTCCTGATTTTTTGACAGTTTATTCATTAGATTGTGATATTCCATGGTTGGAAAGTTGGGCGTTTCCTTAGTATAGTGGAATTTTCTATTGAGTTTTTTCAGATCTTCCACAATGCAGTCATGATATATGTCCACCGCATCCTTAGGCATGACGGGGACAAATTTACTCTTCGGTTTAAAGGGACTTTCACCGGCCCCTTTCTGGGGGACATCAATTTCACGTAGTTCCCTTTGGGTGTCAGGAACATCTGCTTCAGTATCATCAATTGCTGGATTGGCCTTGCTCAGATTGCACAAGGTGATGAGAGTTCTCGCATCATTGGCAGGTACCAAAGTGGGACTCTGCTCGGTGGTTGCTTTTTTGCTAGAGTCCACTGTGCTTGTATCGGATTTTGACTTAGTTGCATAGAATTTTTGCAATTTTAATTTTCTTATGTAGAGATAGACATCAGCTCTAGTGTTCGTATAATTGAAAGAGCTCTCCGGGCAAAAGTTCAAACCTAATTTGAGGATCTGTTCTTCAGCAGTGGTTAACGTCATGTCCGATAAATTGACTATTGTGCTTGCGTCAATTATTGCTTGCTGGTTTTCTTTTTGAACCATTTCTTTTTTTGCGCTTGCGGCTCTTTTGGCACGCTTTCTTCTTGCCCTCCGCCTTGCGTTTTTCCCTTTCCGGCGTTGCGTGAGCGTGTCCGAGGGCCCTGTGCTTGCATTTGAGCCTCCACTAAAAAATCAATTTCCTCACCTACATCAAAAATCTCCAGAGTGGAATTTTCTTCTGTGAGACTTAACAAGGATCCGCATGAGCTGGATGAGCCAGCTAAAGAAATGGTGTCCGTTGACGTTGTCTCCAGATTTTCCATTGCTGTCCCAGAATTGGGTTGAGACACAGTTGCCTTTGTTTTTAAGGCTGTTTTCTGTATTTGCCGCTGTTTTTTTGCTTGGTCGTATTTGCGAGCAAATGTGTAAATTTGTCCGGTCTCATAATCATTGAGATCCCTTGCAAATTTATTAATTTTTCGTGTCTTGATTTTATCCTCATGTTTCTTAAGGCGCTCGCTAATATCCTTGCGTCCTTTGGTGATTATTGCCTGGGTCTCCACATCACTTATTGCGTCTAAATCCTTATTGATTTGCACTATTTCATCCAACAGTGCAGCCCGGTCTATGATGGCATATTTAATTAGCAACTTAATCAGATTCATGGATGCCCCTAAGTTGAGCTCTCCCCATTCTTTGAGCATATTGGGGTTTGGATCCACAAAGCTGGGTGCCAGCATGATTCGCAACCCTCTGGGGACTCGTCCAACTTCTTCGTATTTGGTGAGCGATTTGTGCTCCCACCACTTCGTGATTTCCGAGCGTGACTTTTTTTCCAGCAGTGTTAGCATTTTTCTCACATCCTGATTTCCTGCAGCTTCGGCGTTAGCTTGAATGCGTTTGTTGCCTGCTCCGCGTGGTATCTGAGCAAACAAAGCGTCTGCCGCCGCCTCTCGCTCCGTTACAGAACTGGCTGCCATGACCTCCAGCAGCTCAGTAAAAAGGTGTCGTTTTGGAAGTTGTTTTGCGTGCACCGATATTGAAGAACTTGGGTTTAAAGTGAAATGAAACCCACTGCGTGTTTTTACACGCCGCCTGGGAAACAAACGCTGCCTCCTCACCTGACGTGGGTTAATGTAACGGAACCCGTTTCTCTCCACTCACCGCGGTGGCCGGTAATTAAACTAGCCTCCCTCGGTGCGAAGGAATCTGAGTACTCCGACAATTGCTCGTGTCAGGGGGCTTTCCGCTGTAGTATTCCTCCAGGAATCCGCATCCACGTTTGGTTGTTCGCTCGAAAAGCCACTTCAGAGAGGAGGGGGTGCTGCCAGCGGAGACAGCCGGCTTCCGCAATTATATCAGCATAAATCTTCAAACCTCCACTGCACAGCGGCGAGAGAAGAGACAGACCCCACGTTTTCCAGGCAAGATGTTTTATTAAGTTCTTGTGCCTTCCAAAAAATGCAACGTTTCGACTAACAATGTAGTCTTGTTCACACACCACATTGCACAAAGTGGAAACTTTTTTTTATATGCTTTGCAGTGAAGACACACCCTTCCGGGTCCCACCTCCAAACGTGAGTCACATGGTAAAACATTTAAAACAACCTCGCCTTGATTAAAGGCACAGTGCATGGTAGCCACATTATAGTTGTAACAATGTTGCCATACAGAGTAAAAGATACAAGCGTTAGTCTATTGACATATTTACACAAGTTACTCTGTATCAATATCTGCATATACCATGACCTAGAAGCTGGATGTTTAAAATAACCGCATGAATGCGTGAATGTTCATTACAGCAGTTTGCTAAGGCACATTTGTCAATATACATGTTCGTTGTCAATCGCATTGGTTTGCAATATTGTTATTTACAGACAATTTTTATAAATTGTTGTGTATTAAACAAGGGTTTAAAAATATATATATATCCACAACAATCACCAGTTCTTCTTTAAAAACTGGACACCGACACTGAACACTCAATTACGATTTCAGCATTGTTATTTATTCACTTTCCTGCTATTAAGCGTTTCGGCAGGATCCCCTGCCTTGCTCACACACCGAGCTTCATTACTTCCCTCTCTTTGTTGGGAGTAGTCAGTCACTTGATGTAACCGACATAGACAACATACTACCAAACTGCAATCAATGCAATTTGTACAAGTGACACCGCAATACATCTCTTTTAGAAAATGCTTTTTGAGTTACACGTTTTCTTTACAATTTCATTTTGTCATTCATTAAAAGACAAAAACTTGTTTTTCTTTCTGTCTTTTTTTTCTGTCTTTTTTTTTCATATTCGTAAGAAACCATACACCCCTGTGAGTGCTTCATTTTCCCCGACGGGTGAAACGATTAAACGTGGATTTTAAATGCAGTGGCACTACCGCATCGCAGCACCCATTTGTGAGTGCTCTGCGACAAGGTGCAAAGGAGCAAGAATATATATATATATATATATATATTACATACTGGCGGTCGCCAGTAGGTATATATAGTTAGGACCTAGTTTCCATAGGAAATTTGCAACATTCTATTGGGAATAACTTTGGCGCCGGTTGAGGAATTTGCATGTAATTTTCCAAAATTTAGGCCAGTTCCGCTCTGCTCCTTCCCTGGAAGTTTCGGTGGGATTCGTCATGCGGGGGCCAAGAAAAAAAGGGGGGTCCCAAAACGTGTTTTCCCCATGTTAATTTCCATAGGACGTTCAGACACGGCTACAGCCCGAACCGCTGAATGGAATTACACCAAACTTTGCAAAATTGTAGGGACTGGTACGCAGAAGTGCCTTTTCTATATTTAGTGAAAATTGCTCCAATGGTTTTTACAAAAATTCACTTTAAAAAACTGTATATATCTATATGCGCGCTTCCAGCACTCAGGGTACGCGTACCGGTAAGCTCACCCGGCGCGCCACAGAAGTGCGCAGCAGAAAGCTGATTGGCTCTCGGGTGTCTGTCAACATTCCAAACAGTCCGTAGAGTCCGCCATCTTGTGTCTCGGTAGAATCGAGATAAAAGAGGTGAAAAAAAAGGGGGAAATGATTAAAAGGGGGCAGGGTAGACACCCCCTGACCCCCTATGTTTTCTGAGGGGGGCCTAGAAGCCCCTGAAGGGCAAAAAAACAAATTTTTATTTTTGAAATTTTCGCGGGGTAAGCGCTGGGTGCATTCCCATGTACGCTTCCAGGTACGCGTACCCTGAGGGTACCACAGGGAAAAACAGTGAAAGAAAATAGTGTAAAATAAGAATTTGTAGTGCTTAGAGGTAGCGTAGCTCTAAAAAGAGCTGTTGTGTTATGTGGGTGATTTAAGTACCTACAAGTAGGTACCGATGCAGAGTCTAAAATTCAAGAGAAAGACTCTGTTCCCCTCATCTGGGAAATGTACACCGTCTCCTCTGTAGATATCTGGCATGTTGTAAGGCAAGTTATTGTGGTATATGGAACCCATAGCATAGTCTCTCAGGAAAGCAGAAACAGATCCTTCAGGGACCCCCTGAGAAGGCCTAGGGGGTCAGGGGCACTCTACCCTGCCCCCTTTTCATGTTCTCAACTATTACATTTCACTCTCTTCTGAAACTACACAAAATGGCGGCGATAGGGTGCATCAGAGACAGACAGTGAGAGAAAGGAGGCAGGAGACAAAGAAGAGATGTCAAATACACATTGGTGAAAATATAGTGGGAGAAGGGAAGTAACTATGAGTAAAATTACTATACAACACGAAAATTTTGCACTCTATACTATAAGTCTCACTTTATACCACAATCACTTCGCTACTACCTCATAAATTACAAATAAAAATGAATAATGGCTCAAACTATTTTTAATTTCTAAATATAAATTTATTCTTCAGAATTTTCATAAGTTAAAAGAACTAGTAACATATCATCATCAGGAATTTCCTCATCAATCACATCATCAGGAATCTCCTCATCAAAAGTCTGCAACTCTATGGTCTCCAAACATTCAAGAAATTCGCCGTCCAGAGACTGATCAAAAAAATCTCTCATGTTATCTCCTCCAACAGAAACTTCTTCATTACTGGTGCTGTCAATAACCAGGACATTCAAAATGTCAATAAAAGTAGTGGAAATTTTTTTTAAAAAATCACCGGTCTCACTCCCCCAATTTAGAACACTCTACAGGGCGCGTTTGCACAGTTTAAGTTGGGGAATTAATTCCTGTTCAATCCAGAGTTCCCCTAGAGGGAACTAGTCCAACAGGTATCTCGAGTAAGAGCCAAGGGAGCTGCGCTGCAGAGTGTTGTAAATAGGGGGCGTGCCCGATGAACACCTGCCTGCAAAAATGTAGTAAATCATTATAAAAAAAACCCAATTAATACATTTAAAGATTGTCATGTAAAAAACCTTCAAAATTCAATGAAAAAACCATAGGTTTCAGGTATGATATAGTTAGGAATTAGCATTGAAAAAACCATTGAAATTCACTGAAAAAAACATAGGTTTCAGGCCTTATATAGTTAGGAATTACCATTTAAAAAACCTTTGAAAATTAACTGAAAAAAACATAGGTTTCAGGCCTTATATAGTTAGGAATTAGCATTTAAAAAACCTTGCAAATTCACTGAAAAAACCCTAGGTTTTTAAGGCCTTATATAGTTAAGAATTAGCATTTAAAAAACCTTTGAAATTCACTGAAAAAACCATAGGTTTCAGGCCTTATTTGAGATGTCATCAGTGATGTCACTGACCATGTCATGAATGATGTAATATGTGACATCATCAGCAGTGGATTGCGGGTGCGCGAAATATTGTTAGTACAACTAACTATATAAGAGCAATTTCAATAGTTTAGTATGAGTGAAATGTCCAGCTAACTATAACACCCCTAAAACTTTTCAAAGGTTTGTTAAATGCTAATTCCTAACTATATAAGGCCTGAAACCTATGTTTTTTTCAGTGAATATAAATATACTAGCAGCCCGTCCTGACGTTGTCCGGGAGCAATTAGGCTTCAGGGCCCCGCCCGCCCCGACGTTGTCCGTGGGTGCCCCGGAGCCTTCCTCCATATATTGCAGTATTATACCTCTATGTTTACTTTGTACGCTTTTGTAACCTGCACACATCACTTTTTCCTCCTGTAATGCAGTATTATACCTCTATGTTTACTTTGTACGCTTTTGTAACATGCACACGTGACTTTTTCCTCCTGTAATGCACCGTTTGGCTCACTTTTGTAATGCTCCGTTTGCTTCCTCTTGCTCACGATGTACGCTTTTGTAACCTGCACACATAACTTTTTCCTCCTGTAATGCACCGTTTGGCTCACTTTTGTAATGCTCTGTTTGCTTCCTCTTGCTCAGGATTGTCATTTTTGCTTCATTTTTTCGCCGCTCACCGCTCCTAAATAAATAAATAAATAACCTACCTCATCCGCCGCTCACCGCTCCTCCCCGCCTGTCTGCCGCTCCTCACCGCCTGTCTGCCGCTCCTCACCGCCTGTCCACCACTCCTCACCTTCTGTCCGCCGCTCCTCACCGCTCCTCCCCGCGCCATGTCCGCCGGTCCTCTTCGCGCTCCTGGACGCCGTTCCTCCCCGCGCTCCTCACTTCAGCACGCACATCGTGGCCGGCTCTTCTTCCAAGGTACTACTTTTGTTTCTGTAAATTTCCCCTCACGATTACAACGATGCATCGGGTATGTGGATTGGTGCTGTGGTTCCCGAGTTTCCCCCCTCAAAGGTTCAAAGTTCTTCCTTTATAATAGTAGTATTAATTTTTGAATTTAAAACGCATGTCAAATGGATATAGTTCATAAGAATTATGTTTTGGAATAGGGAACAAGAATTCAAGCTGGTAGTACAAATGTGACAGAAACAAGCTATTATTGTTGTCCAAAACATAATAATTTACAATTGAAGTGATTTATAAACTGTCTTTTGTACAAATAAGTTTTCGTATTTATACGGATCGAAATGAGATACTGAACTTGACGTTTTTAACAGTATTTATACTGAAAGTATTTTTTCTATGTCCAGTCAGACGTGTGATGCACTTGCACTTTAAAATGGGCTGAGCATATTGCATTGTCATGTGACCAAGGCCGCAGGGACGGTCGAAACGGGTCATGACTAGCTGTTTATTTGGGAAATAAACTGTATGCTGCAACAAAGTTGTTTCATGCCTTGTATTTCACCTGAGGGGTGGAGCGCTGCAAGGTATTGCAGATATATATATATATATATATATATATATATATATATATATATATATATATATATATATATATATATATATATATATATGGAAACCAAATCCTGATTCAAAAAAGTAAACTCATTCACCAGGAACGGACCACCACGAAAGGTTTGAAGTTTTCAGTGCAGTTTATTGATGCCTCTCACAACATGACGCATTTCAGCCGGGTTGCCCCGGCCTTGATCACATGACGTGCCAGGAAAACACCACCCATAAATACTATGAGAACATTAGAAACCCTCCCATTATTTGCATGGAAAGGGTGGAAAGACTAGCGATTATTTCAAAAGTGCAAGCTCAAGTCCTGAGATCTTAACAAAACCCATGTTTTCACAAATAAAATTATATATTGTTAAACAAGGTTTAAATATTTATATCAATATTTAAAAGCAGGTTTTTGCAAAAATATTTCATTATAATTAGAAAGAAATCCGGGGCAAGTGCCTAAATCCAAATTCATTTAGAGGACTTCAAATTTTGCACAATTTGACAACAAAGAAAAATGCTCATAGTAAAAAATACCCAATAGTGCAAATAGTGAAATGTGGCTGGATTAACAGCCATCCATTAATAAAGAAATTTAAATCAAATAAGTATGCAGATGCAATCATCAAGCAAGATTTGCAGAAACAAAGTGAATGATTAGATCTTCAACTTTCCCCTGATATCATGAGTTCAAAATTGAAAGTTAAAAGGAACAGTTCAAAGCGTTGTGTGAATAAATATATAAATATATAAAAAATTAGGTAATCAAGTTGGAAAAATGTAGAGTACAATGCATTTCATCAAATAACTATAGATATTTACAATGGATTAATCACCCTTTTCCAGAGAGTCCATCAGTCAAACTAGAATAAGCTAGAAAACCAATAAAATAACACACAATAAAAGGTTATACTAAAAAATCCATTATTTCAATAAATATGATACCCATAAAAAACCTAAATTCATATATATACACACAACTTATATTTGCAGATCACAATTAATCAAAAAAGTAGACATGTTCAGAGTACGGATCCAAAAAGAGAGAGGATAGGAATCTGATATTGTGCCCAATATCAATAAACCAGAATCATATAAACATAAAACCAACACTATTTACATATTCATAAAAAGTGGACCAAATCCTCCCCTGTATTTAAACCATTAGGTATTTTGGTGTTTAGCCTAACTATGTATTGACTCTCTAACTGGCGGAGTTTTTTCTCTCTCTCTCCACCCCGTATTGATTTCGGAACAGAGTCAATTACATAGTACTTTAGATCCTCCAATTGTTTTTGATGCACAAGTTTGAAATGGCTCAGAGTTCACGATTGCCCGCAAGTGCTGGAGGATCCTATTAAACACAGGGAGTTTGGTACTGCCGATATATGTTAGATGACACGTACATTCCAAAACATATACCGCACAGTCAATTTTACACGTGTAATAACCCATTATCTTGTTGGTCCTGCCTGAAAAGGGATCCAAAAAAGACTGTTTATTGATTCCAAACTTGCAGGCCCGACAAGAAAAGCATTTAACAAAACCCCTCTTGTCAGTCAACCAATTACTCTTGTCGATCACCTCAGGACTTGTTTTAACTAGAGCATCTCGCATTGACGGCGCTCTTCTGAAGGTGATAGTGGGCTGATGTAAAAGTTCCGGAGACAAAATAATGTCAGTGTGTAAGATGGGCCAATGTCTACTGACCATTATCCTAATGGCCTGCTCCTGACTACTAAAAGTAGTAATTAACCTTACTGGTGGTGAAGCGGTTATTTCAACAGGAGTTTCATCAATTACCTCACTAACATCTATTGGGGCACATGTATTCAATTTATCAAGCGCCCATTGTAGATCTTTAACATTGTATCCTCTATTTAAGAATCTCTCCTTGGATTCATTCAAACAAATGTCTAAATCCTCTTTTTTGTTACAGATCCTCTTAATACGTAAAAACTCACCATAGGGAATACTTTTTATGAGGTGTCTAGGGTGAGCACTGCTAGCATGTAGAATGGAATTTCCAGCTGTGACTTTACGGTGTAATTTAGTGCAAATATTCATGTTGTCAATATACACCTCCACATCTAAAAATTCTACCCTAGAATCACTGACTTGTGCTGTAAATTCCAAATTCAAAGAATTGCTATTTATCTTCCTGACAAATTCTAATGCAGATTCCTTTGAACCCTTCCATACGACGAACACGTCATCGTTGAAACGCCACCATCTGATGACGTATTCAGAAAAGTTATCTATGTGGGTCTACATGAGGACGTGCTTCTCCCACCAGCAAACGTGTAAACACGCATAGCTGGGAGAGAAGCACCCCCCCATAGCCACACCTCTAAGTTGCTGAAACAATTCTCTATTAAAAATAAAGAAATTGTTTGTCAAACACATTTCCGTCATATGGAGTAACATTTTGTTATGTTCATTGTAACAGATATTTCTGTTAGACAGGAGGAATTTAATAGCATTCAAGCCATCTCGATGGTTAATACTGGTATATAAGGAACAGATGTCCATCACTAAAAAATGATAACCATCCTCCCAAATTACATCTTTAAGCTTTTCCCAAAAATGGCCTGTGTCACGAATATAAGAAGGCAAATCCGCTACATAGTCATGAAGGAAAAAATCAACGTACTTAGACATTGATTCAAGCAGGCTACCTTGAGCCGAAATAATTGGACGTCCTGGTACTGGGGTTGTCTGTTTGTCTACTTTAGGGAGTAAATATAAGGTAGGAGTAATTGGGTGCTCGGTTCTTAGAAAATTATACTCATCCTTATCAATCAAACTCTCCCTCTTCCACTTTGATAGTTCTTTAAAAGTCTGTCCTTAACTTTCAATAAAATGGGGAAAGCTACCTGTTTATAACAATTGACATCACTCAATTGTTTTTTAGCCTCTTCCAAATATGCATCACAGGGCCATAGAACAATATTCCCGCCTTTGTCCGCTTTATTAATTATGATGTTCTTTTCTTTATTTAGTCTGTCCATTAGGCGGTAATTTTGTTGCTCTCTATACTGACCCTTTTTGTTCATAGAAATGCATTTTTTATGAAAAGCTTCAAGGTCACTGATTACACAATCACCAAAAATATCAAAGGCATCTCTTGCCATAATCGGCATGAATGTAGAGGGTCGGCGAAAGGGAGTAAGGGCAGCGCTGGAGGATGAGATACCCATTTCTAAAAGATCTTGTTGAGTATTTAATACACTATCATTATTATCATCCGCTAATCCACTGTGCGTAATGCAGATACATCAGCTACTTGAAAACGAGCACTAGGCTGGTTATTAGCAATAATCGATGTTGCTTTAACATTTGCTTTCTTTAAATTATGGAACTTAATAAGTTTCAACTTTCTGATAAATTTAAAAATGTCAATACGAGATTGTACATTTTTGAAATTACTTTTTGGACAGAAAGAAAGTCCCAACGATAAAAGCTGTAATTCTGCAGTGTTTAATTCCAACTCAGTCATGTTTATAATAGTATTAACAGATGATGTTACTGTATCCTTGGATTGGCTCTCATGGGCATTCAATTTCTTTTCTTGAAGCCTCCGCGCTTTCCTCCTCTCTTTACGTTGTTTGTTCCGTCTGCAGCATTTTGTGGTTGCGCTGAGGGTGCCCATGATCTGAGCGTTTGGGGTCGATCCTCAATCATGAACCTCAATTCTTCCGAGGGAGTGAAGCTTTGGGGTTCCGACATGTTTAAATGTAGCTCAGTTTAATTTGGAATTGATTCTCCATTACTAGATAATACACTAGCTCCTGAACTTGATGCAGCATTAGAGACAGTTCCTTGATTTATAGAGAGTAATGGTGGTTGGACCCTAATACTTGCCAGTTTTTTCACATATCAAAGCGCTTGGCAAAAGTAAAAATGCGTCCAGTCTCGTAGTCGCGTTTATCGCGGGCAAATTTAGTTATTTTACGATTCATTATAACATTCTCATGCTTATCAAGGCGTCTTTGTATCTCCTCTCTTCCTTTCTTCACAGCATCTTTTTGATCCAATGCATCTAGTTCCGCAATTAATAGTTCGATTTCAGCCGCTATTTCCACTCTGTCTATTTCAGCGTATTTAACAAGATTTATTACCATATTCATGGAGCATTCCAGATTATTTGTAGCCCATTCCTTAAGCATTAAAGGATTCGGTTTGTCAAATGAAGGGGCAATTAGAACACGCAATCCCCTAGGCACCCTTCCAGCCTCCTTATACTATATATATACATACCATCAACTCGTCTTTAAAGGCCCCGGGCACACCAATTCCTTGGGTTTATATCACGTAGTCTTGCCCTGTTCTCCAGACAAGGATTGATGTAATCACAGATTTGTGGATCAATGGGCTCGAAGAACAATCACAAAAGCTGAAATTACATGCACACAAGGTCAGTGGAGACATTTCCTTGTGATCCTTTATGCAGCTGTCGCTATTACCCAATGAGGTAACACTTTCTAATTCACTAGTAGAAAGTACTTCAGTTAGGTAGTTTTTTTGGGCAAAACTGTGGACTCTTGTTGGCTAAAGGTGTAGGTGAGGTTCTGTTCTGGCCCAGTCATGCAGACAACTACTGATGCACTCAAGGTCAATTATTTCCATCGAGCATTCAAAAGTCCAAAAAGAAAACTTTTTCAAGTAATGCAATAGTAGTTTTTAATCTTGAGATATTTCAATTCTTTTCTTCATTGAAATGCAATCTTCAATATAGTCTTCAAACTGTGCAGCCAACACGTGTTTCGTCTAGTCTGATTCGACTAATGACTTCCTCAGGGCTGCAACCCAAAACAAAGTATAATCGCTATTATAATACTATATCAATATTCGATATAACAAACTAGTCTATTAAATAAATAAACCTCGGTCGACAGGGAAACATCCCAAAGCCAAACAAGTGCTTAAAAAAGGGTATGTAATATGATATAGTGCTCACCACCAAGTAAAAGCTTAGAATCACCAAAGTATTCATAAGGTTACCAAAGTATGGATCATTAGGAAAATATAGTATCTCCTCATCTGTTTAATTTATCAAAAGAGAGGATATAGTTTAATTAGGGATTAGTATCAAAACAGAGAAAGCGACCATGTTAAAGAGCGTCATACCTATATGCCTCCTCGTTGTGCCTCGTTGAGACGACTGTCTCCTAATCTGGACAGGGTCAGTTGAACAACTGAAGGTTTTTTTTGACTACCTTAATGAGAACACCTATAATCTTAAATGTACAACTCAATATGACTTCGAGAAAATAACCTTTTTGGATATTGAGTTATTTGTTGAAGAAGGCCATCTTAAAAGTCGAATGTACAGGAAACCAACTAATTGTAATGCAGTTCTTCATGCCAAAAGCTGTCACCCTAGTAATCAATTAAAAGCAATACCCTATGGTGAGATGGTGAGAGCCAGGCGAAACTGTTCCTCAGATCGAGACTTTGAAACTAATATCAAAGACATTTCTTGTCGCTTTGCTAGAAGAGGCTATGGCAAAAAAGAAATTGATATGGCGGTAACCAGAGCCCTTAAACTTAAACGTAAAGATACACTAAAAGTCAAGCCTGCAAATACCAAGAAGGATACTGAAGCTAGGGTGAGAATGATTACTCATTACAGCACAGAAAGCCCTAAACTGTATTCAATTCTCAAAAGACATTGGCATCTTTTGATGCTTGACCAAGATCTTGGAAAGGGGCGACCACTCGGTCCCCCCGAACGTATAGCGCATTTTGGGCGGGAGGCGCGTCTCGGCTGGTATGCCCAAAGCGGCGTAGCCGGGGCGCGCTTTTTCCCGCCCAAGAGTGGGTTGTCCTAGACACTGAAGCCGTCAGCCACGCCCCTGGAGGCAGGAGGAGGCGGGTTTACGCCCGCCCAAAGAAGAATAAAAGGAGCAACAATCCAAGGAAGCATCCTCTTGTTCCTGTGCTCTGAAGCTGCACCTCCTCGCTGCACGTGAGCTCGAGACGGAACGAAGAGCCAATTTTGAAATTTGTAATTTCTCTCTTTTCTCTTCTAGCACTGCAAATCGCGTCCAGGACCTTTCACCTACGTGGGGAAAATGCCGGGCAAGAGAGTCGCAAAGAAGGTCAGCACCGACCAAATGCTCCGGATGTTGGTGAAAGACATGGCAGAGATGAAGAGAAAAATGGCGGCCAGGGACGGTGCGGGAAGGCCGAAAAGATCCAACCCGGCGGAGGTCCCGGCCGGAAGAGGGAAGAGGGCCAGGAATGGGGCAAATGAGGACGAGGTCCCAATTCCGGAGACTCCCCCGGCGAGCCCTCCTAGACCAGCGGAGATTCCCGCGCCGGCTCCCGCCGAGGGCCAGCGGATCCCCGTGGTGGTTACCCCAGTGAACGATGGGGACATGCCCCCGGAGTTGGCTGCCCAGCTGGCGGCATGGTTGGGTACTAGCAGCGGGGGTTCCGTGGCTCCGGGGGACACGGCCGAGGAGGCCAAGCAATTAATGAGGCAGTTGCGGCAGTCACGGGAGGCCGCGAAACCACCTTGTCCGTTTGTTTCCCCGCAGGCTCCAGTAGGTCAACCCGCAGCTGGCACGAGTTCGGCAGCAACGGCGGTTACAGCTTCTAGCTCAGGTAAGCAGCTAATGCCGATTGGGGGGAAGGGGTCGGTACCCTCGAGAAGGGAGAAATTGGCTCAGCATATCCCGATGGAAATCAAAGAACGGATATGGGCTGAGAAATATGTAAACATGTTTTCCTTGCTAACTGATCATTACGAGATTGAGCATGTGAAAGTCCAGAAAGAGCTTATGCATCCGAGTGTTTGGCGCGCCAAAATGGCCGCATTTAGAGTCGATGAGACGATAGGTAATTGGGGCAGAGCATTTGGCATATTCACTTCAATTATGGGGGAACGGAGACCTGAACTGTTGGCCGAGTTACCTGTGTACCAGACACGTATTATGGAATTTTCTCAGACATATGCGGGCAATGAGTGGTTTTGCTATGATAATATCTTTCGCAAGGCTAAGGAGTTCGACACGTGCCTGACGTGGGATTGTTACGACTCCATTTCTTGGCAAAAAATGGAGAACTCAGGCATGTTAAAGGCGCCATTGTTGGGGGGGGCGGGGGTGAGTTTTCCCGCCATTCATCTGGGGCGCCCTTTCGGGCGGGGGCAAGTAATGAGCATCACCCAAGGTCGAATAGCAATGCAGGTAAGAAAGGGGTATGCTGGAACTTTAACAGGGGAAAGTGTACGAGGCCCCAGGGGTCATGCAAGTTTAGGCACGACTGTGGGGGGTGTGGACAGTCCTCGCATCCCGAGACCATGTGCAGAGCCAAAACGGGTGATAACGGAAGTAGGGGAAGCGCCAAACAGGTCTGACATAGTCCGAGGGGCGCCTTTACCTACACCAGTTGATACCATGGCAATGATTCCTTGGCTCAGTGAATACCCGGATCATGTCTCCGCTGGGGTGTTGCGAGACGGTTTTTCCTATGGTTTCCGCATCCCGGTGGGGAATTTTCAGGGTAAAGCGCATTGTAGGAACCAACTATCGGTCCTGCATAATACGGCGGTGGTGCAAGCGAAGATTGGGAAAGAGGTGGCCCGGGGTCGGGTTGCGGGACCATTCGACATGCCACCAGTTCCTAATTTTGTTTGTTCACCCTTGGGAGTGGTCCCCAAGAAGGACCCGGGTGAGTTTAGACTGATGCATAATTTGTCAGCTCCGAGAGGTCTGTCAGTTAATGATGTAATAGACCCGGAGGTTTGTTCGGTGCGGTACGCATCCTTCGATGATGCAGTCACCATGTTGAATCGCCTGGGGCCCGGAGCGCTGATGGCCAAATCAGACATCGAGTCGGCGTTCCGGTTGCTCCCGGTACACCCAGATGATCAGCGTCTCCTGGGCTTTATGTTTCAGGGGCGCTATTACATGGATAAATGTATGCCAATGGGCTGTTCCATATCTTGTGCTTATTTTGAGAAATTCAGTTGTTTCCTGCAATGGGCATTCACAAGAATGACGGGGTTTCAGCATGTTATGCATTACCTTGACGATTTTCTGTTCCTGGGGGCTGCCGGGGATACAGAATGTGCACAGGCTTTAAAAGAATTTTGTGATCTGATGGGGCAGTTTGGTGTGCCATTGGCGCCATGTAAGACTGTGGGGCCATCAACTTCGCTCGAGTTTCTTGGAATAGAGCTCGATTCCGAAGAAGGTTGCTTCCGGTTGCCAGAAGAAAAGGTGCGGAAATTCAGGGCCTCGCTTGAGGCATGCATTAGGGAAACTAAGGTGAACTTGCATCAATTGCAACAGACTGTGGGTCAGTTGAATTTTGCCCTTAGGATAATGCCAATGGCCCGCCCTTTTTCCCGCTCGATTGCACAAGCCATGGTCGGTCTTAAAGAGGGGCACCACCACACGAGGCTCTCGGCAGAGATTCGCCAGGACATGCGCATTTGGATGGCATTCCTGGCGGATTTCAATGGTCGGGTTGTCTGGACCAAGCCGGCGGTGTCCTCCGAGGAGTTGGGGCTGTGGACAGATTCGGCGGGCAGTATAGGCTTTGGCGCCATATTTGGCAATCACTGGACGGCTCAAAGGTGGCCGCCATGGTGGCACAAGTGTGGGCTTACAAGTAACATTGCTTTTCTCGAACTGTTCCCTATTCTGGTGGCTTTGAAAACATGGCCAGAGGGGTTTAGGGATCACTCTGTGGTGTTCTGGTCTGATAACATGACCGTGGTTGAGTGTATCAATAATCAGGCAGCACGATGCAAATGGATTCTGAGGTTGCTCAAAGAAATTGTTTTACTATGTATGCAGTTGAACGTGCTCTTTAGGGCGAGGCATGTGCCAGGGGTGCTGAATCAGGCTGCTGATGCGCTTTCTCGTTTCCGTATGCAGGCCTTCTGGGGTTTTCTGCCCACAGCGGACCCGGTGGGAGAGAGTTTAGCACCCAGGACAAGGAAGGCATATGAAGGGGCGTTCCGTTCCTATTGGTCCTTTTTGGGTTCTGCTAGGAGGGAGCTTTGGGGCCAGGAAGAATTTGTCATAGGGTTTTTATTGTCATTACGCAGGGCAGGCAAATCGGTGGCTACGGCCCAGAGGCATCGGGCCGCCATTTCCTTCATGGCGCGGGCCCATGGTATCCAGGATCCTACAGCGTCTTTCGTAGTACAGAAAGCGCTTCGTGGGTGGCAAAGCCTTGAGGGTCGCAGAATAGATGAAAGGCACCCAATAGGTCTGGATAGGTTGGCCCTGTTACTGTCCATACTCCCTGCAATATGTTCATCCCAGTCGTAAACAGTGTTATTCCGGGCCGCTTTTGCATTAGCATTCCATGGGGCTATGCGGGTAAGCGAACTGGTGGCAAGAAACAAGCAGGATACGGGGGGTGGTTTGTGCCGAGAGCACATTCAAGTAAAAGGGGAGACGATGATTGTCTCGTTTGTCAGGTCCAAGACCGATCAGGGGGCGATCGGGGACAGTGTAGTAGTCCAGCGGATTCCCGGATCTCCCATGTGCCCGGTTGCATGCGTTGAGGAGTATTTGGCGCAGAGGGCGGCATCATGGGGGGGGACATTGCTGAGGCACGCAGATGCCACCCCACTGACAAGGTTTCAGTTCCAGCGGGTGCTTGCAATGGCAATTTCGGCCGCGGGCTTGAACCCGGGCGAGTTTGGGACTCATTCCTTCCGGATAGGGGCTGCTACACAGGCTACAGCCAGGGGTCTGAGTGTGGAAAAAGTGAAACAGTTGGGGCGTTGGTCCTCGAATTGTTACAAAAGGTATGTGCGGTTGCACATGTTGTGAAGCTGATATCATGTACTCACGCTTCTTGTCTTTGTTTGGTTACAGTTTCGCAAACCTACGAGGCGGGGCAGACTGTGCAGTCGATCCGACACCTGGGAACCAGCGGTCAGAGATCACCGGCTGAGGAAAGAGTGGTGTGGGTCGTGGGCCACTCATACGTGAGGCGTGCCGCGGACGTATTCAAAGCAGGTGACATGATTCACACAGCTGGGGAATACGGGTACAGGGTGACCTTCTACGGAAGGGGCGGGCTCTGTATTGACCAGTTTCAACATTTTCTCGAGGGTTTGTTAGGGCGGACAAGGTCACCGCCATCTATACTCATAGTACATCTTGGGGGCAATAATTTGGTGACCACTGGTAGACGACTACTTCTCGAGGCGATACTATCCACAGTAAGTTGGTTGGCGAGAAGAGTTCCAGGGTGCACGATTGCATGGTCCCATATGATTCCACGAAAAGTGTGGCGGGGGGCTAATTCAGTGTCTGCATTAAATCATTCTGTGAAAAAGGTGAATAACAAGCTGGGTAGACTGTTCCGTACCAGTACATTGCATTCGATTCCTCATGGTTGTATCAGGGGGGACAATATGTATCTAGAAGATGGGGTCCATTTGTCCCGGGTGGGGAATTCCTTACTCATAGGAGACCTCGTAGCCTGGTTAAGGAGTTTACAGCATGACCTTTAGGTAGGAGTTTTGTGGGGGGTCCGGATAGCCGGTCAACTATCCGGCCTGTGGCGGTAAGGTCATGATCGGTGAGCAGTCATTGGAAGATCCCTAGGGGGGGGCGTCACCCATTACGGATGGGAGCGCCCGGGGGGAGGTGGCCATTGGCCCCTCAACGGGGAGGCGGTCCCTTCTAAAGGACGGGACGCCTAAAGGAAAGGGAAGGCGGTCAAGGCCCCTCCCTGGATAGGAGGGGCTACGGGCCCCTCCTGGGAATTTCCCGGGGCCAGGACATCTGCGACGGCAGATGTGGTAAGTTGTGTGGGGTGGGGAGGGGGTCTACGCTACCTTCTAGACACCTCACACGAGTCCTCGGACGACCACGTAGATGGCGTCGAGTTAACAGGGGCCCCCGTCAAGACAAGGGAAATTGGTATGGCACATGAGGTGCAGTCCTCTGTGCGGCCGCCCCTCACAAGTGAGGGGGGAGTTCTGGTTTAGGGATCTGACACCGGTTACGACCTTGCCGTTGGCCCTTAACGTTAGGATGTACAATTTCAATTTGAAATGCATTTTGTAAGGATGTTAGTATCGGCTAGGAGGACCTTTGTATTAGATATGTGTTAAGGTTAGCCAAACATCGTAATGTGGATATGAAATTGTACATGATATGAAACTGTTATTTTAATGTTTTTGATTTTGTTTCATATTTTAATAAATACGGCCGGGAGGGTAACTCCCTCCCGCCTTCCAAAAGTTCAGAACTGTTTCCGGTTTCCCAATTCTTGGGGATTGTGTTGAGAGGGGGTGGCGGGTATGTCAGCCATATGGAAAGGAGCGACCACTCGGTCCCCCCGAACGTATGGTGGAGTACCCCGATCCCCCCGGGAAGCCATTTTGGGCGGGAGGCGCGTCTCGGCTGGTATGCCCAAAGCGGCGTAGCCGGGGCGCGCTTTTTCCTGCCCAAGAGTGGGTTGTCCTAGACACTGAAGCCGTCAGCCACGCCCCTGGAGGCAGGAGGAGGCGGGTTTACGCCCGCCCAAAGAAGAATAAAAGGAGCAACAATCCAAGGAAGCATCCTCTTGTTCCTGTGCTCTGAAGCTGCACCTCCTCGCTACACGTGAGCTCGAGACGGAACGAAGAGCTAATTTTGAACCCACCCACCATCCCCTGAAGACAGCACGTTGTTTTGGTATATAGTCATTTTACGTAGTAGTTGTTTTCTTGCAGGTTGTTTCTGAATAAAGTTTGTGATTCGGTTGCAATAAAGTGGATAATTCTTTGCAGTATGCTTATTAAAGACTTGCATCAGAGTGATTAGTAATGTTTTAGAGGGTTGATACTTGATCTGTTTAAAGTAGGAATGTCTTTTTCTCTTTAGTAAATTAATCTTGTCGTATTTATTGTTTGGTCGGGCGGTAAGGTCATGATCGGTGAGCAGTCATTGGAAGATCCCTAGGGGGGGGCGTCACCCATTACGGATGGGAGCGCCCGGGGGGAGGTGGCCATTGGCCCCTCAACGGGGAGGCGGTCCCTTCTAAAGGACGGGACGCCTAAAGGAAAGGGAAGGCGGTCAAGCCCCCTCCCTGGATAGGAGGGGCTACGGGCCCCTCCTGGGAATTTCCCGGGGCCAGGACATCTGCGACGGCAGATGTGGTAAGTTGTGTGGGGTGGGGAGGGGGGTCTACGCTACCTTCTAGACACCTCACACGAGTCCTCGGACGACCACGTAGATGGCGTCCAGTTAACAGGGGCCCCCGTCAAGACAAGGGAAATTGGTATGGCACATGAGGTGCAGTCCTCTGTGCGGCCGCCCCTCACAAGTGAGGGGGGAGTTCTGGTTTAGGGATCTGACACCGGTTACGACCTTGCCGTTGGCCCTTAACGTTAGGATGTACAATTTCAATTTGAAATGCATTTTGTAAGGATGTTAGTATCGGCTAGGAGGACCTTTGTATTTGATATGTGTTAAGGTTAGCCAAACATCGTAATGTGGATATGAAATTGTACATGATATGAAACTGTTATTTTAATGTTTTTGATTTTGTTTCATATTTTAATAAATACGGCCGGGAGGGTATCTCCCTCCCGCCTTCCAAAAGTTCAGAACTGTTTCCGGTTTCCCAATTCTTGGGGATTGTGTTGAGAGGGGGCGGCGGGTATCTCAGCCATATGTACCGTTCATTAATAAATACCCCTCTGTGACATTCAGGAAGGGTTTGACACTAGCTAACATATTGAGTCCTAGCTACCCTAAGAAACATGTGAACAGAGATTGGCTCTCTGGATTTAGGGGTTTCCACAAATGTGGTAAATGCTCTTCATGCAGATGGGCTAAGAAAAAGGTGGTTACTTTCAACTATAATGATACAGGAGAATTTGTTATAGACAAGTTTATAAATTGTGACACAACCTTTGTGGTTTATATCATTGCATGTAGCTGTCGAATGATATATGTTGGAAGTACCAAGAGAAGACTCAAAGACAGGATGGCTGAACATTTCAGAGCAATCAAGCAAGGTGATACTCGCTATCCCACTGCAGCACATCTGATTAGGAATTCACATGAGAGAGTGAAACACATATTTAGCTATCATGGTATTGATCATGTAGATCCTGAACCCAGAGGTGGGAATAGGATTTTAACACTCAGGAGAAAGGAAGTGACATGGCTAATAAAACTTAAGGCTGTAGAGAAGGGACTTAGGGCCAGATGTAGGTAAAAGGGATTTTCCGAATTCAGAATACCGAGGCGGGCCGATTCGGTATTCTGAAATCGGAAAACGAGATGTAGGAAACAAACAGCGAAATAATACCGATTCGGTCGGCATCGGTAATGTGAATCGCTACGTACCGAATCGGCACGGACCGATTCGGAAATTACCGAATCGGCTGCCACCGATTCGGAAGTAGCCGAATCGGCTACCACCGATTCGGAAATAGCCGAATCGGTAAAATCCGATTCGGCAATTACCGAATCGGACGTATGAAAACACACCCATGGCCAAAAAGCCCATAGGAATGCATTGAACAAACCGAATCGGTGAAATCCGAATCGGCTCTTACCGATTCGGTAAAATCCGATTCGGATTTTACCGATTCGGTAAAAGCCGATTCGGTAAAAGCCGATTCAGCCAATGAGGTGGATCCCCCCTCCCCCACCGAAACAGGGAGTGGCAACCCTGGCAGGTGCAGCTAATTAAGAACTTTCTGGAGAGCAGGCCTGAGCTGAACACTCACAGTTAGCAGCAGTGGGAGTAGGAGGTAGAGAACTGTTCAGATCAAGATGGCAAACCCCAGTGACAGCCAGAAGGCCAGCCAGACGAGGAAGCCAAAGTTCAGCAGCACCGAGCTGCAGGTGTTGGTGGAGGAGGTGGTGAGGGTGCACAGGCAGCTATTCGGGAAGCTGTCCCTCAGTGTGCCGGACAGCACTAAGAGGAGGCTGTGGAGTGAAATTGCAGAAAGGGTCAGTGCTGTAGGTGTCACCCCCAGGACCCTTGACGAGCTGAAAAAGCGCTTCTATGACATCCGCAGCCTGACCAAACGTAAGATGGCTGAGATCCAGAGGCAAGCAGTAGCAACAGGTGGAGGCAGGAACCCGGCGCCTCCCCTCACAGAGCTGGAGGAACTGGTGTCCAGCACCATCGAGAGGGAGAGCGTGACTGGAATCGGGACCCTGAACAGCTCAGCCAGAGCTACAGCTACAGGTAAGAAGCATGCGCATCATGACACACCCTACCAGACACCTCCCCATTAGACACAATGCACAGCCAAACCCCAGCCCAGTACTGTAACCAACATACAAGAGTAAAGCATCATGGTATATGTAGTCAGCAGAAGGTAGCAAAATATGGCAGTGCAGAATGACAAGATAGGAAACAGTGGAACACATTCTAAGGAGATGCAAGGACATGTGCAATGCTTTATTTGTACTGACTGTAATACATCGGCACTCCATTTACAAATGCTTCTTTATACCTAGGGGCACCATCAGGCGGAGGACCACAGGCAACAGAGGCAGCTGCAGCAACTACCAGTGCTGTCGCAGGGCCAAGCACGAGTCAGGCTGCCGAGGAGGAGGAGGAAAACACCATTGGGCTGGGTATTGAGGGAGACCTGGCAATTGACTATGACCTATTGCACTCCCCACAAATGCCAAGCACACCACCCTTGATGTTCTCCCCAGAGAACTCCCCGACAAGGGACCACCATGCACCTACACCACCTCCTGCCACGATTATGGCTCCAGGAAACCCAATCATGGGAGCAGGGTCTCAGGCCCCGGCCAGCACCACACCCACACCAGTGGCACCCCAGCCCACTCAGCAGGCCGGCAGCAGCAGTACCCGGCGCCGTGCCATTCCCAGCACTGCAGCGCCAGCACCGGAGGGCAGTGTCTTCCTGGGCCTTGAAGGGAAAATGGTGAAGATCCAAAGGCAGCAGGCGAAGTCCATCATGGCCTGCCAACGCCAGCTCCGGCAGCACAACCTGCAGATGGGGGAGAAGGCGACAGGTTTCAAGGCCTTTGTAGATAGCAACAAGGAGGTAGCAGCAGGTCTAGGCAGGCTAACCACTGCCATTACCCAGTTATGCGGGAGGCTAGAGGAGCATGAGCTCTCGCGCAGGCGGGATGCCCGCGTGCTAAACCGCTCCATGAGCCGCCTTGCTGCTGCAACGGCGCAACTCTGTCAGCGCAGTGCCAACATGGAGTCAAGTCTCACCCAAAATACCGCCGAGTTAACAAGGGGAATGGCCCGCATCACTACGGCAATGGAGGCCATGATTATCTCTAACACTGCCGCAAATCCTGCCCTGGACCTGGGGGATGCTGGGGACAGCAGCAGCCGCAGCAGCCCGGTCAGCGCTGCGTCAGAGCCACGCAGGAGCACCAGGCGCTCCGCAGAAGCCGCTGGACATCCTGAAGAGGGTGAGGGACAACCCAGTGGGGCTGCCAAGCGCTCAAAGAAGTAGGCTTGCAAGGGCGGATGAGGCAACCTGGACCTTAGACTTTTGTTTTCCGAGCTGTTACACTATTTTGTTTTGTTGCACATCAGTGCAGTAACTATGTTGCAACAGTATTAAAATTTGCTTTTCACCACAACCATTTACCTGTCTGTGCATCTGTACTCACTCAGAAATAGTTTTCTGTAATCTCCTCACGTCTGTATCTGCCATCACTTGGCGTAGACACCCCAGCTGGCTGTGTTAGTGGCACAGCTTCATCGTCGTCATGGTCCTCGTAGTCAGACAACTCCACCTCAGTGCCCTTCTTCACCGCAAGGTTGTGTAACATTGCACATACAGCTATGATCTTGCAGCAGGTGATGGGGGTATACTGCCTTGCACCTCCACTCTTGTGCAGGCATCTGAATCGACTTTTCCAGATGCCAAAGGTCCGTTCGACGACATTCCTTGTGCTTTTGTGGGCCCGGTTATACCTCCTTTGGCTGGGTGTGGAGGGGTTGAGGTAGGGGGTGAGTATGAATGAGCGGAGGGCATATGCACTGTCGCCTGGAAGGGAAAGGAGTAACATTACACACATGCATACATGTATTACACCTAGCTACTTTGTGTTATGGGGGCCTGATGATGTGTCTCACCTAGGAGGTATCCTTCACCAAATTCGCCAGCCATCAGCCGTGCATAGATGCCGCTCTGTTGGAAAATATAGGAGTCGTGGGTACTCCCTGGGAATTTTGCTACCAGGTCTGTCGTGGTGCACTTCGCATTGCAGATCGCCTGCACGTTGATGGTGTGCGTAGATTTCCGATTGCGGTATATGTATTCTGTGTCCGCTGGTGGGCATATCGGAATGTGCGTGCCATCTATGCAGCCAATGATTTGGGGAAATTGTGCCATCTGGTAGAAGTCAGCTTTAGTTTGTAGCAGTTCTGCGTGGGTTGCAGGGAACGAGATGTATTGGTCCATCCTGTGTATCATGGCTTCAAGGAATGTGTGGAAGAACCTTGACAGGCTGCTCTGGGTCACCCCTCCTGCCGCTGCAACTCCACTTTGATAGCTGCCAGACGCAAGCAGGTGTAGGCTGCATAGCACCTGGACGTGTGCTGGGAGGCGTGTGCCCTTGGGGTGGGGTGGTCCAACAATGGTTTGAGGTCCCTGATGAGCTCAAGAATGGTGTCAGAGTCCAGCCTGTATCTCTGTAGGATCTCTGCCTCTGTGAGCATGAACAGGGTTATCTTCTGTCTGTAGACCTGTTCATTTCTTTGCCATTCCCTCTGTCCTTCCTGCTGTAGCCGTAGCCGCCTCGCAATGACATAAAAAGCTGCCATCCTGCAAGTTGCAATGCATTTTGGGGCTGTTTTTATGGGTTGGAGTTGGTTACCACCTGATTGTAATCCATGGTAAATACCGAGTGAATTCTACCGATTTTGAGCCGAAATCGGTGTTTCTGTGCCTCCCTACATCTCCCCATCTGTCCGAATCTGGGAATTTCCCGATCGGTGATTCTACCGAATCGGTAGGTTCTCCGATTCGGCTTATGTCCGAATCGGTTTATCTACCGAATCGGTACATGGACCGAATCGGATAATTTCCGATTCGGCGTCACTACCGATTCGGTACATGGACCGAATCGGATAATTCCCGATTCGGTGTCACTACCGATTCGGTACATGGACCGATTCAGTTATTTTCCGATTCGGTGTCACTACCGATTCGGTACATGGACCGAATCGGTGTTTGCATCCGATTCGGTGTATTACCGATTCGTTACATATCCGATTTTCGGTATGTACGTATCGGATTCTTTACCATTCGGTACTCATTCCGATTCAGTTTTCGCTCCGATTTTGACTTTTTTCTTTGCCCTACATCTCGATGGCTGTATACCGATCGGTAAGGGCCCAAAATTGGTATTTGGCCTACCTACATCTGGCCCTTAATGTCGATAATGAGTATGAATTCTTCCTAGGAAATGAGTGAATGTATATACCATATGAGATGACCTGTTTTGCTGTAACTCGTGATAACTACACGCAATTATCTGTAATGTTTGTTATAATGAACTGTTATTTGCGTGATGTTTTAATTGGACAAATGGTCAACCTTATGTTCAAAACGAGTTTCTCGTTGACGTTGTAATATTTTATTAACTGTATAATACTGTGTTATTTAATTTAATTCAAGTCATCTATATGTATGATGCTGTAAACAGTAAACATGTAGATTTCATTACTTTACTCTCCTTTTCCAAACCTGAACCCTCCTATACTCCTGCATGTACTCGCTAACCAAACTTTTTGACGATGAAGAGGAGCAGATTACTTGTGTACCTTAACGTAGCACCAATCATTATATTGCGATAACCTATATTAAACACTCATCTTAAATTCTGATTTATATAGACGTTACGGGATGCCCTTTACTAGTAATACACTATTAATATTAATATTAATATTGCATTCTGAGCAAGTACTGCTTTAGCAAGTTCAGTATACTCAATGGACTGATTATGAGCGGCCAGTATTGTAAAATGATCTTGCATAGGCAATCTATGATGGTAATCTTGTTAGGAACATACGTAAAGTTTGACTGTTCCAAAATGGCGGACACAATATCGGAAGTATGTTCACTTCACTTGGTTTGATATTTCATTTAGTTTTACTTAGTTTTAGCTAAATAAGACTATTTACAATTGAGACGGATAAATTATCTGTCGGAATTTGATGACTGATATTTATTTTGATTGACGATCTAGACCGAACAACAGATTGATAAATTAATACTAAATATGAAATATATTTCAGAATGTGATAATTATACCAGTACTTATTACTTAATAGGATTTTGTAAAAATAGTGATACGCTTGAACACATACATTAGTTTTAAACATCGAGTATTACCAATATGGCGCATCCCGCCATCAAACAAGTATAAATAGGAATAGTAAGATGGCGCCACACTAGGACGCCGATACGACGAGATGCGATCCGAAGCGAGGAATTACCTTTACGAGGTGAGAACCGATATTCGGCTTAATCAAGATAATACTAAATATACTTAAAACAGCATAACACTATAGAATCTTTAATTCTAACTTAAGGATTTTGATATTATTTCAGGTGACGGATACCATCACCTGTGAATAAAGCCCTTAATATGGGTAAACAACTACGATAAAAAGGTAAGAGAGTCGACTGTGCCCACGACTGCAAATACCTCGATATTATGACACGGACAGGTTATTACTTATAAGATGACTGTTGACCATTATATAATTTTGTAGATTGAAATACTGTGATTTATGGACAACATTGGATAGGATTGGCACAACGAGGAGGCATATAGGTATGACTCTCTTTAACATGGTCGCTTTCTCTGTTTTGATACTAATCCCTAATTAAACTATATCCTCTCTTTTGATAAATTAAACAGATGAGGAGATACTATATTTTCCTAATGATCCATACTTTGGTAACCTTATGAATACTTTGGTGATTCTAAGCTTTTACTTGGTGGTGAGCACTATATCATATTACATACCCTTTTTTAAGCACTTGTTTGGCTTTGGGATGTTTCCCTGTCGACCGAGGTTTATTTATTTAATAGACTAGTTTGTTATATCGAATATTGATATAGTATTATAATAGCGATTATACTTTGTTTTGGGTTGCAGCCCTGAGGAAGTCATTAGTCGAATCAGACTAGACGAAACACGTGTTGGCTGCACAGTTTGAAGACTATATTGAAGATTGCATTTCAATGAAGAAAAGAATTGAAATATCTCAAGATTAAAAACTACTATTGCATTACTTGAAAAAGTTTTCTTTTTGGACTTTTGAGTGCTCGATAGAAATAATTGACCTTGTCTGAGCTATTTATAGCACTTTATCTTGTCGTGGTAACCGACTTGCTTTCATTTTGAGCACCATTTCTGAAAAATTGATTTGTGAAAATCCTTTACCTGCTAAGCGCTCTTAGCTTAACAGTTAGCGCTTTTCTTGTGTTTACTGATGCACTCACATAGCCATTCAGCCACCCACTCTTATACACATCCAGCCACTCTCACATGCACTCACAGACCCACACAGCCACTCACACATCCACATAAAACTCACACACCAACACAGGCACTCAATCACCCAGAAAACTACTCACACACTCACTCACACACCCATACAGCCACTCACACATCCACTTACAGATCCATATAGCCAATCACACACTCACTTACAGATCCATGCAGCCACTCACAAACCAGTAACACACCGACCAAAGATAATCAAACACCTACTCACAGATCTATCCAGCCAATTTTACACCCAGTCATCAACCCATACAGCTACTCATACACCCACTCACAGACATGTACAACCATTCACACACCCATTGATTGACCTAAACAGTCATTCATACACCCACTCTCAAAGGTTATAGGTTACAGTTAGGAAGTAAAATTGAAAAAGATTATAAATTAAATAAATAAACTATGGGCTACAGGGATGTTATAATTAAGAAGTAACATTAAAATAAATAGAAATAAACTAAAAAATCAAAGGTTACAGGGTCCAGTAAGACCCACCCAGTTGGATTGCTGAGAGGTCGCCAGAGGACACGGCCCCTTTTTCCACCACTTTGCAAACGCGCCTACTGTTGGACTACTATTTAGGGAAAGAAGTCTACTTTAGTATTGAGGCCCTCAGGAGGCAAGGGGAGATCATGCCCTCACCATCATTGAGCTAAGAAGTGTGTTTGCAGAGTTGTGGAGAAAGGTGACATGGCCTCTGACCACCTCTCAGCAATCACGCTGTGTGGGGCTTACTGGAGATAACAGGAGGTCTTGTTGGCCCTTAAGGACTCTCAGCAGCCAAGTTTACTTTTTGTTTACTTTCCCAAGGGAAGGGGGCGGTGTAGCCTCCCTTCCCTGGGCCGATTTTGTTCTGAGGTCCTATCCCCTGGAGCCAGGCATTTTAAGAATGGGCAGAGGGTCATCCTCTGAGCCCGGCCATTTTTTCAATGTTTCTTTTTAAGTAAAGAATGGTGGGCTTTGTGGCTCTGTACCCTTAGCCAATTTTGGCCCCGGGGACCCTTTTCCCTCGAGGCCTGCCCTTCATTTTTTTTTTTTTTAATGTTCAACTTTCCTGAGGAGGGGGAGGGGGAGTGTGCTCCGAGGTTCACTGACATAATATCGACCTCAAATATATAGAAGTAAAAAATATTGAGGTAAAACTAGAGAATGCAGAAATGTTGACTCCCTATACTTAAACAGGTAAGTACAAAAATATCGGAAAAAATATTGAGGTCAAAAATATAGTTGTAAAATATATTGATTGTTATATATTGTTTTATGTATATCTATATAAAAAAAATATTAAATATCAAGTATATTAAATAATAAAACATATTAAAACATTTATTTAGATTTAATATACATTTTAACAAATATACACAAATAACATAATTTAAAAAAGTTAAACACATATATAATAATTAATATATATATATATATATATTTACTTTATAACTATTCATTTTAATGTATTTTATAATTTTAAAATTATGCAATTTACAAATGTATATATATATAAATATATAGCACGCCAGACAATTTACATAAATTCAAAATTCTAGTAAGACGCACACTCGGGGTTGATTATGCTCAGTAGATGAATTTACTACCAGTTACGAGTTTCAACTTGAAACATTTAATTAAAAATTAAAATGGTAAACTATTTAAAAATCTTGAAATTGAATTTTCTCAATCCAGTCAGTGCAACAGTAGAGAAAGTGTTGGATAGTGGAGGGGTACAAATTACTATTCCCAATCCAATGAGTACAGCGGTAGGAAAGTGTTGGATAGCGGAGGGGAAAAAATGACTATTCCCTCTCCAATGAGTGCCACAGTAAGTAAATTGTTGAATAGTGAAGGAATAACATTTAATATTCCAACTCCAATGAGTGCAACAGTAGAGAAAGTGTTGGATAGCAGAGGGGTAAACCTTAGTATTCCCACTCCAGTGAGTGCAACTGTAGGTAAAGTGTTGGCTAGTGGCGGGATCAAATGAACCATCCCACTCCAATGAGTGTAACAGTAGGGAATGTTTTGGATTGCAGAGAGGTAACAATTAATATTCCCACTCCAGTCACTTAAAAAATACAAAACAACCAAAATGGTAACAACAACAAAATATTAAAAAACTAAATATTACAAATATATAAATATGTTACAAATTAAAATACACATATATTCAATATTAAAAAATAAAAAATAAAAACATATTATACTGTTAAATATATCTGACAAATGCATACACATATATTGAATAAAATAAAGAATAAGTTTCAAACAAATAAATATTTTTAATTAGAAAATATTTAGAAACAAAAACATGAACTATTACATGAATTTAATTTCTTTACTTCCTACCCTATAACACCAGATAATTCAGAACCCATATCTAAATTTTTAAAAACTGTACTTCCATAATTAACATAATTAATTACCAACTAAAGAAATATTATTAATTAAAAAACAAATTAAAACTCATACAAATTAAATAACGTCCCCCACTTTAGCCCTACAATCCCCAGAACCCACACCTAAAATTAAACTGTAAACAAATGAATTACAGAATTAAAAACTATTTTCAATTAAAAACTAATAGTTTTTAACAACTATTTACAAAGTAAGTAGAATAAATGTACTCTCCACCATTTACCCCTAAAAAATTAAAAACCACACACACAAAAATGAACAAGTGCTCTAATTAAATATCAATTAAGCAATTAATATTAATTAACAACAAATTATTAATTATTTAAACATAAACTACTTCCCACTCTTAACCCCTATAAACCCCACAACCTGCACCTAAAATTAATTACACATTTTCCATAATTAATTTTCAATCAATTAATTAATATAAATTAACAACTAATTGTAAATTGAATTTTCCCATTCCAGTCAGTGCAACAGTAGAGAAAGTGTTGGATAGTGGAGGGGTAAAAAAATCCTATTCCCACTGCAATAAGTGCAGTAGTATGGAAAGTGTTGGATAGTGGAGGGGTAAAAATTACTATTCCCACTCCAGAGACTGCAACGCTAGGGAACGTGTTGGATAGCTGAGGTTTAAAATGTACTATTCCCACTCCAACTGAACCAAAAAGGGCAAGGTTTGTGAAAATGGCAGGGTGATTCCTCAAGCGGTGCCAAAGTTATTGGTAGTACCACTTTACTATGGACTTACAAGTAAATTAAATGTGCCAATTGGGTGTAAGCCTGTTTTACCATGTGTAAAGAAGAGAGCACAGACACTGTAGCACTGGTTAGTGGTGGTAAAGTTTGCAGAGTGCTAAAAACAAACAAAAATTGTTTTAAAACAGGAGGGTGAAGGCAAAAAGTTTGGAAACTACCCTGCAGAAAGGGCCAAATCCAACAGATAGTCAAGAGAACACCACCCAAAGACATTTTTTCAATAGAGAAAAGAATATGAGTGTGGTTTTACTTTCAGTGTTTTTTCACAAAAGAAAATACACATATAGATATTTTTGAATGCAAATAGGGGATTTTTCATACATTTTCCAGATGACACATAAACATCTGTAAGTAGCACTGGCCACTATTGGACATCTGCCGCCATGCATGGTCAGATTTTTTTTGCATTGCGGCGGGCGATGCTGTCATCAGCACCCGCTGCAATACAAAAAAGGCAAGTGTGCATTTGCATGCACAACGTGGCAAGCACCGCACGGTGCCTGCCATGTCATCCATGCAAAAGCAGGGGGGTACCAGAGGTACCCTACATGTGCCCCCCACCCCTCCAACATCCTGGGGGCCTACAACGGGCCACCAACTGAGGAAACCTATGCCTTTCCGTGGCGACAAAAGGCTGCTTTCCACTGCCATCATAATATGGATGGCGGTGTCTAGCAGATACCGCCACCATATTCAACCCTTTTCAACCCTTTTCCACCCGGTCGACACGTTGACCTGGCAGAAAAGCGGCAGATGGTCTTCCCGTCCGCCGCGGTACTTCCGCCATCATTTGGCGGGGGAAATGGGAGGCGGGCGGGGGATGATGTTGGGAAGATTGCCACAGCTATGCGGGGGTAGCGATCCGCCTTACATCATAATAGACCCCCTTTGATTTATTACTGTTTTGAGGAACTGGATGGGTGCTATTACATATGTCTTAAAATGAATGTTGCTTCTCCTTAAAAGGGATTCAATACCTCATGTTGTTCTTCTCTGAAACAGAATAGAATTTTCAGCTGGATTCTAACTGGTGAATCTAGAGCTCTCACGTTTGAAACGCTGTTATAGGAGAAAAGAAAAATTACATGCTGCATGAAATCTGCTGAAAAGGCAAACAGCATTGTTTGCAAACTTGACATCCCACAAGCTTAAAGATGTGTACTCTCTTGGTCGCTTCAATCAAAAAATTTGCATTCATCTACAAATTATGGGATTTCACCCTACTATTCCCTGAGGTTGTGCCTCGTAAACAGTGCTTAATTTGTAAAAACTATAAGTGCCAGGGCCCTTCCAAGAAGGCCACTGCAGCCTGCAGCAGCCATACCCTGCCAGTGCTGCCAATGACAGTATCAACATAACAACTAACCATTGCACTTCTACACGTGGGACAATTCAGACTTTTTCAGACCACAAAAAGCTATAATAATGGCACAAGAGGCTGGTAGTAATCATTTTTATTTGTTCGCATCTCGAAATTAAACAGACAGTGCCACCATGTGGTGGACTGTTACTGTTACTAGAGCTGGTGCTGACAATTAAAAGCATGAAACCACTGGCACAAATTAAGCACTGCCCGTGAATTAACCAATTGCTGGTTTATACATGTTTTTAGTTTGTTATTACAAATCATCATTGAACAAAGAGACACGCAATGCAAAAAAACTTGTGAAAGGACCTTCAACTGAATCATTGCCTTCTTCCAAGCACTGGTGAACTAAATCAATCAGGGCTGAATTCTGTCTTTCTTGTTTCTGGGCCAAGCTCAAATATGTAATGTAAACATCTTTTGAACCGTATGTGTGCGTGCGTGTGTATGTATGTGCGTGTGCACAGTGGTTGGTGCTCAGAGGGTCCAAAATACCAAAATGCAATACTATGCAAGTCCTATGTCTCTGTCGCCTTGGATGGGCACTTCCGACCTTAAGCTCAGAAGTGAACACCCTGCTATGGCTATTATTCACTCTCAATGCCTTACTGATGCAAGGTGTAGGAGACAGTAGTGACTATTGGCTGCAGGAAAGGAATGCCCGAGCACCCTCAGAGTTAATGGGGCATGGTGTTGTGTCATGAGCAGCCTTTCGGACTGTTCAGCATGGATAGAGTGACCAGACATCCCGGATATCACCGGACAGTCCCGGTGTCCCGACGCTTTCCTTAATTTTAAGCATATGTCCCGGTTTTTCTTAATTTTAAACATATGTTCCAGTTTGTGGAACAAAAGTAAAATTCTCTCTGAAAGGAAAATAGAAAGGTATTCTCTCCTTAAGCACAGTGGGACATAAGAGCAGTAGCGCCACTTTAGTGGCACTTTTTGCCACGAAAGCGGCACTATTTTCATCGCCCTATTTACAAGGTGGTGCTAACATGCATTAGCGCATGTTAGCACCCGTTTTCTCAACGTCTCACTTTGCATCTCTAATCAGATGCAAAGTGGGCATCACTGGGCGTACCCCTGACGGACTACATTGTAAAATATCACTAGATGTACATTGCAATATTTACAAGGAGGCCTGCGCATTTAACAGATGTTAATTTTTGGCAAAAACAGCGCTTTTTGCAAAAAACTAACGTCTGCATGGATGGAGGTCCTACTACAAGATCCCTGTTTCAACGTTGCATCTCTGGCAAGTGAGATAAACATCTTACCCTGCAACATGGGTACATGGAGTCAATTATGATCAAGTGACTGACACTCAGCAACTGTTGTGTGTGATGATGTAGAAGGCGAACAAAAAACAGAGAGCTGGTAATGGGCTGCAGTGTTTGACTGAGGCAGGCACATTGATCTGCAGGAATAGAGACAATACCTAAGTAGTGCAAGCTCAATAGACATAGGTGAGCCCAAAGAGAAGCTTTCCTTTTACCATTCTGTTACCACTCTGTTACACGTGCAGCACATCCCATGGAACAGCAAAATCTGACAGTGACGGACCATATGGGTAGGCAATTCTGCCATTTTAGCCTCACCAAAGTTCATAAGAGTTTTGTACCATCTGACCTTGAGAAGACTACTATTGATGGAGCAGGGGAGAGGCAAAAATGTTTGTGTACCCCTTGTTAAAGTATTATCTCATAAACATAATAATATTAATTGTGTGAAGCATGTAAACTAATCAACCAAATACACCTGAATTAGACACAACACGTGGAAAAAACAAACTGCTGTTTTACAAAACTCTAATTTGCTATTAAAATCCATGAGTCAAACTAATATAAGAACTATAATGACGTAGATATAACTGAATAAACACATGTATTTTGTGCTTATGGTAGAAGTGTTTTGTGGTAAATAAATTCAGATGGTAAGTAAAAAATCGCATATATGTTTGCTTTACTAGGTAAAACCTAACAGGGGAAAACATAGCTTGGTGGGAGGTAAACAGAAGGGCTTAAATACTATATCTAATTTCTGTTGTTTTTGTTTTCATATTAGTTCCCATTGTGGCCTATGTGGCCCAGTCTGAAAGTGCCTGTTTAAACGCGATGATGGAAATGAAATCCAAAGATTGCCCCCACACATGCGCGAGTGAAATGCTAAGTCACAAGTGTATGGCCTATGCCCGGAGCAAGAGATGTCAAGGCCAGGCTGGACTATGAACGGGAGTTGTGCCAAAGTTGCCTGCATTTAAAAGTCTGGGAAAGGAAGAAGTTTTGAAACCTGAATGTTTGGAATGGATACAAGAAATGATAGACAAGTACAATTGTGAACATTAAGTCATGAGAAAATGTCAATATGACTCTGCAAATTCATGAGCTGGTTTAAGCAAGGAGGACATGAGGTGATCATCACCACCCCTCTAATGGACCAATGAGAAATTAGTGTGGACCTTAAACGTTTCAATTTGGGTTTAGATAGTTAGTGAAAAGGGTGTAAAAGAACCTGTGCAAATTAGAGTTTAGAAGTTGGTTCCATGGATTTTTTTTTTCACACCACAACATACTGTCGGTTTGATCAATTTTATGGTGCAAGTGACTTTGAAATATTTTGTACTTTAAATTTTGATGGGGAAAAAAACGCGATCTGTCGTAGAGATTCAATGTCGGGAGGGAGACATCGAGGAGGTTAGAAAGGCAGTCAGCTTGGGAACATGTTCCATGCAGTTTCATCATCACCTATGACAAATTGGTAATGCATATTTGTTTTAAATTTTCATTGCTTAAAATGTATTAAATAATGTTTTAGAATGTGCTTGTCCAATAAGATCTTGAAATGCAACATTTTCTTTCCTAATGAATCTAGATAAAATTCTGTAAAATATAAACTCGAGTCTGTTTTTATTAGATTAAAAGTCATGACAATCAATGTTAGAAAGTTATGGCAACATTGTGATTGAGCTGGACTTAATCGCCATTAACTGATTCCTACTAGTTGGTCCATCGACCAAATAGCGGAGTACCTTGATGTTTATTCCTTATGACTGTTGAATATTTGAAGTTACAATGTATATAATGTATAAAATTAGTGTATAGGTTAAAAAGGTGCCCCGCTTATCCAGCAGCTTGTCTACTTTTCACTGATTCAGGGGCAGTGTGGTCTTGTGTGTGAGTGCATTACTTGCGGTGTTATGGGTCTCACCGACGAGTAAAATAAGTTGCTCCTGGGTTAGTGAGATGGTTATGAGGGTTGTTTGTAAACCGCGCTGCATCAGATTTCTTGGTAGCAGAGGTATGGTTACTATAGGTCAGTTTGTAGATTAATGATTATTGAGGTTTTATTTTTAACACTATGGGGTCGATTCCGATCTCAGTCGGAAGGGCACAGATTCGGGTTCGGCATAAGTGGAACCGATTCGGAGGCTGATTTTCCGTCCGAGTCGTACATGGTCCGGACGTCGAAGTATGATGCGAATAAGCGCAAAATCTCTGTCCGACTCGTTTCCGTGTCCGAACCGCTCCATACGACTCGGTCACAAGCAAACCGTGGCGTGCAATGGAGACGTTTCACGACCGAGCTAGTACGATGCTTGATTCGGGCAGCCGGATCGAGTTGGAGCATCCGGCTCGCAATAGCTCCCGGAGTCAGACTTTGGGGGTCTGCGTCCAACCCCCGTCACCTGCAACCTTATGACTTGGACACAGGAGGAGACCCATAGGTCACCCCAACAAAGGCATGTACGGTGTGGATGTAATGTAATGTAATGTAATTTGTACTTGTAAAGAGCACTAATACCCCAACTGGGTGTCCTGGCGCTGTAACGCATACTGCTGTGGAACCCTTCCTGGCTTTTCCCTCTGAAATGTCCACTCCTGGGCACCCCCAAGGTGAAGCCAGGCATCCCATCCCGTGTGCACAGTGGTTTGTGCTCAGAGGGTCCAAAATACCAAAATGCAATACTATGCAAGTCGTATGTCTCTGTCGCCTTGGGTGGGCACTTCCGACCTTAAGCTCAGAAGTGAACACCCTGCTATGGCTATTATTCACTCTCAATGCCTTACTGATGCAAGGTTGATGCAAGGTGTAGGAGACAGTAGTGACTATTGGCTGCAGGAAAGGAATTCCCGAGCACCCTCAGAGTTAATGGGGCATGGTGTTGGTGTCATGAGCAGCCTTCAAGACTGTTCAGCATGAATAGAGTGACCAGAAATCCCAGATATCTCCGGACAGTCCCGGTGTCCCAACGCTTTCCTTAATTTTAAGCATATGTCTCGGTTTTTCTTAATTTTAAACATATGTTCCAGTTTGTGGAACAAAGGTAAATTCTCACTGAAAGGAAAATAGAAAGATATTCTCTCCTTAAGCACAGTGGGGCATAAGGGCAGTAGCGCCACTTTAGCGGCACTTTTTGCCATGAAAGCGGCAATATTTTCATCGCCCTATTTACAAGGTGGTGCTAACATGCATTAGCGCATGTTAGCACCCGTTTTCTCAACGCCTCACTTTGCATCTCTAATCAGATGCAAAGTGGGCATCACTGAGCGTACCCCTGATGGACTACATTGTAAAATATCACTAGATGTACATTGCAATATTTACAAGGAGGCCTGCGCATTTAACAGATGTTAATTTTTGGCAAAAACATCGCTTTTTGCAAAAAACTAACGTCTGCATGGATGGAGGTCCTACTACAAGATCCCTGTTTCGACGTTGCATCTCTGGCAATTGAGATAAACATCTTACCCTGCAACATGGGTACATGGAGTCAATTATGATCAAGTGACTGACACTCAGCAACTGTTGTGTGTGATGATGTAGAAGGCAAACAAAAAGCAGAGAGCTGGTAATGGGCTGCAGTGTTTGACTTGAGGCAGGCACATTGATCTGCAGGAATAGAGACAATACTAAGTAGTGCAAGCTCAATAGACATAGGTGAGCCCAAAGAGAAGCTTTCCTTTTACCATTCTGTTACCACTCTGTTACACGTGCAGCACATCCCATGGAACAGCAAAATCTGACAGTGACGGACCATAAGGGTAGGCAATTCTGCCATTTTAGCCTCACCAAAGTTCATAAGAGTTTTGTACCATCTGACCTTGAGAAGACTACTATTGACGGAGCAGGTGAGAGGCAAAAATGTTTGTGTACCCCTTGTTAAGGTATTATCTCATAAACATAATAATATTAATTGTGTGAAGCATGTAAACTAATCAACCAAATACACCTGAATTAGACACAACACGTGGGAAAAACAAACTGCTGTTTTACAAAACTCTAATTTGCTATTAAAATCCATGAGTCTAACTAATATAAGAACTATAATGACGTAGATATAACTGAATAAACACATCTATTTTGTGCTTATGGTAGAAGTGTTTTGTGGTAAATAAATTCAGATAGTAAGTAAAAAATCGCATATATGTTTGCTTTACTAGGTAAAACCTAAAAGGGGAAAAAATAGCATGGTGGGAGGTAAACAGAAGGGCTTAAATACTATATCTAATTTCTGTTGTGTTAGTTTTCATATTAGTTCCCATTGTGGCCTACGTGGCCTAGTCTGAAAGTGCCTGTTTAAACGCGATGGTGGAAATGAAATCCAAAGATTGCCCCCACACATGCGTGAATGAAATGCCAAGTCAAAAGTGTATGGCCTATGCCCGGAGCAAGAGATGTCAAGGCCAGCCTGGACTATGAACGGGAGTTCTGCCAAAGTTGCCTCCATTTAAAAGTCTGGGAAAGGAAGAAGTTTTGAAACCTGAATGTTTGGAATGGATACAAGAAATGATAGACAAGTACAGTTGTGAACATTAAGTCTTGAGAAAATGTCAATATGACTCTGCAAATTCATGAGCTGGTTTAAGCAAGGAGGACATGAGTTGATCATCACCACCCCTCTAATGGACCAATGAGAAATGAGTGTGGACCTTAAACGTTTCAATTTGGGTTTATATAGTTAGTGAAAAGGGTGTAAAAGAGCCTGTGCGAATGAGAGTTTAGAAGTTGGTTCCATGGATTTTTTTTTTCACACCACGACATGCTGTCGGTTTGATCAATTTTATGGTGCAAGTGACTTTGAAATATTTTGGACTTTAAATTTTGATGGGGAAAAAAACGCGATCTGTCGTAGAGATTCTATGTCGGGAGGGAGACATCGAGGAGGTTAGAAAGGCAGCCAGCTTGGGAACATGTTCCATGCAGTTTCATCATCACCTATGACAGATTGGCAAAGCATATTTGTTTTAAATTTTCATTGCTTAAAATGTATTAAATAATGTTTTAGAATGTGCTTGTCCAATAAGATCTTGAAATGCAAAATTTTCTTTCCTAATGAATCTAGATAAAATTCTGTAAAATATAAACTCTGTTTTTATTAGATTAAAAGTCATGACAATCAATGTTAGAAAGTTATGGGAACATTGTGGTTGAGCTGGACTTAATCCCCATTAACTGATTCCTACTAGTTGGGGCCGTTGTGGAGATTAAGTAAGCTATTGAACAGATTTGCAGAGTGGGAACCATGATTAGAATAGGCACCAAGGCGAGAATTATCAGGTGAGAGGAAATTGAGCCCAAGACCCGCCGAGGCGGGAATTGAACCCTGGTCCCGGGCCAGACTTCTGCATCAGGGTCTGCCGGTCTAACCATTGATGAGACAGTAGGGAGAAAATGTACAGAGAAAAGAAAACATGGAATCCCTGAAAAGGGTGGTTGTGGAATTAGTTACACGGAAGACGAGGTGTTGCAGAACATTCTCAATAGGAGACCCCCTCCATATCAACAAACTTCTGTCTGCAGTGGTGACGTCGAATGCACCGCCAATGGAGATTGGGATAACGGAAAGCCCAAAACAATATTCCGAAATAAAAAGTCAATCTGAAAAGCAGGAAATAATACAGATTGAAAAACCTACTACTTCAGAATTAGAAAGATCGACAAAGGAATTAGCTGAGAAAATAAAAGAATTAGCGAAAAATGTACGAGCTGTAACTGTGCCAGTAACTATAGGTCCTGTGATACCGGTATTTGAGAATCAGAAAATAGATGAGCATTTGTTAACCATTCCTTTGAACTCCAGTATGCAAAAAGTAAGAGAACATATTTATCCTGACCTTAATGAAACAAAGGGTACAATAAGAACAACACCACCTGTTAATTTAACCATGAATCAAAGCCAAACATATAAAATTCCTGTGGGGTCAGAATCAGCAACTGAAACTCCGGAAAGAAGTGTAAATAGAATAGAATAGACTTGTCTAAAACTCCAGTAGGACTGACAGCAGAAGAATTAAATGATTTGGTTAAAACTTTGCAAAATAAAGATACTGAACTGAAGCTTTTGGAAGTGGTTAGACTAAAAATAAACATGGAAGAACTCATTATCGGAGCAATTGGGACAGATAGGTGAAAATCATATCAGGATGAGGATAAGATGTTTATGTGTAAAAGTATCACTTGGAGAGCTACAAATCTACATGATAAATTGGAGGAAACTGCACCGGAATTAGGGGTATAATTTGCCAAAATAAAAATATTACGGAAACCCTACAGAGTGGATTTCACTGCAAAAGGTATAGAGAATTTGAATACATCAGGATGATTGACACAGATACAATAATTAATTGTATTGCTGAGAAAATGGGGAGATGTAGATCGATGGAGAAGTCGGTGGATGAAGAAAAAGGAAGAGACAAATGATAAAACATCCTTAGCTTTCCCTGTTAAAGAAAATGAAACAGTAGTAGCAGAATATCCGATGAGAGAAATACTGGGAAGAGGTTATGTACATGTACCATGGAGTATACAAGATATATTATCATTTCCAAATGATTTTCCAAGATTAAGAGAAAAACCTGTAGAATGTTATAGACAAGTAGATAGGTTTGCAAAAGTTTCAAAGATGTTGTGGGAAGACTCAGATGGATTGTTTGACATAGTTGTGCCTGCAGATTTGTGGAAAGAATGTAAAATTACAATTGATTGGCCAAAGGAGTAATATCCAAGGGATGCAAAAACAGGAGCTCCAGGTCCAGAGGTAATGAGGAAATATGACCAGGTCATAACATTTTTGAAACATAAAATTCCTCCAAAAGAAACAGGTTGGGTAAAGATTGATATAACTACTCAAGAAGCTAAATAATCTGTATATGCCTATTAAGAAAGATTACTTCTAGTTTTCAAACAACATAGTGGATATGAGACCTTGAGTGAGAAGGATATGAGTCACTTTGTATATCGATTTGTGTTTGGTATGAAACCTGAGATAAGTGACATGATAAAATAACACATAGTTTGTTGGCAATCCAGTACAGTTGATGAGGTATTGAGGTATGCAAAATACTGTAGTGATGACATAGAAGCTAGGCACCATAAGCTTAAAGAAAAGGCTATGTGGGCACAAGTGAAAGTTGCAGAACAAGAAGAAGTGCAATTGATTATTCAGGCTAATGAAATGGGTCAAACAAAAATGAAATTTAATATTGGTAAAGGAGAAGGGCAAATGACTATAGCTGAGCTAAAAAGAAATGGCCATGTCATAATTGCGGAAAGATAGGGCATTGGAAGAACGAGTGTAAGTTGCCTCCAAAAGTTAATACCAAAATAAATCATTGAATCCACAGGTGCAGATAGAGGTGAATCAACAATCACCGCCACAACAACAGGTAGTTAGTCAGCAGAGTCAGGTGCCACTTCCACCTCTCCCACAGAGTGTAAATCCTCAGAGATACAGTACAGAGACAGGATTCTACTGAGGAGAGCAGGTAAAAAGATAAACACATGCACCTGCTGTTTCGCAGTATTGGCTGAGACCGGATGGAAATGAATCCGATGAGAGTTACTGACAGTGCCTAAGAGAGGAAGTGGAATGCGTGCTTGGCGCAACTCTGGAGGTAAATCAGTCTGGTCCCTTTCTGGATGGAAAGGTGAATGGTATAAATGTTACTTACCTAGTGGACACAGGTGCTACCAATTCTATAGCTAGATCAGTAGAAATTCCAAACCTTCCTCTCTCTGGAGAATATATATAAGTTGTAGGTGTAACAAACAGACAGATTAAAACCCCTCTCACACAACCAGTGGAGGTGGAAATTGAATCCTTTAAAGAAATGCATTGGTTTGTACTGTGCGATAGCATTCCTGTAAATTTACTCGGATGCGGTATACTTTGTAAAATGAACTGTAACATTTACTGTACACCAGATGGCATTGCTTTTCAGACGGCAGATAACGATGTTTTGTATAAAATTACCATGTCAATAATTAATTCAGAGAAATGTTTCCTTTGTTTGACAAAGAGAAAATTCCCATTGAATTGGAACGGTTAAAGATGAGGTGTGGGATTTTACAGGAGAAGATATAGGTCTAATGAAAGGAGTAATCCTTGTAAAGATTACTGTGAAAGAAGAAGCAGTTTAACAAAATACCCCACAGTATAAACTGACACCGGAAATCATTAAAGGTTTAACCCCAGTAATTAATAAAATGATTGAGCAAGGGATCTTGAAAGAAATAATGAGTAGTCCAAGTAATTTATCTATAATGGGACTGAAAAAGCCAAATGGAACTTTTAGGATAGTGCAGGATTTGAGAAAGGTAAATAAAATTGTTGTTCACTGTTGTCCAATTGTAACAAATCCGGCTGTGATATTATACCAAATTCCACATGGTGCAGAATGGTACACAGTTATTGATTTGTGTAATGCGTTCTTTACAGTTCCATTACACCCTGACAGCCAGCCAATTTTTGCATTTAGGTTTGGCGAGCGTATTTTGGCATTGTGACAAATTCCTCAAGGGTATACTGAAAGTCCTTCCATTTTTAATCATCTACTGAAGAAATCATTAGAAAGTTTAAAAATGCGTGAAAAATCTGGTTTGGTTCAATATATTCATGACCTATTAGTGGCATCAAGGACTAAAGAAGCATGCATTTCTGATACCATTGCATTAATGAACCACTTGGCAGAAGGAGGACATTAAAGTGTCTCCCTCAAAATTGCAGTTCTGTCAACAAGAAGTACGGTATCTAGGTCATAAGATTGGAAAAGGGATGAGAAAAGTGACCACTGAAAGAATAAAGATTATTGAAGGAATGAGTACCCCAAAGAGACAGAAACAGGTGAGAATGTTTCTTGGAATGGGTGGTTACTGCCGACAGTGGATACATGGATTTTCATTAATTGCAAAGCCTCTACAGCAATTTACTAAAGGGGATGAGAACGACCCTATAGTGCTGAATGTAAAAGAAATGGAAGCTTTTGAACAATTGAAAAACAGTTCATGCGAAGCGCAGGCGCTAGGCATGCCTGATTGTGAGAAGGAATTTGAACTGTATTGCAGTGAAAGAGATGTGTGTGCATTATCAGTTCTGATTCAAAGGCATGGAAGAATGAGACGACCAATAACATACTTTTCAGCTGTTTTAGATCCAGTAGCCAAAGCATTGCCTGGTTGTCTGAAAGCTGTGGCTGCTACAAGTGTGAGTTTGGAACAGAGTGAAGGCATTGTGATGGGATCTCCTGTGAAGGTTTATGTGCCACATTCAGATGAAATACTTCTGAACCGTACAAAGATACAGTTCAAGACCAAAAGTCGCTAGACCAGATATGAGAAAGTGATTCTGGGTGTAGACAATGTGATGGTTGCAAGATGTGTAAATGTGAATCCTTCCACTTTATTGCCTGATGCATTGGATACAGAAGTCAAAAATGACATTGATAATACATGTTTGGATCATACATGTTTGGGTGTGCTTGAGTATTGTACAAAACCAAGACCTGACATTAAGAATGAACCTTTAGAAGAATCAGATTATGTGATGTTTGTGGATGGTTCATGTTTGAGAACAGATGAAGGAGTTTTGAGTGTTGCGTATGCTGTGTGTACCGTGGCAACTATAATGGAAGCATCTTGTTTGAAGGGAATATGTTCAGCCCAAGTCGCTGAGCTGATTGCTTTGATTCGAGCATGTAAATTGGGAAAGGATGTGCGAATCACCCTGGTTACTGATAGCCAGTACGGATTTGGAGTGGTTCATGACTATGGACAAATATGGTCCCAAAGAGGATACATGACTTCTGCGGGATCTCCAATAAGAAATGGTGAATTTGTGAAAATGTTTCTTGAAGCGCTACAGCTGCCTAAAATGATTGTGGTTGTAAAACATGCTTCTCACAGAAATCGAGATGATTACATCACTGAAGGAAATAGGTTTGCAGACACTATATCTCAATACTGTGCAAGGCACATAACATGCATGAATAGAAAAAGAGAAAAAGAACATCTTTCTTGTCCGTTAATGCTACTAACAGAGTGGAAACCTGGCAGGAAGTGAGACAATTACAGGAAGAAGCGAGTGATGAGGACAAAAATAATTGGATTAAAGCAGGGTGTAGACAAAGAGAGGAAGATGAAATTTTGGTTTACAGGGATGAAAGACGAGTCATGGAAAGACGAGTCATGCCCGATAGCATGATCTCTAAAATGGCCCGGATGTATCATGGACAAGCACATATTAGCAGGGATGCCATGATTAAACTTTTCAAACAGACTTGGTATAATCCAAAGGTTCGCATTATTGCTGAAAGTTTGTGTCAAAGAGGTCTAATATGTCAAAAGTTGAATCCAGGAAGAAAAATAGATGTAAGTCTGGGAACCATAGGATGGGAGGGCAGGTCCTTTTACCAGAGTGCAATTAGATTTAATTGAGATGCCACCATCCAATAGATTACGTTATGTTCTAGTGATTGTTTGTTTATTTTCTCGCCTGGTGGAGGCATATCCAACCAGGAGAAATGATGGAGTTACTGTAGCCAAACTCCTATTAAGAGAAATAATCCCCAGGTTTGGATTTCCAGTGACAATTGAAACAGACAGAGAAAGTCACTTTCAAAATGAGATAATTCAGATGATATGTGAGGCACTGGACATTTAACAGAAATTGCATTGTGCTTACAGACCAGAGACTTCTGGGGTAGTAGGGAAGTAAATGGAACAATCAAAAATAGACTTGGAAAAATGTGTTTGGCCACAGGACTCAAATGGCCGGATGCTTTGCCACTTGTTCTAAGGACCTTACAAAGCATACCAGACAGGAAAACAGGTTTGAGTCCTCATGAAATACTGATGGGATGAGTAATGAGACAAGCATTTGTACCTATCAACAAACTACTGACTATAAATGATGATCTTGTACAGCATTATTGTAAAGGACTGGCTGATGTAGTAACTTCTGTGTTTCACTAGGCTGGAACTGATGCAAGTACTCAGGAAAAACATCCAGCTCATGACCTGAGCCCTGGAGACTGGGTTCATATTAAAGTGCACAGAAGAGGAAACTGCCTGGTTCCACATTGGGACAAACCACACCAAGGGATCCTGGTTAGCACCACAGCAGTGAAGTGTGCAGGTGTGAAAAGGTGGGTCCACGCCAGCCACACAATTAAAGTTCCAGAACCTGAAGATCGACATGTGAGTCGACATCTGGAAGAAGCAAATACTGGTTCAGATTCTGACACAGAAAGTGAAACAGACAGAACTCCAGATCCGGAAGCTGGACCTGTGAGGCGACATCTGGAGATATCAGATACAAGTTCAGCATCTGAAGCAGAGACTGAAATATTTGAAATTCCACATCTTGAATATTGACCTGTAAGTTAACATCTGGAAGTATTGAATACCAGTTTGATTGCTGAGACGGAACAAAGTAAAACTGGCAAAATTGAAAACTCTGCAAATCAAATAGAAAGCTCTGAGAGACAAAATATTTATCTTGAAACTGGTGAAAAAGAACTAACTCATGGAGAGGATGAGACTCCAAGCACCAGTTATGTAAAAATTTCTTTTGAAAGAGCGGAATTAACAAAAGAGGATCGAGATTCTGTTGTAGTACCTGAAATAAGAGATAAGAGGAAGTGAAATAAGATCTGAATCAGAGTCTGACGAAAGTGTAGGAGAAACAAATCGAAGAAGAAGTCCCAGGAAAAGAGTTTGTAAAGTTGAACGTTCGGGTAAGCGTCAGTGCAGGCGAGGCATTCTCCGACACTCTGCTGCTGCGCTTGCTGTTTTATGATAACTGCCGTTTACTCGCTATATTCAAATCAATTTGTGGACCTTGAAATTGAATTTTTAATGTGTCACATGCTCGGCGCTTGAAGCGCGTTCCTGTGCGTTTTATTTAGCGCGTTTTAAAGGCTAATTTTACTTTTGGCTTGGTTGCGATTAGGGGGTTTCTTAGGACATACCTGCATCTAAAATTTGTTACCTGCACTGCTGTTCGGCGGCCCGTTAGCTGGACTGGGGGTTAGGCGCCATCTTGGGAGGGGAAGTGCCGGCAAGGGACGCCATCTTTGTTGGCGCTTTAGATGTTGCTGCAGACATAGCACGATTGGGTGCTATTTAAGTCGATTAAAGCAGGCGCTCGCTCTGTTCAGGTAAGCGTCAGTGCAGGCGAGGCATTCTCCGACACTCTGCTGCTGCGCTTGCTGTTTTATGATAACTGCCATGTACTCGCTATATTCAAATCAATTTGTGGACCTTGAAATTGAATTTTTAATGTGTCACATGCTCGGCGCTTGAAGCGCGTTCCTGTGCGTTTTATTTAGAGCGTTTTAAAGGCTAATTTTACTTTTGGCTTGGTTGCGATTAGGGGGTTTCTTAGTACATACCTGCATCTAAAATTTGTTACCTGCACCGCTGTTCGGCGGCCCGTTAGCTGGACTGGGGGTTAGGCGCCATCTTGGGAGGGGAAGTGCCGGCAAGGGACGCCATCTTTGTTGGCGCTTTAGATGTTGCTGCAGACATAGCACGATTGGGTGCTATTTAAGTCGATTAAAGCAGGCGCTCGCTCTGTTCAGGTAAGCGTCAGTGCAGGCGAGGCATTCTCCGACACTCTGCTGCTGCGCTTGCTGTTTTATGATAACTGCCATTTACTCGCTATATTCAAATCAATTTGTGGACCTTGAAATTGAATTTTTAATGTGTCACATGCTCGGCGCTTGAAGCGCGTTCCTGTGCGTTTTATTTAGCGCGTTTTAAAGGCTAATTTTACTTTTGGCTTGGTTGCGATTAGGGGGTTTCTTAGGACATACCTGCATCTAAAATTTGTTACCTGCACCGCTGTTCGGCGGCCCGTTAGCTGGACTGGGGGTTAGGCGCCATCTTGGGAGGGGAAGTGCCAGCAAGGGACGCCATCTTTGTTGGCGCTTTAGATGTTGCTGCAGACATAGCACGATTGGGTGCTATTTAAACGCCCCCATGATGACGCGCAGCGGTGACGCGCAGCGGGCGCGCCATAGGCGCGCCGGAGGCTCGCCAGAGGCGAGCCCATCTTTGCCCATCAGTGACCATCCGGGACCCGGGGCCAGAACCCCTGGTCTAATTGTGCCCTACTCCAGACGTGACCTATTGGAGCTTAACATGGGTAAGTTCCACCTTGGATGTGGCACTAGAGGATCTCTAGTGTCATCCCTTAACGGGCACACAAGTGTTTGTCTTTCCACACAAAGAAGACTTTCAATCCAGTGTTTCAATTATTCATGAAATGTATTTTTATGGAAGAATTTATCATCATCATTTCATGTTGTTCATTCGATATCATTCTTATGTTTGTAAATCAGACATTGTCATAATAAGGCATCCAATGCATTTCGGGCATTATATAGCATGCCCTTCATCAGGGATATAGACACTTCAATGAGTTCAGAGCTGGACTGAACTATTCGGCTTGTGACGTGCTTCCTGATATCGAATGAACAACATGAAATGATGATGATAAATTCTTGTGTGCCCGTTAAGGGATGACACTAGAGATCCTCTAGTGCCACATCTGAGTTGTGTATCTTGACGTCGCAGGACCCTCGACGCCACCTTACGGTGCACCAAAAAATGACTAAGTGTTGAACTTTGAAAGTTAACAAATTGCTGTGCATTTATCCAAATTCTCATAAGTTCCACCTTGACCAGGACTGTATACGTCTGCTGGCTCGGGAGGGCCTGCTGATTCCACCCAAGAGCACAAGAGCGCAGCAGCGCGACTCTAATGCTCACGCTCTAAACTTTGGCCTGCTGAACACGCGCTCTTTGCAGGGCCATAAGTTGGAGGTCTTCTCACTACTGGAAGACGGGGAGCTTGATGCCCTTGCGCTCACCGAAACTTGGTTGGAGGATTGTTCGGCGCCGGACTTAGTGGCGGCCCTACCGGATAACTATCTGGCACTCCATTTCAATAGGGAGGGAGCTAAGAAAGGAGGTGGAGTAGCTCTTCTCTACCAGGCATGTCTCCGCGCCAAAAGGTTTTTATCTGAAACCCTGGGGGGAGCAGAAGTTATGGGGGTAAAGCTCAGGCGGGGGGCGGTATGTGTAGTGTTCTTGGTGGTATACCGACCGCCTTGGGCTTCGCCAGAATTCCCGGTTCTCTTCACTAGATTGGTTCAGGATCTGCGCTCGAGATATGACAAAATGATTGTTGTCGGGGACTTCAACTACCATTGGGAAAAATCCCCTAAAGAGGGGCAAGCACTACAGATTGAGGAGGCAATTTCCTCCTTGGATTTCACTCAACAGGTGAAGGGACCTACACACGAGAAGGGACATGTGCTTGATTTAATCTGGACCACTATGCCAGTCCAGGGCTCTACAGAGATCTTGCCATGCGCCTGGTCTGACCACTTTTTAATAAAGGGCAGAATTTTATTGAACGGTCATCTGTCCAAGCCTGAGGAAGGTTGGAAAATGGCCCGGAAGTGGAGAAACTTTGATGGGGAGAAAATGGTGCATCTCCTGGAACAGTCTCCTTCAGTAAAGGAGCAGGACGCTAATATTGATGCCCTTTGTGGACACCTTCAGCATAAACTGGGGAGAACCGTTGATCTGGTGGCCCCCCTTCGGAGGGTGAAGAAGGTGCAGAGAGGAGCTGGGGCCCCTTGGTACAACGATTCCCTAAGGGATATGAAACGTGGGGTGAGGAGGAAAGAACGAGCATGGCGGAAAGAGTATGACGCCACTGCCAAGAAAGAATACATTTCATCCTTAGCGACTTACAAACTCGCCATCCAAACTATGAAGGCTGCTTTCTTTGAGGAAAGAATAGTTGCAGCTAGAAATTCACAGAAGGAAATCTTTCGGGTCCTGGCGGAGCTCAGGATAAACAAAGAGCAAAGCACTGAGTTCACCCAGGAGGATTGTCAGAGGTTCCAGGATTTCTTTGTGAATAAGATCTCCGATATTCTGGGAGAAATTGCTGCAACTACACCCCTAGATTGTCCTTGCCCACCTGACCATACTGCCCCGCCGGATATTATACCGTTAGTTGAGTTCTCCCCAATTTCAAAACAGGAACTATCTACGATCACGGACCGAGTTAAATCCGGCTCCCTGGTGGATCCATGCCCTCCTGATGTGTTCAAGTTGGCATTGCCAGGCATTGAGGTAGAAGTTTTGCATCTGCTGAACACTTCCCTTCACACAAGACAGGTCCCTCTAGCTTTTAAAGAGGCTCGCCTGATTCCTCTACTAAAAAAACCCGGATCGGACACGAAGTGTTTGAAGAACTTCCGACCCGTCTCCCAGTTGCCTTTTCTGGCTAAGGTGATTGAGCAGCATGTGTTGGCATTGCTCTCAGGACATCTAGAGAGCAACAACCTGCTGGAGTTCAATCAGGCAGGGTTCCATGCTAACCATAGCACGGAATTAGTCATGCTATCAATCCTGGATGAATTGAGGAGTCGGGCTGATATAAAAACACTGAGCGCCCTGGTACTACTGGATCTCTCCGCGGCTTTTGATACCGTGTGTCATGAACAACTTTCTCGCGGTTGAGGTCTTTTGGTATCAGGGGCACAGCTCATGCATGGCTTACATCATTCCTGCAGGGCAGGACACAAAGAGTACAGTTGGGGGACTTACTCTCCACCTCTGCTCCCATCACTTGCGGGGTTCCACAGGGCTCTGCCCTGTCACCCCTACTCTTTAATATCTACCTGCAGCCATTAATTGAACTCCTGAATAGGATGGACTGCTTAGTATACAACTACGCCGATGACACCCAGATAATCATCCGGCTGGATGATGGCCCAGGAGCGTCTACCAGGCTGCAGGACATACTTAAAGCCACGGTTAATTGGATGTCCGAGAATTCCTTAAAAATTAACCCGGACAAGACGGAAGTGTTGCCCATTTCCATCACGGGCAGCCCCTGGAGCGAGAAATTCTGGCCTGTGGAGCTGGGTGTGCCACCGAAACCGGCGACAGCAGTCAAAAGTCTGGGCCTGTATGTGGTGATAAACTCTCCATGAAAAAACAAGTCACTACGGTAGTGGGTACCTGTATAGGCCTGATGCGACAATTGAGGAAGATCTCTGCATTACTCTCATTTTCCACCTTGAGACACGTGGTCTCAGCCACAATCCTGGCTAGGCTGGACTACGGAAACTCCCTGTATATAGGCCTACCCCAGCGGCTGCTGGATAAGCTACAGGGGGTTATGAATGATGCAGCCAGGCTGATTTATAAGAAACCCAGGACTGCCCACTCTTCCCCTCTGATGCAGGAGCTACATTGGCTCCCGATTCGGCAGAGGGTTGTTTTTAAAGGTTTGTGCATCGTACACAAGGCGCTGTATGGTAATGCACCAAGTTACCTGAAATCCCGCCTATCCCCATATACACCGAGCAGGACTTTGCGCTCGTCGGACGCCACCCTCTTGTCCCAATCCCGTTTCAAATTGGCCACGGTGGGGGGACGTGCTTTTTCTAACACACTCCCTGCTTTGTGGAACAAACTGGCCCCAGAATTAAGGAAGGAATGCAATCTGTTATCCTTTAGAAACAAACTAAAAACTGTATTGTTCAAGCAAGCATGGAGCAGCCTCTAGGTGCACTGTTAAGATCAAGTATATGCTAAACCCTACGACGCAATTCTGGACAAAAAGCGCTTAGACCCCGGTGGTTATAACGCGCTATACAAGTCAAATAAATAAATAAATAAATAAATAAACGTGGGACAATAGAGACTGAAAATAAAAAGCAGAGGAAAGGAGATAATTGCTATAGAGAAATTAAAGGACTGAAATTCTAAATAATAAATGTGAATAGAAAACCAAGAGGAACAAGTGAATGAAATAACCAGTCAAGATGATCAAATGAAAAGGAATAAAGAACTTTTGCAAAGACCAAAAAGACTGAGGAGACCAAACCTGAAATATAAATCACCTGAATGCACTTATGTTGCACTGCCTGATATAGAGGAAGTGAAGAGCAGTAAAGAGAACCAAGATGAACATTGTGAGTGAAAATTTACTTAAATAACTATGATCGTACTAAAAACCCAAAGAATGTTGAATGAACAAGAAGTTGACAAAACAGAAAGAAGAAGAACTGAAAAGAAAGATTTAAAAGAGCGGTTGGCTTAAAGGACATATTTCTTAAGTGTGAAAAAAAAAACAGGTTTATAGTGTCTGAAACTGGTGATAGAAGATCTAAATGTGGCTTTTTGCATAAATGGTGTAGAATGTGGTTTTATTGGATAGGTTTATTAATGCTCATATGGTTCATTTTAGCAATAATTATTCTATTTAGACCAAGTTCTGAGCATTTGTCTAGAGAACATAACAACACAAAGAGTGATAAGATACATGATTTAAGGAAAGATGTAAAAATGGTGGATAATACTGAGCTAAAAAAATGTATGTGTGTCCCTAGTTTGCCATAGAATAGGCAGAACCAGGCTTGTGCTCTGGGAAGGAAAATTCTAGTTGCCCTTGGATACAGACCAAAACCACATGAAAAATGAATCACAAGTAAACAATTAATAAAATGAAAACAATAATAGAAGAAAATCTATCAAAAAGTTGTACAATTTATTTAGAGAATAATACAATCATAAAACAATTTCTCCTTAAAAACATTTTAGTTCCACAAACAATCAGTTAAGGAATCATGTCATTACATTTGAAAAACATTTAAAAACATATTTGTTACAAAAGTTGTCGACGCGGCGTTTCGGTATAACGATAGGACCTTCATCAGGACATGGGGGCATATTATCAAGGGGGTTTATCTCCGCTTTTTTGGCTTTAAAAGCCAAGAAAGCGGAGATAAAATTATCTCCCTATTACCTAGCTGCCGCTAACACCAGTTAGCGACAGCTAGTAGGAGATAGCGACCATCTTGGGCCCCACTTTGCATGTCAGTGATATTTATCACTAATGAGATGCAAAGTGGGCGTGCCAAGATGTTAGAGACTGAAAACAGTCTCTAACATTGCTATCTCCTATTACCAACTTTTGGAGATATTCGCGCTAAGCGGGAATATCTCCAAAAGCTAACACCTGCCCTGAGCAGTTCTTAGCCATGTTATCCAATGGGAGGTGGATAACATGGCTAAGAGCATTAGCTCGCTAATGCATGAATATCGCTGACTTTTCAGCGATATTCATGCTTTGCGGGGATTTTTACCGCATTTGCGTTAAACCTTGATAATACCAAGGTTTATTTGCGATAAAAATCGCTGCTATGCGGCGATAATTTTTGTCTCTAAACAAGTTAGAGACAAAAATTATCGCTAGTTGTTGGTAATATGCCCCATGGTTCTTATAAAATCAGTGCTGAGTGGAAGGTACCAAGTTACCTCCACATTGGTCAATAGTAAATCCAAACTCTTCTTTTGATGTGGAGCTTAGGACACTATTGCTTCGTGTGAGCCAGGTGGCTCCCTTGACTCTAAAAGAGCACTCCCAATTGAGCAGTCTTGTACAGCATCATATCATGACATAAATGTGTATGATGGATCTTTGGCATGGACCCCATCCCCAGAACTTAAATTATGTATTTTTGCACCTGTCTTCTACAAGGAAATATGATTCATGCTAAATCACGTTGCAGGCTTGATACAAAAATTGAAAGCACATGCAATCACTGTATCTGATGTTATCCCAGTGCGCTTAATGAATGATGTCCCAGAAATCCCTGCTCCATACCAAAGTGGTGTATCAATACTTTAGCATTAAAATGCATCAGTTTGATAAATCAGTGACAAAAACGCTGTCAATGAATGTTACCAAATATCAGCAAGACAGTGTCGTCCTCTGTCATTTGGGAAGCCATGAACGCCGTCCTAAAACAGACGTGTGCGCTCCCTCTATTCAGATCCAAAGATCAATCACTACTTTTGCCTATTTTTGAACTTGAACTTTGTCATGTGATTCGAATTAATGAGTGTGCTTGATTCCTTCCACAAACCAGGAGATCCGTCAACGGATCTCCCAGCACAAATCGAGATTAAAAAGAAAAGTGGAAAATGCTCCCTTGGTCCATCATTGGACACACATTCAACATCAGGTAGATGACCTAAAGTGGACAGTAATTTCCAAGTTTGAAAAAGACCCCCGAGGAGGCGACTGGAATCTCAAACTGTCTAAAAGAGAGGCTTTCCTGATAGTCAAATTTGATACGGCTTCCTCTGGCCTGAATGAACTTAGTGAAATCTTCAAACTGTAATTTCACATGTATCAGCCCTGTTCAAAACCGTGCCTGCTCCATTTCTTTCAGCGATCTAATTCCCCTACGCGATCTATGCCTAGGCTTTTCATTGTGGGTCCCCCGCCCTCACATCCTCCGTGGTTTTAGCTCTCTAACATATTTTCTGGGTATTTCACCCTTTTTGATCAACCCACCAAGGTTATAGAAGTGCTATTCCTAGACCACTTCCCTTCTGTCGTGCCGGCCTTCTTTTGAATCTTTTGACCGCTTTCTCCGGCCGATTTCACTTTCTGACCCGTCCTCCCTTTAGTGTATGCTCTTTTTTTAATAAATGACTCTCTTCCACTTTGACCGTAGGACGCATGCGCCACGGATCAGTGTCCACTCGGCCGACTCAATACACACTGACCACACCCCCCAATTAGTGTGTCCTTTAAAAAGTTACCCTCCGCCGCCTTGACCATAGGACGCATGCGCCACGGATAAGTGCTGGCTGAAACGCTACTTCCATACGGACGTTTCATTTCTAAGTAAGTGTCACCTCGCGGCCAACTCCCCCTTTATTTTCTCCACCCTCTGGGATGTATTTAAGTACACATTGCTTTTTGTTGCATTACGGTTTAGACAATGTCTCTACTCTTCTTGGTTTAATTTGTGTATATTGATGGAATTATGTGCGCAAAGCACGTTTTCCACTCATCGGCCCCCACGCCCTTCATGGGCCGTTCACTTTAATCCTTGATCTTGTTTTATTTATCTTCTTAGGGACCCCCGTTTCAAGCAGTTTTAACAACTGGGCACGTTATATACTTACCCTTCATCACACAAGGTAATTTTTCAACGTATGGGTGTGACAACCCCATCTCACGATTTAAACATAATATATCGTTTGATCTTCTCCCTTTACAGCACAACATCGTTCAGCCACTATTCACTTTGAGCACTCGAAGAAAGAGAAAACTTCGAATCAGTAATAAATATGCTTCCCACCTTGCTAATATAAGGCATCTGCCTGCTAATTTCTATTTTTACTGGGTTTTGATAGACACATATGTCTTCTTTTTATTCTCATAGATTTTCGAATACTCCCTTTTAATTATTGAACGTCTTCCGCCTTTCGTCATTTACAGAGGTAAGCTAATTGTCTGTATCGTCCTTCTTTCTCCTATTACAATTTAATTTTACCCGCAGAGTAGTAATAGAGATGCCTTTCTCTTTGAACAGGCACGCATTCATAATTCGATAATTTTCTAACTTAACCGGTCCGAGAGACATCATCTCCGACATATAGGGGTAAGATTTCTTCCTAGCTCCCACATTTATGTCAACTTTCCATTTTTACCATTCTTAAAAGGAATCTAAAAGGTTCTCTTCAATTTCTGAACAGGTGCATATTTGAAAATCGACTGGCGTTGAATTCCAAAGGCCACTGAATACATACTAACCTTGTATTGCACACGTAGGGTGAGTAAAACACGCGGAGTTCAGTTGTTGTTATTGTGATGATGAGATCGCTCCAATTGATTTCTGCTCCAGAATCCCTTTAAAAAGGTTTCTTTTCCATTTTCGAATAGGTTCAAGTCTCAAATCCAGCATATGTCGTATCCTAAAGGACACTGACCAAATATAGAATCCATACCGCACACTTAGGGTGAGTACTTAATGACGAGTCAAATTGTTTCCACTTTGAAAAGGAAAGTGCTTCGTTCTATCATGTCACTCTTCCCTAGACCTTGGTCACTATTCATAGGGTCTCCACCATATCCCATCTTTGTAGATTGAGTTATTAACCGTTGAGGGCACGCTTGAGTCGCTCTGCAAATATTCCAATGATGTAAGGTCCTGCATTGAATGGGCTAGTTGTTCAATTCATGCCTCTTAAATCCTTTTTTTTCTTTTCTTTTCTTTGCTTTATTTTCTTTTTCAGAGAATACATCAGGCCCTGAAGAGAATCCCCAAGAACTCGGTGGGATTCGAAACGCGTAGGCCCTGCCACAGATTGGTCTGCAAGAACTTTTCGGGAATCTAATGAATGTTTTCCGCAGTCCAATGCCGTACATTACCATGGATTAAAAATCCCAATGAGCGTTGCTCTATTTATGTAACAGACAGGAATGTACTTTACTGAAACTAACGAGTTTCTTCACTTTTTGTAATTTCTTTGCAGACCGTGGCCCCTTCTTTCCTCTCTTTTTCCTGGAATGTATATAGATTGTATTATACACTGTGTCCTTGATAGTCTGAATGTAGAATGTTTGAATGTGATATGCGTGTAATTTTGAATGAATGACCAATGTATAGTTATATCTTAATGTCTCATGTGTCCTTTTGTATAATAGTCTCGTTGTGTATGATAAACTGAAGACATTTATTGAAATATTGATGCTGAAGTTTAATAAAATAAAAAGCTATTAATTAGCATTTCCCTTTCTGGAATTTCTTGTCTAGTATAGGATGGGTATTTAATTTCTTTAGGCAATTCGTATCAGTACTGGCAACCCTGTTCGTTTCTTAATTACTTTGGCTCAGCCTTACTGATTAGAGCCAGCCCCTAGTTGTTTCTTGCTGATTCCTTCCACTGGCAGAGAAAATGTTTTAAAAGATCTCGGACAATAAAGGGATAGAAGTGTTTGCTGAAGTGTCAAGAACATGTCTTGAATAAGAAGAGATACGTTTATGGGTTTGCTAATATTTATTGCAGTACAAGGGCAAGCTAACTTTATTGCTTCCTTTTCTTAGTGGGACTTGACACAGACTTCAAGAGACAACGATCCCTGGACACTAATGCTTGTATCACCAATTTAATAAATTAGTAACTGTATGCTAGTGTTAAAGCCCTGCTTTGTCCTACAAACTAGCTAGATTTTTTTCACATTACCCTAAATCTAGGCCAAATACCTTGGCATATTTTCTGCTGTCATTACATGAGAAAAATTGAAGTGGTAATTAAATGCTTTCAAAAAGGAAAATCAACTGTCCAAGATGGACTCTTTCTTAATTTTCACTATTTTTTCTTAGAGACCACGCTCCCAAAGTGATCTAGGTCTTGCCATACTACGTAAATGTGGGTGTTCATTAGTCTTCCAAGATTAAAACAATGAATGTTTTTATGTGTGGGGTACTCTAATCTCTACAGGTGATACAGGCGTATCTAACATCAATGGCAAATGTGTGCCAAGGAGATTAGAAGGAATAATTATTAAACTCGTGTTTTGGGTGATTTTTCCAAGGGAAGATATTTTCTGGAAAATGTCAGACATTTCTTTGATGCCACTTCTTTCTAAATGCTGAAAAAATATGGGGGAGAGTTCAATAAAATATCTGTTTTATGTAATGCAGGCCTTTTGCTTTGAGATACTTTTTCATTTGCATACTTTATAATAATTCTACTGCTGCTTTTCTCACCATCAGCACATTACATCCTGCCTTTAGTATATAATCAAACACAAACCAGGGTTGACCCGTCAGGACATCTTTTGTATGCCATTGAGCCACTGGTTGCTACTGTTCATCAATCAGGTAACTTCCATGAGATACAAGGGGGAAAACATATACATATTCACTTTGCAGGAATTATGTATTGCCATATGAATAGATTTCCAGGTGATTGCCACAACACCTCGTCATGTGAGGCCCGCATATTTAGCTACTGGATGAGCTTTGGCAAATCATATTTGATTCCACAGAGACATCTTAAAGACTGGAGAAGTCATTTATGGAAATTAAGGTGCCTAAAAAGCAGGCAACCCAGACTAAATACAAAGGTACATGTCTAGCCCCCGTTGTATAGAAAGGTCTGCAATGCTAACATTTGCTCCCACTCTCCAGCACTTTAGGAATGAATGCTGTGAAGATGTCTACCTCTTCAAAACCAATTCACTCTGCAATGATGGTTTATGCTGCTGTAACAACAAGTGGCTCTCACTATATTGGTAGTCTTCTGTGTACATTTCTGCTATATACCCCTTCTCTTCTTCCTCTGAATCTGAAGCCTATAAATATCAAACTGAACACCACACATGTCAAGGGCATCCCTTTTTCCATGAGAACATGACTGCTTTAATGGGTTTTTCCCACCACCAAATAACTGAATTTCTTTTGCATTTATTTTCAAAAGACTCTTTAAACCTCTAAAGTCTCTTCGTCAATATTATCAGAATAACAACTCCCCCTCTCTTGCCTTCCCTTCCAGAGTTCAGAAGTGTTATTTAATTTTGACAGAGTATTCACTTACATTTTGACTGTAGATTCAATCTGTTCATTCATGTTTTTAAAAATCTTGCTCAGTCGCTAAGGTGACTGCAGTTGGTCAGTACTGATGCATCTTAGAGGCCGTCAACATCTGTAGCAGAAGAGTCGCTGATTACATAAATCTATACTAATTCAACGTGCTATTTAAATGTAAGGAACATTTCTATGAATTGCGAAAAACTAATAATGGTGTGAAACACTACCTACTAAGAATGGCCTGCATGATACAGAACTCCTTCGGGATTAAACAACCACTAAAAATCAAAGCTGTCAGCGACGGCTCCTCTAAAAAGGGTGGGTAGCATTGCCCCACTACTTTGATCTTCCACCCCTCTGGAAAATAAAGCAGTTTTAAGTTCTATATTTTATTTTCTGCAACTTATCTAAAGTCCTACTTGTGGAGATTGTGTCCCACACCTTGGCTCGTCTGAATTTCATTTTATTGGTTTCACACCAACAGGGTGAGAGGGGCGAGGCTGTTGTAAGGGACAGCTGTGACACTGAGGGGCAGATTTACAGGGAACTGACGCATCCGCATACATGTGTCAGTTTCCTTGTGCCAGTGCCAAATGTCCTTGCGCCACCATGGATGCGCTGTATTTACAATACAGTGCTCCATGGTGCAAGGATTAACAAATGCTTCGGAAATACTGATGCATCTGTTGTCACAAACGTGACGCATCACTGTAGTTGCTCATGAAAGTGACGCAACTCCAGCAACGTGCCACAACAGATAGGTGAGTCCCATACAAAAATCCCTGAGTTGTTGTATGTACTTTATTCGATGAAATGTTATCATAAGAGTATACACATCCTTTACAGTAAAAAAAAAACACCAGTCCATTCTTACATACAACTGTGCATTAAAATTACAAAAATATTACTTAGTAATAGTATATACAATAGAAGCAGAAATACATAATCACATAAAAGCAGCGTACCATAAATCCATATAAAATCATCTATGGGGGGGTTTTCTTTATCCTTCCCAGGCGAGTCTGCCAGGCACTGCCCAGGAATTTTGCTACCCCACAAACCATAACTAGGGAAGACGTATCAGTGGAAAAAACCTGCAAGGCCATCTTATGACACCTAAGGCCCAGCTCCTTACATATTGGTTTTAATCATGTCTTTCTTGCACCCCTATAGGCTGGACATGCAAAAAGGAGATGAGCCACAGACTCCTTAGGGGCTGCACACCCAGGGCAAGATTTTGCTGGAGAACTTGACTTTTTCCACCCTGCAGTAATTTCATTCACCGGGACGGTCCCGAACCTTAGTTTTAAATAGAGTGATCTGTCCAGGGGTTTTTGTATAAAGTCAAGGAACGGTTCGAGTTTCCTTACGGGTTTGAACTCTAGGAACCGCTCCGCTAGGATACCCCATTTGCCTCTACACATGTGCTCCTCCTGTACCCAGTCCCAATATAGTTTCTTCATTACTTGCTTTGGGGGTGGTGTTTGCCTAGCCCATATTTCATTCAAGCCGAGTTTTGCAACCAGCTGTCTAAGGTTACTCAGCCACTTAATCTTGTTGCCCGAGTTGAGTGAGATTAGTCCATCCAAAACAGCCGCATAGTTTGAAAGTTCTGGGGTCCTTCTAAGACGTACCCAGAAGAGTAGCGGGCGCAGACAAACTATGTCTTTCAATGAACGCCTACCCATATCTTGTCGAAAGGGTTTTACCGGAGTAGAGATGGGGAGTGACACCAATTCTCTCAGGAACTTATTTTCTGATCTTACTAGATCGGTTGTATTCTCGAACCCCCACAACTTGGATCCATAGACTGCCGAGGGCAGTGCTTGACCTTCATACACAGCAAGAGCCGGGGCTACAGGTTTGCTCATAGACTCTCGCTGTTCCCGTAGGATCGCTCCTGAAACTCGTTTGTGATTTAAAAGCATTTTGGCCATATGGTCCTTTCAATTCATCCGACTATTAACCCTTACCCCCCAAATAGTCGAATGAGTCTACCAACTCCAATGGGGTACCATTAAGGGAGACATTATTCTGAAATCTTTTTGAAGGTGAGATGGCCATAAGCTTTGTCTTGGTAATGTTGGTAATAACACCTCTATCCTCACAAAACGAGCTAAAGCGATCTAACAGCTTTTGAAGGCCAGAGGGGGTTTTAGAGATCAGGAGGGTGTCGTCCTCAAAGAACAAGGTAGGTGTTTTTTTCTCCACCAGGGATGGGGCGTCGGCTGGGTCCTCCCTCAGATGGTCCACCACCCCATTCACAAAGAGAGAGAACAGAGTCAGTCTGCGCCATTACACATCCCTGGCGGACTCCTCTCCTCACGGCCACCCTCTCTGTCAGCTGGCTCTGAGTACCCCATCTAATCCTTGCATAATTCCCCTTGTGTAATTTCTTAATAAATTCAAGAAGGGTGATGGGGAGGCCCATCTTTTGTAATACATTCCATAATCTAGAGCGTGGCACTAGATCAAAGGCTGTTTTAAGATCTATAAACGCCAAATGCAGGCTGCCCTTCCCGATGGTCACAGCCTTCCAATAAATAGCAAAGAATCGGAAGACCTGGTCCATCGTGCCCACCTTCTGCCTAAATCCCGCTTGAAAATAGGAAAGGATGTTCTTCTCTTCTATCCAAGACCCTACCCTAGAGATAATGACCCTGTCAACCACCTTGTGGAACACGTCTATGAGAATGAACGGTCTGTAGTTGGCAGGGTCATCTCTCGCCCCCTTTTGTACACTGTTACCACCTCCGCCCCCTTCCAAGAATCCGGAACTGGGTGGCCCCTTGAGATCAGGTTGATTATTAGTGAGATGAGGTTTGTCCAGGTTGCAGGGTCGTTTAGGAGGAGATCCCCAAGAAGCCCACCAGGGCCTGCCGCTTTTCCCGGGGTCAGATATTTAATAGCCGTTTTTACCTCGGTGATGGAAAAGGGGTCTTCGAGAACCATAAGTACTCTACCATCACTATAAAGTACTAGAGGTGGGGTACATGGCTCAACTGCGCCACAATACAGATCATAAAAATGTGAGTGCCATTGTTGTTCAGTTTTGTGATTAGTGATGGGTTCCGTTCCCCCTCTCCTGGCTTTAGTGATTAAATCCCAGAATAGGGAGGAGTTCTTCCTCTGGGATGCGGATTTAAGATCCTGCCAATGTTGTTCTTCCCATTCGTGTTTAGCTAGCACTAATGACCTAACATAATCCTTCCTGGCCACTCTAACTAGTGAAGGATTCTTTGGGAGCAAGGCTGCAGTTAGCGCCTTCCTTTTGCCCCTACAGTTAGCCGTATGCCAGGGGTTACTTGATTTTACCTGAGACTGGTTCTGTCTACCACTACTACCCTGTATAATGAAATATTGACCCACTTTCTCTATTGCGTTTTTATAAACTAAAGGGAAGGAAAAGCCCTGAGAACTTTCTGTTACAGCTGCAAGTTGCTCTAGGTCTACAATCGTCTCTGCTATGTGCTCACTAATCTTACTTAGGTTCCCTTCCTGGGATTGAACCCTCTCCCATTTCAGCCGGCGGTTGTAATTGAAAGGAACAACCTCCTTGGTTTGCATTAAAGGGGCTGTGGTTCTGTTTTCTTTTTTTGTTCCCCACCTTAACTTCATGCACAAGGGGTTATGATCACTATCCTGGGACGGTATTACCTCCATATCAATGAAATCTCGCCACAGGTTGATGTCCAGTAAAATGTAGTCAATTCGTGACGGGCCATTAAGCCTATTAAAGGTATTTCCCCCATCTGGATCAGAGCTTGTCCTGCCATTTAGCGCTCTCAGGTTATGTTCCAGGGTCAGGACATTGATCTGAATTGCCCTCGGGACCATTTTCTAATAGGTGCTAACGTTAAGGCCGGTATGGACCATCTGGTGTCTTCTTCCTCTATCCCCAGGAAATCTTCCCTACTTAGAGGTTCAAAGGTGCAATTAAAATCACCTCCTACGATGGTTTTAGAAAGCGGGGGACTGTTAGCTATTTCTAACTCTAGAGCTGCTATTGTGTTGGACATTTGGGCCCCAGACGACCCTCTTGCATAAACAATATATAGGTCTATCTTGCTGTCCTTATCTTGCCCTTGGATTGAAAGATGTAAAATGTCCTCAGTCAATGATTTATGGACGGTGATGTCCCAGTTTATTGCAATCCTGATCCAAACAATGAGGCCCCCTGCTGGTCTTCCCTTCCAAGAACTTTTTGCGGGGGTGTAAAAAGTAGAATACCCAGATTTGTATACAGGAAGCATGCTCCATGTCTCTTGGAACATGCAGATGTAAAATTTGTCGATAAAGTTATTCCAATCTAGTATGACCAATTTTTTTTGTGGCCCAGCAATGTTCCAAAAGAGCAATTGTATCACCTTCTGGTTCATTACCGGGACAGCTGTTATAACTCCCTTGTCCCCATCCCTCCTACAAGGGTTTAGCTCTGTACTATCTGCTCTAATACTTGTTAGCTTATGAGGGGTACTACTGTCACCATTACCCACCGATAGCCCTGTTAACATACTCAGACTGCTACAGATTTGGGGTAAGGAACTCTGCCACATAGGGCGTCAATCAACATGTTCCAACATGCTGTACCTATTTATTTGTGGGAATTGTAAAAGTAAGGGGAAATATGGCTGGCAGACCTCCCAAGATGTTATTCCCTGATGAGTTTTTGATGGTAAAATGTTCTGGCCCTCCTCCTGTCGCATACCTCTATTCTGTCCAAATCTCCGATGGGGGGTGGGGTAGAAATATGATAGGTGACAGGGGAAAATTTGGCTGTTTGACCAAGATGGCGACCTGCTGCAGATATATTCTACTGCACGGGCGCTCCTAAAATTAATCACAACGCAGTTTCCCGCTATAGTTTTAGGCCCAGTCCCAAACCAGTCTACCCTTCTTACACACAATATTTTGCCAGAAGCATTAGAAGGGAGAGGCCTGTTTGAGTTAAGCCATTGCATGCATTTGTTTATTAATTCAAAGTGATCCTCACTTTTTCCCTGATTTAATGGGGGGACCCCAACAAGGACCACAATGTACGGTAAGGACTCTGGAGGAAGATCAAGCGTGGGCAAAACTGGTAGAGTCCCCTCCTCTGAACTATTTCTACTAGCTCGAGGTTGGCGGTTCGAAGAGTCTGATCTGTTTTCAGTGGATCCCCTCGGCACTGTGGTTTTTCCAACATCTACTATTACAGCCCTAGGCGGAGGTAAAACAGAGTCAGGGGTAGAATTTGCAGTTACCTGAGCCGGTACAGCTGGTATATTTTTGCTGACTGGTGGAATTTTAGGGTTGATAATAAGAATGGGCTTAACAGTGATAGGGTTCCCTGATGGACTGATCGGCTGAGGTCTCCCTAGGCCTGAGTTATTAATCGTGGAGATCAATCTATCAAGCCTAGATGTCAAAGGTTTGAAATAAGAGCCAGTGATCTGTTCAATATGAGCTTCAAAATCAGATAAAAGGTGTGTGACCCAAACAGGAGTTCCCAGATTGTGCAGAGGAGGACCAGCAGCAACCTGTGCACCATCAGGTGGAGTTGTGAATCTTTTAGCTATTTTTTTTATTTTTGCTTTTCTTACTTCTCAAACGGGGTTTAGGAGCTTTTCTAGCTACAGAATGTGGAGGGGAGTTAGAAATCTCTGGGATGTCAATTACATCATGTGCAATTTGTGCACAGGGCAGCTCTGCAAAAGAGCACATAAGAGAAGAACTAAAGTCAGGGGGATTAACAGTAACGGCAGAAAAATCCCTAACAGACTGGAGAGGGGGAATAGCCGGAGTAATAGATAATTGCCTCTCCGCATTCTCTATTGCAGATGCCACAACCCCAATCGTCTTCTGTAGCATCTTCTCAATGGCAATAAGGATTGGGAGAGGTTGTACCGTGGCAGCCTGGTGCCTAGTCATGGGGAGAGAGGAAGCAGGCTTAGACATTTTGCCCTTATCGCTCATTGATACAATTGTGTTAGTAGGTCCCACAATGCACAGTGCTTAATACTTCCGCCCCACAATATTCAGAAAAGTCTAAGAACAAAATTAAATTATTGGGATTAACAGTCCTACTACAAAAGTTATGGAATAATTAAATCAATTGTCCAAGATGAAGGGGTTTTAAAAGTACCTTTAAATATGAAACAGTTCCAGAGGAAAGTGGCAAGATGTTAAGGGGGTGGCCCAGCCCAGCTCCTTTGGCCTCTGACGGGCTCGGACGGGCCCGCCCTTGGCCTGGGCTTCGCCCGCGCGTGTCCCGGTTCACTGATGATTTTAAAGTGTGAGGCAGGTCTTCTTCTCACGGCAAATCCGGCGCAGCCGCATTGCCTTCTGGGGTTTGTAGTGCCCCGGTAGTCCGCTGGAAGGAGGCAGCTGGTGGGTGGGCTCAATGCAGCGAACAACACAGCAATCCCTGTATGCACAACGACAGGAGTGGGCGCCTTCTGGCAAGATATCAAACAGTACTCCGCCTAAGTTTGACAAAGCGTCCGTCTCCTATATAGTGTCAGAAGTTTTTATATTTATGTTTTTCCTTTAAAAGTCCTTTATAAGTCCTTAGCCAGCAGTCGCAAGCCCCAAAAAGGCACTATATAAAAATTATATTGCTTGCCCATCTTTCCCTCCTGAATGCATTTTAATTCACCACCAATTACAAGCAGACTCCCCCCCGTCGTACTTACATGTCCATGCTGTTACGCTAATACTTCTTCAGCATTCCGTGAGACAGCCTGGTCCAGTCAAGTCCACACTGAAAATAGCAGACCCGGAGCCCACAAGCCAGCAAAACAGCAAAGGAAATTAAGTCCATCCACGGTACCAAGCCCCCACTCAAATTACCGGGACCCGCAGAAACCAAACAGGAGCGAGAGTCGGAGCAGTAACGAAATTGCTGATGCCACCGGAACCGCCGATAACAGCGAGGAACACGAGCCCTCAACTCTCCCCTGCAGTCAAAAACTTGCAGCCAGCTACGTGGCAGAAACACCGAAAACGAAAAACCAGGAACGAGAAGGGAGCAGCCAGTTTGCCAAAACCTCAGCGTCTCTACACACCTGCTCCTCGGGACTCCTTCTGAATCAAATCCCTGAGTCATTCCTTATGCCTGGTCTGAGCAGGCGTAGGGAGTTTGACACAGTGAAGGATAGAGTGACGCAGTGAAATGTTGTAAATTTCACTGCGTCACTTCTACATGGCTTTTTTGAGTGGGAACGCCAAGCCTGCATACATTACACTTGGCACAGGTATAATGTGACACAGGGCTTTACAATGTGATGCATCGCCCTAGATGCCTCACTTTGTAAATTGTCTGCATTATTTGCGCTGCCGTTGCAATAAAAAAGGTGACGCACAAGCGGCGCAAGGAGATGCAAGAGGCATGTAAATCTGCCCCTCAGTAATTAAAATGTGCATGACAGACTGGCTGGACTCTGGACTCGGCAGTCTGACATGCATAGTTCAGGCTTGTGAGTGCAGATCCACTTTGTTGTAAGAGCAGGAGCTAGCCAAGTTAGCGCAGCCCTCAGTGTCTTCACTGGGGCGCTATGTTGCCTCGTACATCTAATCCCTGCGCATAATAAAAAGCATAAGACCTACCTTGGCATTTGCTCTTTGGGACACAGAGCCCTCCAGTAGAACCAGACAGTGTGGGCGTGGGAGGACTTACAACATGGTCAATCATGGTGCAGCTTTATTTTATAGCGCACAACGATTGTTCATGTTTTATTAAAATTATCCTCTGCTGTGGCTCCCCTAGTGAGCATGAGGATATGGACCGAAGACGTCTATGTTGACAGCTGAGCTATACGCAGTGCATATCTGACACTGCAGTCAAGTAAGGTGCCTTCAGCCGCAGTACTTATTTTTCAAAACAGATATAGTGGAGAAGGGTCCTCGGGCCGAAATTATTTAATATTCTGTGCAGACTCAAAAAACAGAATGTGAAATGGGCAGCTTCAGAAATGCATTTTAAATGAAAATATTTGCGTGTACAACATTAATAAGAGGTTTAAAGCTGTCCTAGGTTCAGGGATTTTTTCATGAGCACACAGTGATGGGGAAGCCTCGTGGTGGTTACGGGCCCCCGCGGATCTCCCATTCAACCGCACCCACAATACTTACACACGCACAGAGGCACAGTGTGGCAGTAAAACCACTAGCTGTCTACGCCTGTTTATTTTATCCCTTCTGACCACACCTGGTCAGAGGATGTGGTGTGTCGCCCTTCAGGACATTGCAGGATAGCAAGACCGCTAACCTGCTACATCCCTTCACATCTCAGTTTGAAAAGCAATGTTCATTTGAGGTGGTACACAAAGTCTCTAAGCCGTTGGCTTGGCTGAGGATTAGGCAGTAGACTGTATCAAAATTTTGAGTCCGACCTGACAGATCTTCCATGACAGGGAGTGTCTCTTGTGTCAGCTGGCGGTGCATGGCTGGCGGTCACCTTGGTCTGATCCCCAACACCGATGGAGGTCTTATCACACCTCTCGACCTCTGGCCAGTCGGCTTCTTTGTCGTTATCGTCAAGATCCACCTGTTGGTGTGTGTTATTGATTCTTTAAAACCACCAGAGGTTTCTGGCTACTGCTTTTGGGCCTTTCTTGGCTGTCACCATAGTCCCTTCAACTTTTGCAACAATGCAGACCCCTGGATGGTACGGAGTTCTAAACTTTCACCTGGGCCTGTGATCTCTGATGACCACTTTATCTCCTGGTGAGACTGACCACATCTGTGCCATTCATGTGGGCATTGCATTGTGAGAGCAGAGTTTTTGTTCCTTGGATGTCATGGGTTAAGGACGCCCACCCTGGATATTTTGGAATAGTATCCCTACGGGTCAAATGAACATCAAAGTCCAAGGGGCTTGCTGGGTGGGGCAGTGAGTTGTCCCTCTGTGATCATGGAGGAACAGCTGGAGGTGACACTCAGGATTGATTTGTTTGACCACTGCAATTTGGATAGCCTTTTTTCAATGTGTGTATAAACCTTTTGGCCTTGCCATTGGCCTAAAGCCACTGAGGGAGTGATACTCTGGCGGGGTATCCCTAGTTGTTTGAGGAAATCCTTGAACTCTGCACCGAAAAGGGTGGTCTTTGTCGGTCTTTTTTTCAGTTGGGTAGCAGAAGATGGCAAATATTTTGTCAAGTACAAATGCAGTCGACTCAATCACTTTCATGATGGGGTATTTGAAGTAGCTGTCTATTAGGGCCAACTAGGTCCTTCCATCAGGGAAGCTCCCTTAGTCAAGATGGATCTTTCCTAATTATTTGTGCTAGTCTCTCTGGCAGGTTGTCAGTTGGCATGCAGGGCATTGTCAGACGATCTCTTCTACCATGTCTTCTTGTCCCGGAAACCATACCTTTTCGCTCATGTGAGCCTTCATTTTTATGGTGCCTTGGTGTCCTCCATGCACTAGCAGTGATAAAGGCACTGAAGGGCAGCCGGGATTATGATGCAGAATCTTCGTAGAAGGATTCCATCTGTGTGGTGCTGAATTCATCTTGGACCCTCCACATTTTTGTTAGCCAATATCTGTCTTGGCTGAGCTAATCGTTGGTTTTTCATAGGAAGTTCTGCCATGCTCCATCAAGGACTGCATCCTTCACATGTACTAGTATTGTGTCTGACTTCACCGCTCCATCTATGTCATTGAAGACTGAGAGCTTTGGGACATGTGGCTTGCGAGATCATTTTGAGGTATTCATCCACTGCAACCATGTTGTTAGCTGTCTGCATTTTTGGTGTACTGGGTGGAGGGAGAGAAAAGTGGTGGTATTCTTGGCCCTAGGTCGATAGGCTCCTTCCATTTGGTATTGCTCCAACTGGATATCCCACCTCTCAATTCGTGGTGGTGGACGAGGGGCTGAATCCCGGAAGATTGGGACAGGGTGCTTGTGGTCCATAATGACCTTGAATGGCTGGCCACTCACATACAAGTGGAAATGTCCCGTATGGCATTCTGAAAGACTTCGGTGGCAGATTATATCCCAAAATTCAGCCGCTAGTAATGGTGTGGTCCTAACTGAGTCCTGAAGGTGATGATAGACCTGCTCTCTTTGGCTTGGAGGAGCTAGTGGTATCCGGTGTTTAAACCAATCTCTGCTATGATGTCATCCATCTTTGGTGTTATGTGGCTCTCCCGCTTGATGGCACAGTTTGGGAGTCTCATATTGATGTACAGGCAAATCTTTCCGGGATGCTCTACTATCACCATTCGGGAGGCCCACGGTGTAGGTCCTTCTCGATTACACCTTGCTTCTCTAGTTTCTCAAGCTGTTGTTCTACCAGAGGCCATAGATGGAACGGGACATAGTGGTGACATAACGCTACTGTCACAACGGTGGGGTCAATATGCAGCTTTGTGGGTGGAGGCTTGCAGCACCCCTGCCCTTGGAATAATTCAGGGAATTGGTCTAGCAGATCGTTGATCTGATGTGACTTTACATTCCTGGAAAATGACATTAGACCCAGATCCTCTGTGGTGTGGCTCCCCTCCAGAGTGTTGGCTTCTTTCTCAATGACATGGAATGTAGCTGTGACTTCTTGGTCAGAGGATTGAACAACCATGGTCATGCGTCCTCAGAGAGGAAAGGCAACTGAATCCGATACCAAAACGATCTTTGTATGTGAGGGGGTAAGTGGTGGCTTTGGCTGGAGGCGGTTGTATCACTGAATTCCCATTATGTTGACTGAGGCCATGAAGCTAGCTTTGACCGTGGATGCAGCAATATGGATGATGCATGTATGCAGCTGCCTTCTGTGTCATTTTAGCTCCCTCGTGAAGGAAATGAAGAATGTTTCTTTTTCATCTTCATCGGGAGAGGAGTCTTCTAAACGGCTGTTTGTCATGGTGAAGGTGTGGTTATCTTTGGTAGAGCTAAGTTAATGAATGATAGTCGATGCACCACTCTCGTTGCCAGTTTACCACCTAGCAAACTTCTGTTCCTGGTCTTTTTCTGACAGACTGATGTAAAGAGATTGCTGATGCCACAGTTAGAGCATGTGCGGCCTTGGACAGGACATTCACTCACCGGGTGTTCTTCTCAGCCCCAGTATGAGTATTAACCCCTTTGATGCTTGTGACGGAACCATTCCGTCATCAGTCACGGTTGGGCTGTGCTGATGACGGAATGGTTCCGTCATGACCACACCCATTTTAATAAGGGCCCAGAACAGGAGGAAAATATCGCCCGCAGCGATGCGGTTAAGGCCATGTGAGTGGGGAGCTTCTCGTTTTGGGGGTTTCTGTCATGCCCTCCATGCGGACGGCATCTGCCCACTCTGTCTTGATGGTTGCAGTCTTCTTCAGTGCTTGGGTGATGGCCAGATCCATCTCATGGGCGCCTGCCATGAATAGGTCATGAGATCTGGCGAGGATTAAGATGTCTTCCAGACTAATATTGGGTTGTCTTAGAATGAGGTTCTGCAGTCTTATCCTGACACCCCTGGATTATTTGAGCAAAAATATATAGGTGTCAGACCTCATCATCCCGCATCACATGGGCTACAAACGGAATACAGAAAAAGGTTGTGAGCGGCAAAAAATATGCAAATCAAGATCAACAGTGATTACCTGAATTAATCACTATCATTTATTGCCTATATATATCAGATTTATTTTATTTATAAACACAGAGTTATATTCATCCTCACTCCCCAGGGTAGCTGCCGTAATCCTGTAAGGTGTCACACAACAACAAAAAACAAACAAAAAATAAATCAGCAATGCTACATTGACAAACACTGTATCAGAACAACATTTACCATTATCACAGTGACCCTAGATTGGCCATATAACAACATTTTCTTTAACTCTCAGTTCTCCTTTAGGAACTAATATTAATGGTTTTGCAATTCATTTTATGCACAGTCTCATTTGGAGATAGTCTTTAGAGTATGCACTTATGAGGAAAACTATTTGTCCTCTTTGATCGTTTGAGTGTGTATGCCAATTATCATGAACCAATTGTTGTTGGATTTGTAGAGACTTCTCCAAAGAAGGTGTTGATGCGTTTGGCCTAGTAATTTTGGCCTCTTTAGAACAAAGGGAAGACAGAGTGCCTGTAAAAGGACAGAGCATTTGTTGGTATGACACAACTTTCAAACTAGGAAGATCAGAAAGATCACGTCCTCAAGGGCGTACAGTCAATAAAATCTTTTACGTCCTTATGCAGGGACTAGTTTTAAGTGGGTAGCAGTGCGTTGTCAGTTATATATTCCATGATATGGGTGACCGAGTCCGAATTCAATGAATTCCTTGTCAGTCTGCATCTTCGTGCAGTCTAAGAAAGGGCGGTCTAATTTCCATCTCACCCTTGAATCACGTGAAGCTTGATGCCCCTAGCTCACCAATTCAGATTTCTATGAGCTGGTCGTATGCTCGGCAGGTGCTTGCCAATTCATGCAGCGTTGCATACAACATATCGATTGATTCTCTTTCTTGCTGTTGAGCTTGATGGAGTTTGAACCGCTTGAAGTCAGAGTTCAATTCCGGGTCTAAATGAGCGTTGAGAACTCTCACTGCTGCGTCATAGTCTGTGGCAGGGCCAGTGTTAGGAAGGTGTTCCAATGATTCATATTTTTCTTCCCCTGCATAGTGAAGTAGTAGGGATCTCTTGATCGCGCCGTCCGTTTTCCCCGTTGTAACAATAATTATCAAGCCATCCTATCTATGTCTTGCAGCGGGGAGATGCTATTGCAGGGTCTGCGAGTGCGCTAAACTGCGGCAGTACTCCTGTAAGTACATGCTGTGGGGTATGGTGTTGTTGGGGCTGAGTAGGTTTTGCTTCATCTGATATTGTGGATGGTACAGACTTTACTCACAGAAAAAGACTCCTTGGGTGGTGTTGTGATATGATTTCCAGCACATGCCTGTCTCTGAGGTGTGTTGTCCCCACCTTGGGTACCTCTCTTATGGTTGTAGGCTGGGCCGTCTGATCTACTGTCCTTTTTCCTCTCTTCTTTCCTCCGCTTGGGTGGTGCATGGAGTCTTAACACTCACAGGGCAGTGGTAACTAGAGCGCATGTGCAGCACAGTCTTGGCCAGTACTCACAGTGGGCTGGCAGGTGGTGTGTGGCTGATGTATTGGTCCGAACACTTTCTGGGCCCTGACGGTATGCTGGCAGCGTACCAGGGCAGCAGAGTCTTCTTTGCAGAGGGGAGGCCTGCTTCGGTCACAGCAGTGAACCAACAGCTCTGGGGGTGGTGGCCAGGTACTATCGGGCACGTCATGGTTCTCCGTGCGCTGGAGATTGGGCCCACAGGAAAGCAGGGGCCAGCTGTACACAGCCGCAGGTGCTTTCTGCATCATTAGTGTTTAGCGGTGGCAGCTTCAGAGTGTGCGAGGTCACATCCCACCCTCGTTCAATCAATCAATCAATCAGGGGATTTGTAGAGCGCACTGCTTACCCACTAGGGTCTCAAGGCGCTGGTGGGGAGGGGCTGCAGCCAGGTCTTAAGCAGTCTTCTGAAGGCTGGGTGGTCTGTGGTCCGTCATAGGTGGAGGGGGAGGGCATTTCAGGTCTTGGCGGCGTGGTGGGAGAATGATCTGCCCCCGGAAGTAGTTCTGTGGATGTGTGGGACGGCGGCCAGGAACAGGTCGGTGGAGCGGAGTTTCCTGTTGGGTACATAGAAGGAGAGACTGTTGTTGAGGTAGGCTGGGCCGGTCATGTGGAGAGCTTTGTATGCGTGGATCATGATTTTGAATGTGATTCTTTTGTCGATGGGGAGCCAGTGCAGGTCTCTCAGGTGCAGGGTGATGTGGTCCCGGCGTGGGACGTCTAGGGTCAGGCGTGTAGAGGCAGCCTGGATTCTGTGGAGTCTGTTGATGAGTTTGGACGGGGCTCCGGCATAGAGAGCGATACTGTAGTCGAGTCGGCTGCTTACGAGGACGTGGGTGACGGTTTTCCGTGTTTCCGCCGGGATCCAGCTGTAGATCTTGCGGAGCATATGGAGGGTGTGGAAGCAGGAGGAGGAGACTGCGTTGACTTGGTTGGTCATGCTGAGCTTGGAATCGAGGATGACCCCTAGGTTGTGTGCGTGGTTGGTTGGTGCCGGGGGGGTTCCCATTGATGCTGGCCACCAGGAGTCGTCCCACGCTGAGGGGTTGGGCCCGAAGTTGAGGATCTCTGTTGTGTCCGTGTTCAGTTTGAGCCGGCTTGCCTCCATCTAATCGGCGACGGCTTTCATACCCCCGTTGACAGTGAGGAGGGGAAGCCTCAAGGTGATAATGGGCCCCGGCAGATCTCCCACTATGCCCGCGCCCACAATACTGACACACACATGGAGGCACAGTGCAGCAGTAAGACCACGTGCAGTTTACGCCTATTTATACTATCCCCTCTGGCCTCGCCAGAGGATGTAGTGTGTTGCACTTTCAGACATTGCAATATAGCCAACCTGCTACACAAACTCCCCCAGTGTGCATAGTTCATAAACGTGTGTTTACAGCTAGCACGTGAGACCATCTTGATTTTTTGGTGCATGTAGTAACTGGATTAATTATGAAAAAAAGTCTGAATGTCACTCGCATTGCTCACTTGGTAAAAGTCAAAGGTGACTTTTTAGCCACACCACTTTTGAACGTCACCAGCCACCACTTCAAACCGTGCCCAAAGTCCTCAAAATGTACTTGCAGGATTCCAAAGTACCTGTAAAATGTCCTTAATCTGCATACATACTTAACGTTCAGCCCAACACAGTAAACTAAAACACACAGCCTCGTGAGTTCCCCCTTCACAGCCGAATGAGTTCATTTTGTTGTGGCATAAAAGAAGTAAGGAAGAAGAAAGGTGCTTTGAGTCACGCACTAAAAGGCAAAATAAATTAGCCTGCTTCACCTTCCTGCTGTGAAAACGGTTTAATGTGGGTGCATCAAAGAAAAGAAGTAGCAGATGGCGTATTGCAGATGATGAAAAACAAGAGTATTGCTTCAGAAAAAGAAAATGTATCCTCGAAAGGAACTTAAAAAGTTCATGTTAGAAAAACTCCAAACAAAAACATTAAACAAAACACAACTGACAATGTAATCAAAACGTTTTGAGATAAAAAAAAAAGCACAGTAAACATTAACCAAAATGCTATACTAAGTATGAACATCCTATTAATGGAAAATACTTGAAGTATGGAACATTACCCCACTTTGCTTCTGCAAAAGTCCCGACTTTTCTCAACATTTGCAAAAGCCTGTGAACATCATATATTATTCTTTCCGGATTATTTTCCCCTACGTAGCTATTTTGGGGAGGGAATCTTCACTAACAGCAGGATTTATGAAAAGTTCTCAAATTTCACTAAATTTGTCAACTCAGCACAAAGTTTTGGACGAATGTGAGTTTGCACATCCTAAACAAAGTTTGTGACATTCATGAAAGCTGCACGGATTTGTTTAAAGCATACGAAAAACTAGCTAAAACGAAGCTTTGTGAGAGAAAGAAAACCTGGGAAGGTTACATTTTGTTTATTCTTGTGATAAGATTACCCAACACAAAATGCTTTCTTTCTCCGGTGTCCCAGATGAAGTTATGTAAAGTTCTCCCGACCCATAACTTCACAGATTACAAATGTTTTCAACTTCACACAATCTCAATTGTGGAGCTTTACCACTAGACAATACTTAGCTGTTCAGAGAAGCAAAAACAGTAAGACAGTTATGCAGTAACAGTCACTTTTGATTGGGAAAATAATGTTCAGCATTGTTCTTATGCATTCTGTGCGGCCGGTGCTGTTTTGAGAGTGTCATTAAGTTAAGCAGAATGTTCCCTAGGGGCTGGAGCTGCTGCTTTGGGACATGGGAAATCAGGATGAGGATCAGGTTCATATCCTGTATTCAGCTCGTAATCCTAGGCAAATATCTTAAAATTCCAGGTGCCCAAAAAGGAAAAATATACAATGTAATCTAGTCATGCTGTTAAACGCTCTATTGCCTTTAGGCCGGTTTGTGCAATTCAAACCTGCCCCCCCAAAAACCAACACTGATACACAACATAAAACGAAGTAGTAAAGAACAGTGAAGCCAAGGTAGACATCCGTGGCTGTGCATCTCCCAGTCTCCCGCGTGGCCTGCTTTAGAGGGAAGCACCTGTGATGCTTCTGATGAGTTCTGTCTTCCTGGCTCTAGCCATGGTAGTTTCATTCTGCCTCAGGCACTAGCCTGCAGCTCACCGTGAGGCATGTCTGGGCACAGCAGCAGAAGCAGCCCTTTTCTTTGATCCTTCCTAGAACTCAGCAACTGTAGGAACATGTTGATTCGTTCCCACACCACAGATAAATTATTGAAAAGGCCTGTTCCTGTCACTCCCTCCTCGCCACTGGCTCCAGGGTGTATGCTCTGAATCGTTCTTCAAATGAAATGGCGGCCACCAGCATTTCCAGGTACAGAGCAGGGGATGCGCTCTACTTCTGTTCCTTTACTCTGAAACATCTCTTCCATTTAAACAACACATGGAACAGTTACTCTGGCACAACGCCATGCTTTTCCCATTAGCAGATACAGCTCTTTGCCTGATCTTGCTGTATGAATGCAGTTCTAGTTTGTCAGCTTAGTGCATGCCATGTAGGATTCACTCACCGTAGGGCCTACACAATCAATCAATCAATCAATCAGGGAATTGTAAGCGCTCTACTCACTTGTGAGGGTCTCAAGGCACTGAGGGGGGGGGTGGAGGGGGGGGGGGGGGTACGCAGATCCATTCAGCCAAAGAGTCAGGTCTTGAGAGCCTTTTCGAAGGTGTTCAGGGAGGGGGCGCGTCTGATGTCTGTCGGCTCGTTCCAGGTCTTGGCTGCAAGTGATGTGAGAGGACAATCTTCCCACTGCTATGTCTCTGTGGGTGCGCGGGGTTTCAGCTAGTGCGAGGTTGGCAGATCAAAGGTTTCTTTTGGGTAAGTGTAAGTTTAATCTGTTGTTGAGGTATTTGGGTTTGTTTAGACAATAATCCTTGAAGCGCACATGCACAATCAAAAGTTTAGTTATAAATATGTGAAGAAATCAGCAAAAGAGAAGGTTGGGCTCTTGTTGTTTTTTTCTTTAATTTCACCACATTCCAATCCCTTTGTCCCAATGCGTTTCGCCGTGGTAGGGTTAACCTACGGCTTCATCAGGGCTGGAAATAATACAGATTGCACATATGTAATTACATACAGTAGCACTAGAATCAGTGCCAATAGAGCCCACATTACTTAAAACCATGTGCAAAGGGACTATTGAAATGTACAGTGAGAGTGCTATTTTGCAGCAATCCTCTACTTGAAACATGAATTCATATTCAGACTTTCAGATTTGGCCATTTTGTTCTTTTCACATCGAGTTCAATGTGACAACGTGATCACTCAACTTAGAACCCTGGATCAACCATGGTGTTGTTATATTTATGTAACCCATGTGAAAAATAGTTAATACTATTTGCATCAATTTGATTCCAGTACCTTTAGTTTTTTCAAATAGTAATCCTGATAAGGTAGAGGAGAGTCTAATATTAGTAACAGACCATGCAAGGCAAGGCTTCAACAGTAAAATGCCTATCTCATTATGCAACATGAGTATACACACGTCTTATCCTACCTTGCTGAAGTTTTCCATACGTTGATAACTCAGTCCACAAAGTTCATTAACTTATGCAGCTCAGGAGGAGGAGCTACGCGAGCGTCCGAGATGGCCGCGTGAGCACAGAGCTCCCGGGACCTTCGCCACTCTTTGCAATTTATCCTGATTTTATCCTGAATTTTCAGATGGGCTCTTGAAGATGAACCTCTGCTGATCACTTTGCTCTTATAAAATTCTGATTTGGACTTTGGGTACCGAAGTTACGCTTATCCGAACTTTCGAGGCCCACCTCTCTGTAAGCCGGGGACTTGGCAAGTTGGCACGCCGGGATGGAGTTGAATAACAACGGCTGAGGGGTCTTCCCCCAGTAGCCCTGCATCGACTTTCGGTTTCACTTTTGGGTCCTGGCATGGTCGGATGGCACGACAGTTCCGTTCAGTTGGAGATTCACCCAGGCTCTGATGTATCAGAGTGTGCCTACTCTCCTCTGCGCCGCTGTGTTGAACTACATCTTCGCCTCGGCCGCACAAGCCTGCCGTTGAAGACTTTTGGTGACTTGCCCGCAGGTGGCCATTTTCACCAGGTCTCGCAGGCCCCTCCGGGGCTTATCTCCCAGTATGGCGGCGAGGGGCGACGTTGAGAAACGGAAAACTAATGCGCCCATTCGCGGGGGGTTGGTCCAAACCATTGTCATGGATCGGTATACACAACCTAAAGGATCCTCTGGTGGCACCAGTCGCACCCCGGAGGAAGCCAAGGACGATCCCACTGTGCCTACAGATCAGTCTCTTCACAATATCATGAGCGCCATCGCTGGCATGAAGGAGACCATCGGCCAGCAGTATGAGGCTCTAGCTCACAAAATCAACACGGTTGCTATCAACGTCACCTTGATCAGAGCCGATTTGTCCAAAACCAACGAGAAGGTGAAATCGTTGGATTTGAAGACTTCTAGCCTCACGGCCGATGTGTCTGAACTTCAAACTGAGATTGGCAACCTGAAGTCTACCAATGATCTCATGTCTCATCGACTGGAAGACTTTGAAAATAGGGCAAGACGCAACAACATCCGCGCCATAGGTGTCCCGGAAAACCCTGAGAACCACTCTATGGACCTTCTGGTTGAGGACCTCATTCTGAACCATCTTGCCCCTACGGGATTGAGCAAGTTCTTTGCAGTGGAGCGTGCCCATCGTGTTCCGGGTGGGAGGCCGAAACAGGGCGCCCCTCCAAGGCCTATCATCGCCAAGCTTTTTCACTTCAGAGACCGGGATGTTATCCTGCAGGCCTCGAGGGTGAGCGGCCCGGTAAAATTTGAAAACTCCACGGTCAACTTCTACCCGGACTTCACTCAACTTGTCCAGAGACAAAGGGTGGGTTTTCAGGGTGTTAAGCGCAGACTCCGAGACTTGGGATTGAAATATTCAATGCTGTTTCCCACCAGGCTTCGAGTGGAGTACAATGACCGGACATTTTCCTTTGACCGACCAGAGAACGTGAGTGACTGGCTGGATTCTCTGCCTGCCCGGAACAACAGAACTGAGCACCCCGGTGGTGCCGAGGGTGGTGAGCCCGAGCAGAAACGATGACTCGGCTCCTGATCTCCGAACATTTGACTTTGCGCAGCTGTGTTCCATAACCTCCTTATTTTTATAGTTCATTGTCGTATGCCCGAGGGTGGGGGGTGGTGGGTCTCTTTCCTCCTCTGGGGTCTTTTTGTAGATTGGGTAATGGTAGGGCGACAGGCACACTGCAGGATGGGATGGCTTTCTAGTCTAATGCAGGGGTGCAGGGAGGGGGGAGTTGTAACAGGATTTGGTTGGGGGTGGGGAGGGTTGTTTGTAAGTTTGTTTTTCTTTTTCAAGGCAACGTAATGTTATTCTCTATAACTCGAATGTTGTGCTCTTTGTGGGGTGAGTTCTGCATCACTTGTTGGGTTGGGGGTAGTGGGTTGAGGTTAATATCTTGGAATGTTAACGGGTTGGGTGACAGGATAAAACGGGGTGTGGTGCTACAATTTTTGCATCGCCTGTCCCCCGATGTAGTTCTTTTACAGGAGACGCATCTAATAGGCAACACGTGTCATGCCATGAATAGGTGGGGATATCGCCTTGTCGCACACTCTGGTTTCACCACTGGCTCTAGGGGGGTGGGCATTCTCATTCGGTCCTCTCTCCCCCTGGAGATAGACGATGTACTCCTTGACAACAGGGGGCGCTACGCCACCCTCACTGGCAGATGGGAGGGTATGACTATTTCCTTGGTCACCATATATGTTCCCCCGGGCCTCCAGACCTCCACTTTTTCTGATATTGGGCGAGTAGTGCTGGGACTTCCTGAGGGTGTTTTGGTTATGGGCTGGGATTTTAACTCTGTCGTCTCTGGCACCGTAGATCGTCATCCCCCCAGGGATCTTCTCAAATCCCAGTCATGGCTTAGTGGGTTTTTGGACACTTTTGGTTTGGTGGACGGCGGGCGGTTGATGCATCCGACGCAGAGTCAGTACACTTTTCACTCTGGGGCTCATGGGAGTCTCTCTAGACTCGATTATATCCTCTTCCATTAGAGAGATTTGGCACCTTGCCCGGGGCATATCAGACCATTCCACTGTGTGGCTTTGTATGGAAGCTGGACTGAGTAGCGCGGGGCGAGTTGCTCCCATAAACCCTTGGTACTTGCGTAATCCCAAAACCCGCGCCAGCTTGGTAAAGTCCCTAGATCCATACTTCCGTGAAAACAAGGGGTCTGTGTCCTCATCTGTGTCCCTATGGGAAGCCTTCAAGACTGTCATTCGTGGCCAGGCCTTATCCTTGATCTCTGAAGGTAAGAAAACTAAGAATCAAGAGGTCGTGCGTCTTGAGGCCGAAATAGTCGACCTGGAGACTGACTTTGAATCAGGTGTTACCCGTGATAAACTCCACGCCCTTGGTCTAAAGCAGATGGATTATAAGTCCTTTGTCATGGATGCTGCCAAAACACTGCACAGGGAGCAACAGGACAGGTTGTATGATGTCAGGGACAAGGCTGGTAAGTTGATTGCGTGGCTGGATAAGAAAGGGCGAATCATGTGGTTCCCGTGATTCGGAATTTGAATGACGAATGTGTGACTGAACCGAGCGTGATTGTCGAGTGTTTTGCTGACTATTTTCGTACTGTGTACTGCCTGGTGTCTGATAGGGATGAGGAAGACTCCCATCTGTTGTTACGTGATATCACGTTGCGGTGCTTATCGGAGGAGGACCGTGATCTGATGGAGGCTCCTTTGTCTGCGGACGAGATTGCTCTGTTCGCTCTGGCAAGGCCATGGGCCCGAATGGTTTGCCCATCGAATTATATAAATTGCGCCCTGATACAGTTGCACCATATCTCAGAGATATGTTCATGGACTCACGAGACCTTGGCAGCCTCCCTTGTGATAAGGGTTTGGCTACAATTGTTGTGATTCCCAAGGAGGGTAAGCCTCGGGATCGTTGCTCCTCGTACAGGCCCATCTCTTTGTTGAACGCTGAACTAAAAATTCTAGCTAAAGTTTTGGCCAACCGGTTGATCACGGTGATTGCTGACCTGATCCATCCGTTACGTTACGTTACGTTAAAAACATTTATACCGCACACGTTCAACAACGGTTTCATGGCTCTCTTGACATAACGGTAGCTGGGGCGGAGGAGTTACTCAGATGCTGACTGAAACAAAAAGGTTTTTAACAGTCGGCGGAAGTGATCGTAGCTGGGGCAAAGGCGGAGAGGAGTTGGGAGGGAGTTCCAAGTGGTGGGGGCCATGGTAGAGAAGCTCAGACCACCATGCTTTTTCCGTCTGGTTTTCGGAACAACAAGAAGATTAAGAGATGCTGAGCAGAGGTCTCTGTGGGGGACATACCGTGTCAGGCAAGAAGAAATAAATGCAGGGGCTAAATCTGATAAGGCTTTGTAAGTGATACATCCAAGTTTGAAGGTGCAGCGTTTGGAGATGGGAGCCAATGGAGGCTACGCAGAAGGGGGGTGACGTGCTGATGTTTCGGCTGGCGGAAGATCAGGCGGGCTGCCTGGTTCTGCACCAGTTGCATACAAGGTGTTAGCATAGTCGAGTCTGGAGGTGATAAGGGCTAGGATGACTAGAATTAGGGCATCTCTAGTGAGGAACCTGCTGATTTTACGGATCCACCTTAGATGGGAAAAAAATAAATAAATAAATAAATAAATAAATCGGACCAATCTGGTTTTATACCGCACTGTAACACCGCACTGAACCTGTGGCGCTTGCATGGTTTTCTTGCGAGGACAGGGTCACTTCAGGAGTCGGCCATCTTGGCTTCCTAGGACGCCACGATGGCCTTTGATACTATTGAATGGCCGTATCTCTGGGCCGCCCTCGCGAAATTTGGTTTTGGTTCGGAGTTTATTGGGTGGGTGCAATTGCTATACATGGAACCTCTGGCTCAGGTGGTTGTTAACTGCCGGGTGTCTAATTCCTTCACTCTTGGGAGAGGTACGAGACAGGGGTGCCCGCTGTCTTCCTTGCTTTTTGTGCTAGCCTTGGAGCCCCTCGCAGCTTGGCTCCGCTGGGAGCCTTCGATAAAAGGTATTCAGTGGACTTCCGAATTTGAAGACCGGATCTCGCTTTATGCGGATGACATCCTCTTATACCTCACTTCCCCCTGAAAATCGCTTAACGTCTTGTTCGATGTTCTTACCTCGTTCGGCAAGAATTCAGGTCTAGTGATTAACTGGACCAAATCCTGTGTTTATGTGATTTCGGGTGGTCATTCAGGTTTCACACACGGGATTCAAATATCTGGGGATCTTTATATAATTGGACCCTCTTGCTCGTTATGAGCGTAATTTGCTCCCCCCTCTCCAGAGGCTGAAGCTTGACGTGGTTCGTTGGCGTAAATTGCCATTAGCGCCGCTCGGTCGTGCCGCGCTCTTTAAAATGATGTCCCTGCCACGGTTTTTGTATGCACTTCAGAACTCGCTCGACCCCATCCCGGCGAGTTACTTCCGGGAGGTGGAAAGCTTACAGAGGCGGCTTATCTGGGATGGGCGTGCAAGAATCGCTCTCGCTAAGCTTACCCTCCCCTGGTATGACGGGGGCATGGCGCTCCCGGATATCAGGCGGTATTACTGGGCCTCCCAGTTGAGCGCGATTAATCATGCGACGTATGCACCCAGCCCAAACCCGGCATTTGAAATGGATAAGCACCAGTTGCCAGGTGGGAATTACAACAGGGCGCTCTATTCTAAGGGAGCAGGGAGAAATTTAACAGGACCTACTAAGATTGCTGTGCCATTCTGGTGTGACGCAACTGCTGCCTTGGGTTGGAAGGATCGCTTGACACGTACGACTCCATTGGATGCTTCGGAGAGATTGGGATGCCTCTGGACAACTAAAGGTTTTGAGAAATGGGACATGATCGGAATTAGTAGAGTGGGTGACTTTTGGGCTAAGGGGGATGTTAAGACTTTTGAGACATTAAAGACTGAATATGAACTGGGTGACAGGGAGTTTTTTAGGTATGCGCAGGTTCGTCATGCCTTGACCGCGGTCTTCGCCTCCGATCCTAATATCCCTGAGTCCGCACCCTTGGAAGATCGTATACTCGACGGTCATCTGCCTGATAGTACGATCTCACTAATATATAAAAAATTGATTAACAATCGGGCAGATCTCCTCGTACGCCTTAGGGAGGCCTGGACCGGAGACGGGCTGGAACTGGATGATGAAGACTGGCAGTCCGCACTGTCCTCCCCTAAGGAGGTGGCCATTCCCGCTCGTCTCCGCCTCGTCCAGCTTAAGATCCTCCATCGTGTGTATGTCACTGGTCCTCGCTTGGTCTCCATGGGTTTTTTTCTACGGATGGGTTATGCAAGCATGGCTGTGGATTGAGTGCTACTTTCCTCCATATCATTTGGGAATGCCAGGAGGTGGCCGAATTTCGGAATCGAGTGCATGCTGTGATGGAATGTGTCACCAGGATTGCTTTGCTGCCTGAGGCCCGGAGATGTTTGTTGAATGTGTGTGAGCCGAATGATTACAACGTTGCTCAGACTCGGTGGGCGGCCCTCGGAAACATGTTTGCAAAGAGAGATTTTGCACAGCTGTGGGGTTCCCGACGGCCGCCCACTGTGTCAGTATGGAAGGAAAATATGGATTGGTGTATGTTCAGAGAGAAGACTGTGTATTTGGCTAGGGGCAAGCCTAGGGCGTGGACTGCAATCTGGACTCAGTGGAACACATATCGAGGGAACATATGTACACCCCCGTTCAAGGACACTCCAGACACCTCCCTCTCCCCCTAATCCAGCATTCCTTGTCCAATTTTATTTATCATTGCCTTTCTGATCTCCCCACTGCCCCCCCCCTGACCAACTCCACCGTTTGCAACAATTTGTTTGTCTCACAATTGAGGCTCCCCCTTGTACGAGGGCAACTTCAGGTTCAATGTCTTTTGCCTTGAGACTTGGTTCGTTTCTTTTCTTTGTTATTTTTATAAAACACAAAATACTATAATATCCTGGCTCCATCCTGAGTTGCTACGAACATTATCCTGCACTGCTGCAGTACCTCTAGGATGCCGGCAACGGAATTGTAGTGAATGTTGATTGCTATTGCCTTGTCTAGCGGCCGGCCCCTGTGGTTGTAGACCCATACGTGTAACTATATTTCTGTGCACAATAAAGTTGTTTTTTTTTTAAAAACGTTCTGGCAGAGGAAAACCAAACCACCCCACTGGAACAGGGTGGGTTTAAAGCTGGCCGCTCTACTATCGACCATTGTTTTGCTCTTTGGGCCATAGCACGAAAGTCAATGGAATCGCGGGGTAGGTTGTTCTGTTGTTTCGTTGACTTCCGTGCAGCCTTTGATCTAGTGGACCGGGAGCAGCTGTGGGAGGCCCTAATTAGTCATGGAATTCCTAATGATATACTGAGGCTGCTACAAATGCTCCACACTAAAAACTGGGCGCAGATAATTTCAGACATAGATGGTAGTCTATCAGGGAAAATAGAAATTGTAAATGGTCTGCGTCAGTGATGTGTATTAGCTCCCCTGTTGTTCTCCTTGTTCCTCGCAGATCTATCATCAATTTTGGGGAACACAACTGGGGCAAGCCGGAAACTAAATTGCAAGCAGATAGCATGCCTACTCTATGCCGACGATCTGGTGATTATGGACCAGACCGAGGTTGGCTTGCAAAGACAATTAAATGCTTTCAATGACTACTGCTCAAGAAAAAAACTTGTGATAAATATGGATAAGACCAAAGCATTGAGCTTTGGCTGGAGGAAAACTGAGTTCTCATGGTGGATTGGGTCAGAAAAAGTGGAATCAGTAACAGAGTATGGGGTTATGGTTCCAGCAGAATTTGAAATGGAATACCCATTTAGAGGCATCTAAAGTAAGAACCTCTGCATCGATTAGCCGTCTGATATTGTTTAATAAAGCCTATGGTGCTATGACCGACAAACCAGTGCTAAAAGCCTATGCTGCTATTGTACCCCCACAATACTTGTATGGCGCTTAACTGTTGTTCCTAAGTGGTAAGGAAAACTGGGATTTGGAAGAAGGTAAAAACCTAAAAACGTTTTTTACGCTCCCCCGGTCAGCAATGGTTCAATCAATCAATCATCACAATTTATATAGCGCGCTACTCACCCAGGAGGGTCTCAAGGCGCTTGGGGGGAGGGGTTCGCTACTGCTCGAAAAGCCAGGTATTGAGTTGTTTCCTGAAGGAGAGATGGTCCTGGGTTCGCCGGAGGTGGGTGGGGAGGGAGTTCCATGTCTTGGCTTCCAAGTAGGAGAAGGATCTTTCTCCGGCGGTGGTTCTGCGGATGCGTGGGACGGCGGCGAGGATGGTCGATCGTAGCTGGCGGGTGGGCTTGTAGAAGGTCAGTCGGCTGTTGAGGTATTTGGGGCCCAGGTCGTGGAGAGCCTTGTATGCGTGGGTGAGGAGTCTGAATGTGATCCTCTTGCTGACGGGGAGCCAGTGCAGGTCTCTCAGGTGGCCGGAGATGTGGCTGTGTCGGGGGATGTCCAGGATGAGTCGTGCGGAGGCATTCTGGATGCATTGGAGTTTTCTCATAAGTATGGCTGTGGTACCGGCGTAAAAGGTGTTTTCATAGTCCAGTCAGCTGGTGACGAGTGCCTGGGTGACCGTCTTCCTGGTTTCGGTAGGGATCCATCGGAAGATCTTGCGGAGCATGCGCAGGGTGTTGAAGCATGATGATGAGACTGACTGATTGACTTGCCTGGTCATTGATAGGGAGGAGTCCAGGATGAAGCCCAGGTTGCATGCGTGGTCTGTCGGCTTCGGAGTGGTGCCCAGGCAGGGGGCCACCAGGAGTCATCCCAGGCAGAGGGTGATGTTCCCAGGATGAGGACTTCCGTCTTGTCTGAGTTCAGTTTCAGGCGGCTGTTCTTCATCCACTCGGCGATGTCTTTCATCCCTTCATGTAGGTTGGTTCTGGCGGTGGTGGGGTCGTTGGTGAGGGAGAGAATCAGCTGGGTGTTGTCGGCGTAGGAGATGATGTTGAGGTTGTGTTGGCGGGCGATGGCTGCGAGGGGGCTCATGTAGACTTTGAAGAGGGTGGGGCTGAGTGATGATCCTTGTGGTACGCCGTAGATGACTTCGGTGGCCTCTGATCTGAACGGGGGAGACGGACTCTCTGGGTTCTTCCGGTGAGGAACGAGGTGATCTATTCCAGAGCCTTCTCTTTGATTCCAACGTTGCTGAGGCGCTGCACTAGGGTGTGGTGGCAGACAGAGTCGAACGCTGCAGAGAGGTCCAGGAGGATGAGGGCCGCCGTTTCCCCGTTATCGAGCAGGGATCTGATGTCAGTGGCTGCGATGAGGGCGGTTTCAGTGCTGTGGTTGGCTCTGACACCGGACTGCGAGTGGTCGAGGGATCCAGTTGTCTCGAGGAAGGCGGAAAACTGTTGGTTGACAGTCTTCTCGATGACCTTGGCCGGAAAAGGGAGGAGCGAGACGGGGCGGAAGTTCTTGAGGTCGGTGGGGTCCGCTGTTGATTTTTTCAGGAGGGCACTGATTTCGGCGTGCTTCCAGCTCTCCGGGAAGGTGGCGGTGTTGAAAGAGGTGTTGATGATGTCCTGGAGTTGGGGTGCAATGATGGAGTCGGCCTTGTTGAAGACGTGGTGGGGGCAAGGGTCGGTTGGGGATCCGGAGTGGATGGTGTTCATCGTGTGGGTGGTGTCTTCGGTGCTGACCGGGGTCCCGGCGCAGTGAGTGATGGTGGGGGCGTTGGTTTGGTGGTTGGGTGCATGGTTGGTGCGCCGAAGCTGTTGTGTATTTCGGCGATCTTGCGGTGGAAGAACGAGGCGAGTGAGTCGCAGAAGTCTTGTGAGGGAGTGATGTTGTTGTTTCCGGCGCTGGGGTTGGAGAGCTCCGTGATGATGGTGAAGATTTCCTTACTGTTGTGGGCATTGTTGTCCAGACGTTCTTTGAATGCTGTCTTCTTGGTGGTGCGGATCAGTTGGTGATGTTTGCGGGTGGCGTGCTTGAGGACAGTTATGTTGTCTGTGGTCTGGTCGCTGCGCCAGGCTTTCTTGAGGGTGCGGCAGTTCTTCTTGGAGTCCTTAAGTTCGTCGGTGAACCAAGAGGCTTTCTTGCTGCCGGGTCTACTTGGAGGGGTCTTTAGTGGTGCGAGGTCGTTTGCGCAGTTGGTGATCCACTGTGTGAGGTTGCTGGCTGCTTTGTTGGGGTCCGTTGTGCAGACGGGGTGTTCTGGCTGAGGGAGGTGGTGAGCTGGTCGGCGGTGATCTTGTTCCAGCTCCTGTGAGGGGTCTGTTGAGGGTGGTGGTGGGTCGTGGTTCTTTTGAAGCTGAAGTGGACGCAACTGTGGTCGGTCCAATGGAGTCCGGAGGAGTGGCTGAAGGAGATGTGCTTGCTGGAGGAGAAGACTGGGTCAAGGCTGTGGCCGGCGTAGTGGGTGGGGGTGTTCACCAGTTGCTTGAGTCCGAGGTTGGCTAGGTTGTCCAGTAGGGTGGTGGTGTTGCTGTCATTGTTGTTCTCCAGGTGGAAGTTGAGGTCCCCTAGGAGGATATAGTCGGCGGAGAGGAGGGCGTGTGGGCTGATGAAGTCGGCGATGTCTTCGCTGAATCGTGTGCGCGGTCCCGGGGGTCTGTAGATGAGGCTGCCTCTGAGTGTGGTCTTGGGGTCGGTGTGTAACTGGAAGTGGAGGTGTTCGGCAGCGGTGAGGGTGTCGTCGGAGTTGGTTGTGATGCGGATGGTGTTCCTGTGTACGATGGCGATGCCTCCTTCAGTCTGGTTGACGCAGTCCCCCCGGGTGATCTTGTATCCGTCCGGGATGGTGATGGCGATGTCGGGCGCCGAGGAGGCGTTCATCCAGGTTTTCGTGAGGAAGGCAACTTCTGGTGCTGTTGTGTCGAGCAGGTTCCAGAGTTCGACAGCGTTTCTGTGGACGGAGCGGGTGTTGAGCAGGATGCACTTGAGGAGATTCTTGCTGGTGGTAGGCTTGGCGGCTGACGGCTCTGGTCGGAGGCAGGTGAATTTGCAGTCTTGGCAGGTGAAGGGTCTGTGGGTGCGTTTTGGGGTGGCCAGGTAGCAAGCTGGGGTCCGGCCGGTATTGAGTGCGTGGAGGGTGGTGGCGTCGTAGGTTCGTCGTGTGCCTTGGTCCCGTCGGGAACCAGGGTTCCTGGCACTGGGTGCGGTCCAGGTGCGGACGGGCGCCTTTGGTCCATCTTTGGCGCACAACCGGCGCGCCCGCTGCGCGTGAATGCTGCGCGTATGCGTGGACTCTGCCATAAATGGAGAGTGGGGGGGAGAGGCGAGAAAGGAGCAGCTGGGAGGCGGGCGCGGGGTGGCGAATGGGAGGGCAGGGGCTTCAGAGAAGAAAGGGGGGCGGGTCGCAGGGGAGCAACTGCAGGGATCGGGGAGTGGGAAAGCGGAAAACGGGACAAGCGGCGAAAAGGCAGAGTACACAAGGACAAAAGGCACCAAGGTCAGTGGCACCACACAGGGGAGGAAATGATCAACGAGCTGGCACAGAGAACGAAGGAAAGCGGAAAAACGAGACAAGCGGAGAAAAGGCAAAGTACACAAGTACAAAAGGCACCAAGTCAGGGGCACCACACAGGGGAGGGAATGAAACGGCGAGCTGGCACAGAGAACGTAGGAGAAGCCGAGGAAGCAGGAGTCAAGGCCTCAGGGGCGGCGGCGGGCAGGCGGAGGTAGCGAGGGGCGCCGGGCGCACTCAGGGAGAGCCACGCGGCGGGTGGAGCGACCGTCTCTGACGATGTCAGGTCAGGTCACCGCTCCCAGTCACTTGGAGGCACCCTAAATGGTCAGTGGGAGGGAGGAGCAGCTGGGAGGCGGGCGCAGGGTGGCGAATGGGAGGGCATGGGCTACAGAGAAGAAAGGGGGGCGGGACGCAGGGGAGCAGCGGCAGGGATCGGGAGCGGAAAAGCGGAAAACAAGACAAGCGGAGAAAAGGCAAAGTACACAAATACAAAAGGCACCAAGGTCAGGGGCACCACACAGGGGAGTAAATGATCAACGAGCTGGCACAGAGAACAAAGGAAAGCGGAAAAACGGGACAAGCGGAGAAAAGGCAAAGTACACAAGGACAAAAGACTCCAAGTCAGGGGCACCACACAGGGGAGGGAATGAAATGGCGAGCTGGCACAGAGAACGTAGGAGAAGCCGGGGAAGCAGGAGTCACGGCCTTAGGGGCGGCAGGCGAAGGTAGCGAGGGGCACCGGGCGCACTCAGGGAGAGCCACGCGGCGGGTGGAGCAGCCGTCTCTGACGATGTCAGGTCAGGTCACCTGATTCAGGCAGTAAGACTGGAACTAGGCCTGACTTCATGGGGTATACAAGTTGGTATGGCCCTTTTGCGCTTTTGGCAACGCCTAAAAATAGGCGCAATTACCAAAATATCTCAATGGGGCAAAAATAAAATACAGGACAGCGAACTAAAATGGGCAAGAGAGACCAGGAAGAAAGTAACAAAGCTATGCTTGAAGATGAGACTTAATGTGTGCCCTACTGTCTCCGTGGCTAATATTGATAAAAAGTTACTCAGGTCGACGGGGAAGGAAATATCGCATGCACAGGACAAAATCTATCTTGCAGTAAAACACTGACCAATTTTATGATTGATTAATGGAATAATGTTTATTGCTTCCCCTACATAGATAAGTTACCGGACCGTCAATTACGAAATGAGGTTCTGAGGGTTAGAATTGGGGTTAACCCTTGTTATATGAGCAACTCGGTAAAGCGGGCCATGATCAATGAGGAGGAAAGCTGTACTTGCTCTTTAGGGTCCAAATGTGACATGCTGCACATCTTATTTGATTGTCTGAAGTTTTTGGACTTGCGTATCAAATATTTAAAACCGATTCTTATGAAATATGAGATTAAAACTAGGACCCAGGCTGTGACACTGATGACAGAAATGTCCCACTTATATATTGCTGTGGCAATGGGGAAATATATGCAAAAAGTGAAGGCAGTTTTATATCTTTTAAACGAGATTTAATCATTAGTATTTTTAAAATATGTTTTAGGGTGTCTATGTGTGTTAATGAAATATTTTATTTAACGATATGTATTGTTTGTGGACCAACGGTCCAAATAAACGTGAAATAAACTTGAACTTGACTGACAGTGGTATGACAAGTGAGGGTACGGCATCTATCTGTTGATGTGTTACACTATAGGCAGATTTAAAAAACTGGCTGTGGCCCTGCAGCAAAAGGAGGAAACAAACGAGGTGACATAAAAGAGTATCCCCCCAAAAAGATTTACATCATATGTATTGTAAAACTATAAATAATGTATTACCTTAACAAATAAACTAGAAGAAGAAACCCATGAAACCTGACCCACCCCTCTCCCTATCCCCAACCAATGTCTAGTAAATTAAATAAATGTCCATGTTTGTCCAAGAAGTTCAAGAACACCCAAAGTTTCCTGATCTCCCAACATCCCACCCACCAAAAAAAGATTCAAAAAGAGGCAAGGGTGTAAGACTGAGGTCTAGCGGTGGGCGTGCTGGCTTGTGCTCTCCAGGACCTCCTCCAGCCTGGCCTCTAGGTGCACCATCTGGAGGAGCATGCGGCGCTGAAAGTATCTGCAGGAACAACAGGGGTGGGCAGCAGTGGTTGATGATATTGATGGGTGGCCGGCGGCTGCCAGAACACGATGCCGTACGACTGGAGGCACAGGGTGCCTGGTTGAGGCCCGGGCCATTGGAGGAAGCTGCAGCGGTCGCCTCCTCCTCCTCCTCCACCAGGACAACCAACCGGCGATATTCACCCCGGATGGACTCCAGCTTCCGTTGCAATGTCCTTTTTCTAACTCCTGCCAGTTGGGTTTGGAAGGAGCAGCTATATCAAGAAATAGACAATTCTAACCATAACTCTTAGCAAAACAGCAACACAAAATTACGCACATAAAAATTATAGTGGCACAGTAGCACTAGTAGTTATGGTATCCTCCTCACTTCGTCGGCCCCTAAGATTTGGATGTGATGAATGATTAGACTTTCAGACATTAGGCACTAAGTATGGAGTAGACAAGTATTCTTCTCTTTTGTTTAGCACAATTAATCTTGTAGGCATGCCAGCTCAGTCAGCTTGTGCCCTGGGAAGACATACTTGTGTCGCAAACTCGCGTTACTTTACTACTGTCTGCAGGTGGGGCAGCTGTACTACACAATTATCTATTTTTCCATTGCGGCCATACTTTGTTAAATGAACAATCAATGGCAAATGCTCAATTTCCATTTCAGCCTGACTTCTGCAATAAGGCACATGACATGCCTAATATGAGTCATGATGATATACGGCACAATATCAGCATCACCTCACTCACATGATGATGATGACATACTGATTTGTAAATGGTTAACCATGCAGCCGAAAGGCCACTCATTGCTGACATGGTCAAAATGACATGGATAGGGCCTGGAGCGTAAGTTTGCCTCGGAGTCGGGAGGAGGCGATTGCTGATGGGTGGGTAGGGTATATAGTACATAGTCATACACAATATATATGTTGTGCTTGCAAACTACTGTGAGTCAAGGGGGTATTCTATTCAGAAATACAACCTTAAACATTTGAATCAAAAACCCTGGAAAAAAACAGTCTTCCCAGGGCTTTTTAAATGTATCTTTGCATTGCTCTTCTATAATTATTTAATTATTCACCCCTGGCTTTGGTATTCTGGCACGGTTTAATTTTCTTTTACATTCTCTTCATCCAATCTGATTCTTCACCTACTATGATACCAACCAGGCATCCATCAATCCAAACATGGCTATCATAAACCTTTCACCGAGAACCTACATTTGTAATAGATATAACCAACGATCACCCATTCTACTTGCTTGCCTTTGAGTTTGACCCCTCAAACTACCCCAGGGAAATCTTTTCACCCACACAATTTTACCCACTCAGGCAGGCATCCATTCCTTTCTGTTTTCTTTCACCTTCCACCCATTCTTCAGCCACCCATGCATCATGAGATGCCGGTAGCCGACCGTCGTGTAACTATTGTCTGTGAAGGGAAATTTGCAGTACCTGCTACAATAACGATTGCATCTTTTCCAATTGATTTCACCAGCCACCTATTATATTGGTGAACTCCTGTCATCGCTATGTAGTCAATTAACTACTTTAAAATATCAGTCTACGTTGAAGAGAGAGTGCAATTATCTTAGGTCTACACACTACCGACTAACATTTACACTCGGCTTCATATTTAAATATTTCAAGAATTTGTGAGAAAAATAATCTAATATGAAATACGAATATCAGCATCTCTGTCTACGCATGTGTATTGGACGGCAACCTGATGAATGCATGTATGCCAAAACGCGCGTAGTTGACACCTGCCACACTGCCTCCATCACTCTATCGTCTGTCATATATTGTGGATAAACAATTGTATTGTTGGTAAATGAAATATATATAAAAATAACAAAAAGTCAAAATGAATCTTTATATGAAACAATAAAATGAATAGTTTTTGAAATAAATATAAGTGTATTGCCATCTTTTGGAATAATATGGTGGTTTGTCTGTTTGTTGCAAATCTATTTTTACTTCAGAGATAACATGTACTGAACCAATGTCTAGCTAACTTTTTTCCCCCTTTGCCTTATTTCCCTATGTGTAGCTAGTCATAATATATAGGGGTCCCTTACTTCCTAAAAAAACACCCATGCATCATACCAGCCACCTACATTCATCCTTCTCTGTCAGGCATATATTACATGTCATCTGATACTTTGTCTTAGTCATAAAACTTTTTCTGCTGAGTTGAAGAGAGAATAGAATAACCTAACTCGGAAGTCAGAAATGGCGAACGGCAGACTTTGCACATTCAAATTTTTCTGATACTATTCATGATTGCAGGGGTAGTAGTGTACTGTTGACACCCTCCTCTGTAGAGACTTGTCGGATCTGGTCCTCTGTCAGATTACTTTTTCCTTTGAAAATCATATCACTGAGTTCAAGCATATTTGGATGGCTTAGAATCCTGTGTCCTATTGGGACATATTCACCTGACCTTGTTGGAGACACTGTCCCGGCGCAAATACCATGTCTTTTTCTCTCGACTACTACATTGCACTAGTTACGATACGTAGAGAACCTGATCGAGATATGCTTAAATAGGTGGCCAGCAAATTACTGGCCACCCCAACTAGCTATTCCCCTCTTGTGCTTTGTGAGTAGAATGGGTATCCGAAAAGGTCCTGAAGAAGGTAGTCGTTCCATCCCTTGTTTTCCAACAAAACGTGTGTCAACCCAATGCTCAGACTCATGAACATATGATACACTCTTGGTCGTGGAGACATTGTAACCTTAAGTCTCCTTTCTTTTCAGATGTGTTTAATGTGAATGAAGTATGAGTCTGTATAAAACTGTGTGAGTTGTGGTGCATATGGTTTGATATATGTAAGGATTTGGATCCCCTGGGGGTACCTGTCTAATAATCATTGGTGTGTACAATTTTTATACTTATGGTGATAAATTTGTCATCTTTGTGAAATGTTTTAAACAAAAAAATAGAAAAAAATAGAAAAAAAGAGTAACCCAATGAACTTATTTGACATAGAATTGTTTTACATAAGAAAATAAACAACAATGATTAAGTCAATGTTGTGAGTGTTGTTCACTTGATTGCACTTCTGTCAAGCCCATCCTGTAGATAAAAGTACGTAAACAGAAAAAATATAGGTCCTCAGGGAGGTTTTCTCGTTACATGATAAAATAGAATAGGCCATTAGTTACTCAACCCACCGCTGTTAATGCTAATGTTAAGTAAAGGGTGTCATCTTCAACTGTTCAGTGTTCACAACAACTTAATCCCAGCAAAAGTATAATGTACTGAGTGTACACCCTTGCAGCGAGTTCATCATTCTCAATAAGTAATGAATATGACTTACCACCCCCTGCCACTGCTGCTGGCTCACTCACTGCAGCTTCGGCATCGGCTCCCTCCAGAGTTGCGTGGCCCTAACTGCTGGTGGTCGATACGCCTGGAAAAACATTTCACATTTTTTAGATGTCATATATGCCTCCCCTGTTTATTTTTTTTCATTAGCAAGATTGAAAATACATAATTAATAATACATACACCACACACATAACCATCTACCATTCGGATACTAGGGTAGAGTAGACAGTATGTCCTAACAAAAACAACAAAATAATATCCGGTTGGGCATTTTGTTGGTGGCAACTTTTAAAAGCCTCTCAAGAAGATGACAACCCAAAGAATTGGACTCAGTGGCTAGAGCTATTGGTGCATTTGATTTTTGAAAAGAAGAAAGAGTGGCCAACTGGGTAGACATGAGGTCTCTCTTAGTTAGAAAATAATTGTGCCGTCCTCCTCCTCATACTTTCTTCCAGCCATGGTGCATGGTAATCAGTTGCTCAGTGTCCACCATCAACTGCTGCTAATAAAAAAGTACTAGGCCTGGATTAAAACAAGTAAAATACACCACTTTGGGTTGTCCAACTTGAGTGACCACCATTTACTGATTGAGCATGAGACAGGAAAATAAATCTCATCTCAAGAAAGCTGCATAGAATACCTTACTTAGGCATGCAATTTGCACAGCAGACTAGTGCTACTTGTACTAGTAGTAGTAAGGAGTCCTTACTACTACTAGTACTCGTAGTAGCCTAGGACCAATGGGTTCTGTTAGTCTTACAGTAGCACTACTAGGCAATCCACATATGAGGGGAGAGGGAAAGCTGAGTTGAAACCCAGAAGCAAAAAAGCTACAGACAAATTAATACAGAGTCAGAGGTTAGTCAGAGGCAGTTTGATTTGAAAAAACAGACTCTTGAAACAATATTAGTAGCTAATGGAGAAAAAAACAAAAATTTAGACACATATACATTGAATAGGATTTGGGAAATTTAAAAATTAGAAAATGGAAACAATAAAGCAGTAAAAGTTAGGGAACTAATATTATAACAATACCAGGAGGACTTACTGGGGCCAGTAGCAGAGCCATCTGCCCCTGGAAGGACCCTCCGGCTCCCGCAACCACCTCAGCACTGCAAACAGAACCAGTCTTCTTGCCTCTGGATGCTGATCATGTAAGACATAATTAAAGAAACAAAAAATTATTTGTGTTAAATAAATATTAAATAATCGCTCTAAAATATATTTTTAGACAGGAAATAACATTGACCTATCCTAATTCAGATCGACTAGTAGTAGACAAGCATTGCAGTTGCACACCATCCTATCTTTAATATTCCACAGTTCTATTCCGATTCCTGAATCCTAAACATGCATACCAAGCCGACCTATTCCAGACTTTGGAATTAATTTAAAAAAAATTACTTTTGATTCTAAGTCCCAATCATCTCTCAGTCTCAACTCCAACCACCTTTGACAAGCCAATTACTAAGTCTGCATTTATTCTTCTTAATGCATAGACGGACGCATGCATATTGCATACCCAAAATTGGTTAGTTGCTATTCACTCACTATACAAACTACAAAAGTTCTACTATGACAGAAGTCATGTGAGAGGACGCATCACGCAGGCCGCTAATTTACCAAATATTACTAACTAACTACTACCACTATCTTCGTGACAGCCTGACAGGACAGAGGAAAGGACTGGAATCTTTCCTATCTGCAATACGTAAATTACATTTTCTAACCTCTCTTACCAGTCAAAGAGAGCGCAAAGTTGCAAACATGTACAATTAGTTAGTATTGTTGCGCGGAGCACCTGTCTGGAAGAATAACAATCACATAATATAAGATTTTTAAACATAAGTTACCTGCATGTAAGCAGCAGCAGCATGTTAGCTATTTGAGAAAAAAAATCACAACACAGAACAGAAGAACATAATAGTAATATAATTAGGTACTTACCAAGCACCAGAACCCCAACACCTAGCAGGTCAATAGGTCCTGCTCCCGGTTCAGGATGTCGGACCACTGGTGCATCAATTGGTTATCGGTGCGCCGGATCCCAGAGCAGTGAAACACTGCCCAGCGTATGCTCTCCCACCGCCGGTGACACTCCCGGAGCCAGTGCCCGGACCCACGCCTGCTGCCAGTATTAATGGGGGGGTGGGGTAGGACAAAAAAAAACAGTGCGGCCACCTCCACCTCAGAAAACAAGGCCCGGGCCTGCATGCCTGGCTCTCGATCCTCGACCTCTTTCCCTGGTCCTTAGTCTTTTTCACACTCTTCACCATGGTTCTGTGGGGGCGGTGGGAGTAAAAGAAAATAGGAAGTAAGAAATGAAGTTAAAAAAAATGTAAATGCATGTCAAAAAAAAAAGGTGAAAAACGCACTACAAAACTGACAAAACGTAGAAAAAAACACAAAATATACAATCAGGAATAGAGAGGGAAAGATAACAAATAAAAGAGATCCGAAAAAAGTTTCTAGAAAGAAAATATAGGGAGGACAGAAAAATAGGCCCAGAAACATAGCATACATGAAAAACAAGATGGACCCACTGGTAACCGAATGGTGAAATTTGCATGATATTTCCCCCGAGCACGCAATAAGCATTTCTGCACACACAATACGTGTTCCCAAACATCAAAAACGCATCGCAAATTGGTGGAACAAGCAAACCTGCGCACTCGCAGTGCTCAGCGTAGCTCGCAGAGTTTTTTTGCAATTTTGCTGAATTCTACGTAGGGCGGCTGCTCAAACTCCACCCAGGGTTAATATAGATATATTTTTAAATATTATTCAAACTTATTGAATTAACTTTTTAATGTTATATGCTAAAATATTTAAGTTTTAGTTATTTAAATTACATATATAGAATAAATGTATATATTTTGCAAGGGAAAGGGCATATTCAAACTTTGCGGGACATACCACCAGCCGGCAGTGGCGAAGGTCTGAAAAAAACCACAGAGCTGCATCCCGTCCGCCTCATCACAACATTACTGGGAGGCTGACAGTGTGTCAGCAGGTCATTCAAGGCGGCATGCTTTGTCTCTTGGAGAGAACTCGAATCCAATGCTGGCCCCACTGCTGCATCTCCAGCAAGTCGGGCGCACTGTTTTCATACACCATGCCATGCATGGCAAACATTGCGCACACCGATATTGCTGGAATGGGGTGGGAGCAGAACATTGGCCCAGGCCACAATGGACATGGACTAAATTGCCCTGGGGCCCTTTTTGTAGCCTTTTGCCTGCCTTTCTGACAACTATTTAATGGTGATGTCCCCACCAAATAAAGGTTCGCAGAAAGGCACCGCCACCATTGATTGCTGCTGTCCCTACCACTGTGATTGCTCAAATGTCAGTGATGGCGGTGGTCTTGTGTCTGTCCGACCACAAAAATCGTAATTTTACTTACCATTATATGTGTAGAAAAATTATATTTTTGTGATCAATAGTTTTGACATGATATTTTGGTATCACAATATTTATGGGTTCGATATTGTGTCAGTGAACCGACCTTGCTATGGAAAACGATAAGGAAAAATATTAAAGTGTATTATTCTTTTTTTTAAATGCTTAAATATAAAATATAATAGTGGAATAATTGAACGTATTATTATAAACCCAGAACTATTAAAATAAAATGTTACAGCACAATAACTCATTGACATTGCATTTTTAATAATTAATTCATTAACTAAAGTATTTGTATTTAGTTCCTATATATTTTTAAGAACAACTTACAATAATTCCCACCCATAGTATAATTTTTAATTGCATGTATTATGTATTACATTTTGTTAACTAATTTGAACATTATTTTAAGTTATCTGTAAATTAATTGTATTGTAAATGAGGTTTATTAAATGTTAAAATAAATATAATCGTATATTCATTACAGATGGAAAGATAGTCAATATTATTTATTTTATTTACCATGATTTCCTATTAGATGCTATTTTAAGTCCCTGATTCCAATATATTTTATGAGAGGGTTGCAATTTCTGTGTGTGAGAGTGTGTAGCTCTCAACCTACTTCAAAGCTGTGCCGGGGTACAGTTAGTACTGGTTTGTCATCTTTAGCACTGTATTAGCTTTAGAAGTGTAGTTTGAGAACATAAATTAGCTTATTCTTTTGTAGGTGGGTGTTTGTACTAGCCTGTCCATCCATAAACCCTTTCTCACTTTTCCATAAACCATTTCCATTTTGTAGTAAGTATTCTTCATTGTTCAGCGACTCCCCCTTCTCCCTCTCACATTTACTAATAAAACATAAGCTCACAAGTGTGTAGATTTCTGCACAGAAAAGGGAGGGGAGTGGAAGGCAAAGACCTTGGTCGGTTTCTTAGTGATTCATTTTGTAGAACATATATGCTGCTGCTGTAGTACTACTTCACAGGCAGTTAGTGAATAGTTCCCATCATGTTTTCATTGGATTTATTTAGGTTTGACATAGCTTTTCCTATTATCATCACTGTATAGACAATTTGAGTCCATGCTGGTAACACCTTAGAGGTGCAAAGTATAGTCTTCTCACAGAAAATAGAATTGCTTGATTAAACCTTCTTATTAGTTAGTATTTTAGATCAGTTATCGTTATCCGTGGGCTTTGTAGGTGAGAGTGGTGAGGCAGTTGGGCCCGGTGAGAGGGATTTCGACAGATGATGATAAGGGAAAATTAATTATTTATGTAATTGTCCCTCGTCAACGTCCATCGAAATCCCCCAGACACACAGTGCCCATCACCCTACCATCCTACCTCCACAGCCCATGGCTGGCTGTCGTGTACATACTAATTGAACTTTCACAAACCTAGAGCAATCCCATTTTGAACTAATTTACAAATGACAGCAATACATAGTCTCCTAATTAGCACGCACATGGTCTTTACCATTGACGGACAAGGATAGTTGACAGGATGAGCAGTAGCACCAGCCTCAATTACATACATGATAAAACATGTACTCCAAGGAGAGAACACTTCTGCTCAATCATTGTGCACCTTGCTCTTTTCTCAGTGGGTATTCCCATTGCCCTGTCCTCAGCAGCAGTGCACATCTCGAGGCTGCTACATGGCGCACTACAACAGCTGATAATGTGTTTAACTGGCACCGCTTGATGCCCCCATGAACAAGTCTGCTGCTGATACAGGACCAGAATCTAGTCATGAAGCAGATGACCAGGAACCACCGAAGGTGAGGTCCGCACCAGTGTGTTTTGAGCTCCAGAGACTCTCGACACTTTGCTTTGCTGATCTCGTTAGCAACAGGAGTTTGCTAGAGAAGGGGTTGCTGTTAGTGGGCAAGGCATTGCCTAGAGTCGTGAGACTGGTTGACTTTGGTCCCCTTGATGCTGTTTAGCTTGACGGGCAGCCATTTATCGGGTTTTGCTATCAGGTTACTGTGGTGCCTTCCCGATAGTGTGTATCAAAGTCTTTAGCCACTCTGTACCTAAGCTTGTTAAGGATTAATAAATACATCAGCCAGAAAAGTGGAAACAAGAACATTCCGCAAATTCCCATAGATTAAAACATTGAATAATGTTTTTAAAAAATCTGTGATTTGCGAGATCTACCCCAACCAAATATGGCCATGGGAACGTACAACAAACAGTGCAGTAGCTGTGATAGTGATAGTGATAGTGACATGCTTCCTGTTCGCTGGGTAATAAAGTGGTAGAGAATGGGAGATGTTTCAAGTGGTATATTACTTATTGTATTTTACCACCCAGGCAAGCACGTTATCTCCTATAGTTCTTCCTTCCAGATACCCCTTCGGGACGCTAGTTAAGAGAGAATGTGTGAGAGAAGAACAGAGATAAAATAGACACAAAGAGAAAGAGCGGTCGAATATGACAAGAGAAGATAAAAAAGAAGTGGGACAATTTAGAGAAAGGGGGTCAAAGCAATGAAAAACCTTCGAACACACGAGAGACCAGGCTTGTGGTCTCTCAGATCCTTCAACCCCCTGGTAATTGCTGCTCTACACGAGAATTCTTCCATCAAATTATGTGAAATTAGTTTATATTAAATTGAAACCTCAGACTAGAGAGTTGTCGTAGATCGTCGCGTAGATTCAAAACGCTTTACATTAAATATTGAAGGAAAAGAATTAATCTTCTGTTAATCCGCCTATTTCAAGCGTCTGAATCAAGCAGGCGGCCTGTCAGACACTGGCACGCTGGGAAGGAGGGAAGCGACGGGGCAGTCACTTCAGAGGAGGCCGTTAACGGCACGCTAACTAAAGCAGGCCACAATTACATCTGACATGCAATCCGAAATGTGAAATTATGCGGCTTCTATAATAAAGTGAACAGAGCAGCTTCTAATCAGCGAAGGGAATGTTAACTGTGCTGACTGCAATTGCAAATTAATCCAACCCTTTGAAGATCCAAGCGCGGCCCCTAAATTCTACTTTTTTGAATGGTTTGTTTTAAGAAACATTGTTTTGAAAATACAAAAGTTTTTTTTTGCAAGTGTATGTTTCTACTTTAAATTGTTTTTGTTTTCCCAAAATGAATATTCTATTGATGGGTACTTCAGGGTTATTAATGGTGATGGAGAGCTCCCCAAAATTCCTGTAGTGCATGGGTACTCACAAACTTTCTCTCGGGGGGGGGGGGAGGGGGGGGGGGCACATTTACATTGTGGTTTGGGTCCGAGGGCCGCACTGGTGGGGGCGGGGTCAGTGGGGGAGGGGGCGGGGATAAAGCAACAACAAAAAAAACGTGGCCATGAGGTTGAACACAGGTCCCTGCAGCGGACGCCTTCGTACACTGAGCCACCAGACCCGGCATACACACATCTCTCTTTCTCTCTCTATCTGTTTCTCTCTCTCTCTCTCTGTCTTCCTCCCTCCATCCCTCTCTCTATCTCTGTCACGCTCCCTCTATCTCTCTCTCTCTCTCTGGCTCCCTCCCTCCATCCCTCTCTCTCCCTTTCTCCCTGTCTCCCTCTGTCTCACCCACTCTGACTCTCTCTCCCTCACTCTGACTGTCTAACTCCCTCTCTCTCTGTCTCCCTCTCTCTCCTTCCCTCTCTCCTCCCCTCTCCCCTCTCCCTGACTACCCTTCCTCCTCTCCCTCCCTCACTCCCCTTCCCACTCTACCTCTCTCCCCTTCCCTCTCTCCCTCCCTCACTCCCCTTCCCTCACTCCCTCCGTCACTCCCCTTCCCACTCTCCCTCTCCCCCCTTCCCTCCCTCCCTCCCTCCCTCCCCTTCCCTCTTTCCCTCCCTCATTCCCCTTCCCTCACTTCTGCCTCCCTCCCTCTGCCTCCCTCACTCCCTCCCTCACTCCCCTGCCTCCCTCCCTCTGTCGACCTCCGCCCTCTGTCTGTCTCCCTTTCTCTGTCTCCATTTCTCTGTCTCCCTCCCTCTCCTCTCCCTCTGTCTCTGTCTCTGTCTCCCTCCCTCTACTTCCCTCTCTCCTCCCCTCTCCCCTCTCCCTAACTACCCTTCCTCCTCTACCTCCCTCACTCCCCTTCCCACTCTCCTTCTCTCCCCTTCCCTCCCTCCCTCACTCCCCTTCCCTCTCTCCCTTCCTCATTCCCCTTCCCTCACTTCCGCCTCCCTCCCTCTGCCTCCCTCCCTCTGCCTCCCTCACCCCCTCCCTCACTCCCCTTTCCTTACTCCCTCACTCACTCCCCTTCCCTCACTCCCTCACTCCCCTTCCCCCACTCCCTCACTCCACCACTTCTGCTTCCCTCCCCGCCTCCTTCCCTCTGTCGAACTCCACCCTCTGTCTGTCTCCCTTTCTCTGTCAAATAAACAAGAAGAATCCTACTACCTGTGTGAAAGGGAAAAGAGGGGGGAACACTCAGTGTTGTGTAAAATACCCCTCACACACCAACAGGCCCCTTGGTGTCATGCTTCATCATCGGGGTCTTCGCACCCCGCTAAGGGGATGCGGCACGCTTCGACCTGCGACTACGCGGGAGCGTTGACAATTCAGACTATGTGTGGTGTGTGTTGAGTGTAAGTGAAGGGTTTGGATGTGAGTGGGAGGTGTAGTGATAAGTTAAAAAGTACCTGGCTAGTGGGTGAAATGAAAAAACTTTATTAAATACCCCTGGCTGGTGCTGTTAAAAATGTGCAAAAGAACGAGGTTTTCTGTCTTAATTAGGGACAGAACCTCTGGTGTGCGTCGACATGTTTCGGTACAGGTGTACCTTCTTCAGGACGGGGCACAACTCCCAACCCTACTCACGTTTTTCTAAGGAAAATGGGTTTTATTTTATTTTTTCTAAAAAGTGATTACACTCATTAAAGACGGCTACAATGTGCCTACAGCGGTTCTCTGGTACATGTAATTACATGTCCTGAAAAAAGAAAAAACCATTAGGTTTGGTTACCATATAGGGTTGGCTCAGACAGGTGCAGTCACCTGGAGCCCCAAACAGTTCATTAAACCTGTAAAGGAAAACAGACATACAAAACACACAACACACACAAACATGTAAGGCACACTAAGGGTTTTTTTGTTTTTTTGTTTTCAGACATACTTGTGGTCTTAGTTGACTATTGCCTCATGAGCAAGTCCTGGGCATCAAGGTAGGTAGGTGGATCCACAATCTATAAGGATAGAGGAGTGGATTCAGTGTTGTTGTTTTTACTCACTTTTTAACTCCGTCATACACCTACAGAGGCCCGATTGTGTTAGAAAAATACTCACGAAATCCGCCTGTATTGGCCTCCTTCTACCACCCTGTGCTGCTCCGCCGTGAATGGAGTATGGATGAGCTAGGCGGTATATAAAGGGGATTAAGGTGTGTTTTCATTGGTTAATAGGCGGAAATGGCAAATGACCATGTATGGAGGATACCTGTGTGGCCGCCCCCTCCACGCATGTGGTCTAGTCACATGTAACATGTAAACCTCTGTTATTCGTTTATTACCGGGTTTTGGTATGTCCAAATATGGACTTTCCGCTAGTTATCCACTCACTGGCTGTTGCCGTGACTCGCGCTGATCAGGAGCCCATGCGATGCAGCTGCCGCGTGGTTGTCTCCCGTTCGCGCATGTGCACTGCCGGTTCTTCGGTACTCTCTGGCGCATGCGCAAAAGCCGAATGTCGACCGAGTATGCGCGATAATGTTAGGAAATTGGCGCTAGTCACTAAGGATGATTTGTCTTCATTTTGCCAAGGTATATCCTCATTCTTAGTGCATCTGGTCGATGATTATCAGTTAATTTAATAAATAAATAAGGGCATTGGTTTCAGTTTGAAAAAGCCATGTCTGCTTTTAATTTTCAAGGGTTCTGTGCAGATGTATTCAACACTGTAAGGACACAATCTCAGTATAGAGGGTGCTACATGTGATGGCCCAACGATTTAGCGTTGATGGCCAATGGAGAGGGTTCCCAGGCTTACACTTATTGGTCCTCTCCTATTGCGGGGGTTATCAGGAGACTTGGCTCCACGGTATGTCATCATTGAGTCCCGTGATATGAGTTGCCAGGCGGAACACCCAACGTTGTTCCTTTTGGAACAGGCCTGCTTCCGAGGGTAATCGTTCGATGACAGTTCAGCGTAGATCGTTGATGCAGTGCTGGTGTGACAAAAAATGTGATGCCATCTTGGTTGTTGTTTTCTTGCAGCGTATGTTACTTTTGTGTTCCCCTATCCTTATTTTGACGGGTCGAGTGGTCATGCCCACATATTCCAGTCCACATGGGCAGTTTATTATGTAGATCACATTCTTCGTATTGCAGTTTGAAAACTGGCGTTGCTCCCATGTTGTGCCATTTCTGAAGGTTAGATTTTTGCTTTTCTGGGTTTGATGACAGCAACTGCAATCCCCACATGGGAAATGACCCTGTATGCCAGTTACATTGAGTCTCGCCATCTGGTTTTTCTGTGGTCTAGTATGGACCACAATGTCCTTTATGTTTTTGCCCCTCCGATGTGCATGCATCGGTTTCTCAAAGCTTAAGTCTCCACAATTCAATATACCCCAGTGTTTATCAATGACCTTTGACACCTGGTTTGATATGGTGGAGTAGGTTGTCACACAGATTGGCCTTTTATTCGTTTCTTTTTCGTGGAGATTTTCTTGTATAAGTGCCTCCCTGTGATTGTTTTTTGCGCGCTTCATCACTTTCTCGATGGTTCTGGTGGGATACTGCCTCTGCATAAGTTTAGTTTTTAGGTCTTTCGCTTGTCGGTTGAATTCACTCAGTTCTGTGCAGTTCCTCCGCAGTCTCAGAAATTGCCCGTAGGGCAGATTCTCCCTTAGATGTCTGGGGTGGAAACTGTCGTAACGTAGCAGACAATTTCTGGAGGTCGGCTTGAAGTGGGTGGTGCTTTTCAGCCTTCCGTCCTCACTGTAAATGTTCAGATCTAGGAAGACCATCGATGTGTTTGAAACGGTACTGGTGAATTTTAGATATTCGTTCTGGTTATTTAGCCAGGTTACAAAATTCATGGCGCTGTTGACATCGCCGTTCCAGATGATAAAAATGTCATCAATGTACCGTTTCCAGGTGCCAATCTGTAAACGGTAAGAGTTGCTTTCATGTAGAATTTTTTGTTCCTCTAGGTGGTAGACGTATAGTCCTGCTAAGCTTGGAGCAAAAGTACTTCCCATGCTCGTTCCATGGGTTTGAAGGTATAGTGTCTCCTTGTACTGAAAAAAATTGTCTTTCAGGGCCATGGTGATACACTCTAGGACCAGGTTTCTTGGTGTCTGGTATTTCCAAGTGTGGCTGAAGAGTACTTCTTCAATGATCTCTAGTGTCTCTTCATGGGGCAGGCTTGTGTACAAGCTCTCCACGTCGAGGCTTACCAAGAGCTGTGTGGTTGGATCAAAAGTTGTAGCTTCCAGGAGTTGTAGGACCGATTTGGTGTCCTTCAGGTACGTATTTGTTGCTTGTACCATCGGTCTAAGAAAGGCGTCTGAAAATTTTGATAGAGGCTCCAGGTAGACCCAATCCCAGAGACTATTGGTCTTCCGGGTGGGTTGTCGATGTTCTTATGTATCTTGGGGATACAATAAAAGTATGGTATCCTAGGGGTGGGTTGTTGCAGGAAATCAGCTTCCTTCTTACTGATCCAGTCATGGGCTAGTCCTTCCTCCACCATACCTCCAATCCGAGTTCGAAGTCGTTCTGTTGGATCACTTTCCAATATTTTATAGTTCCGTTCGTCGGACAGAAGACGTTGGCATTCTTCGTCATATTTATCAAGGGTTTGTAATACTATTGCTCCCCCTTTATCAGCAGGTTTAATAACGAGCTCCCGGTTGGCAGTTAATTCTCGGAGGGCTTGCTGTTCCTCTCCACTGGTATTGTGGAAGACCTTCCTCCCTTGTGTGTCCAGTTTGTTGACCTCTGTGATCACTGCCTTTTCAAAGGTTAGAATCTCTACGGGGACGCCTGAGTCTGGAGGGGTGAAGGTAGATTTCAGCCTCAAACCCATGTCTGTCTTCTCTTCTGGTAAAGGTTTGTCCTTGAAAAAAGCCTGTAGTTTCAGTTTTCTGAAGAAGTCTTGTAGTTCCACGTTGAGTTTGAAAACATCCGGTTTTTGAGTGGGTACATACCCCAATCCTTTGTTCAGGATTTTCTTCTGCATCACTGTTAATGTGATGGGTGTGAGGTTTACCACTAGGTCCCCCTCTTGCTGGTTGATGGTTGATTGGGTAGTGATCCCGTCATGCTCCGAGTTGTTCGGGCATTGGGCTGCTCCTGGTCTTCCCACACTACATTGTTCCCTTTCCGGTTCTTCCCCCGTGCGTTCTGGCGTGCCCCTAAAAAAGGCTGCTGTTGCCCTCCATAGGGTTGTTGTTGCCCGTAATAACCATCATTGTATTCCTGGTTCCACATTGGTCCAAACTGGAAGGGGTTGAATTGTGGTGGACCCATGAACTGTTGGAAATGGTTTGGTGGTTGGTATCCCCGCCATCCTCTTTGTCTAGGGAACTGTTGGCGTCTCTGTCGCCATCCTCCTCTGCGTTGTCTGTTGCCTTTGTTTCCACTCGAATTGGAACCTGACGAGCCAGTGTCTGAAGTGTCGCTGTCAGCGTCGCTGTAGTTGTTTTTTGGGACATAATCCGCTTTTGTGTAAGGATATGCACTCTCAGGAGTGAACTTCGCCACATCTTTAGTCAGTTTGTTGGTTTTGCTCTGTTTTAGGTTAAACTCGAAGTCGGTCATTTGTTGATTAAGTTCTTCGAGTCTGGTTTTTAGGTCTTCGGGTGACATATATGTTTTCAATTGGACCTCAATTTTATTTATTTCTATTTTGAGTTCCTGTGTAATCCTGGCAGCTGTTTTGATTATAAGGACTAACCAATCTCTTGAGCAATGCCAAGAGATTAGTGACCACTCTTTCTTGAAAATCATATCGTGTTGAAAAATTAGTGGTTCGTTTTTTACAATCAGGCCTGGAGGTGCCATTTTGTTACGCAGGTATTGGGTCATGAATAGCCCATGCAATGCTGCTTTTATTTGGTTACGCCTGAGGTTCAGCAGTTCATTCCAATCGTTGTGATCCAACAGAGCGACTGAGGGCGCCGGGTGATTATTTCCAGTGATAGGCAGAGCGCAGCTGCAGGGGCCTAAGAAGAGGTGAAATTCACAAAGCTCCACTAATATGCAAATGGTCTTTCTAAAGACGTGTGAAGTGCTCGGGTGCGGCTGTGTGTGTGTGAGAGACTCTGCTGCTCTGCCTATCACTGGATTGAATCACCCGGCCCCCACAGAGCAGCAGAGTCTCTCTGAGTGTCGCTGCTGCACCCGGCAGTGATTGCAGACATTCTTTAATAAAAATGTGTTCCTAAAACACGGGTATGATGTCTGCGAGGCCCGCGGGCCGCCAGGGCAGGCTTGCCGGGCCGCCACAGGCCCGCGGGCCGTACTATGAGTACCCCTGCTGTAGTGCATGGTATTCATGTTTTTTTAGGTCGTGACTAGACAGCGCATGCGTTGTCTTGAAGAGACATGTTGTGTTTAATCTGTGGACTTAAGCTCACCCACAGGTTTCCCATTTGCTCATTCCAATATTTGTCTCATATTATTTGTCGCCGTTTGTCCCTGGCATGAATGGTTATGCCTCTTCTTGTGTGTAGCCCTCTTCCCACAGCATGGACTAAGTACTTGTAAACATCCATTGCTCCTGTATTTGCAACCATTTCCGCACCTAATTTTTTCTTTGTTATTCAGCCTAATACAAAATGCTCGTGATTCTACTAGCTCCGTCTCCTCCCACCCGCCATCAGGTCCCGCCCACAGATTATCCCCTCCCTGTTACTGTCTTTCCCTTCGTTGCTGCTTTCCATTCCCCCTTCCTCCTCCCTCCTGTCTCTACTTGCTCTTTTGCACCTCCATGTGCTTTCCCCATCCACATTTCATCCACTCCCCGACCCTGTCACTGCTTTAAACCCCCATTGTAGTCTCTTTCGTTTCAGTGAGTGGTAGTGTTCTGCCTTTTAATGTCCTGTTAGTGTATCGCTGATGTGCTGATTGGAGCAGGTGTGCACAACCGCTATTACTTGCCACACATGTAGTCTCTATTTATTTTTTCACATATGTGGGTACTAGGAGTGTGTGTGTGTGTTAACACCATATGTGGTCATTCAGCAATGGTGTTTCTAGCTGGGAAACAGACCTCAAGTGAATCAGGTATGCATTATTACATGGCATGTCAGTACTTCTAAAGTGCCTGTGTCTTCTGCTGTAATTACATAGTCACTTTTTTCCTGTGTGAAATGTTTGAACTGTACGTGTCTCACCTTGTTGCCTCTTATTTCATAGGGTGGGACACTAGTTCTTCAAATTTCTCCTGCCAGACACTTTCTTACTTTTTTGGCATTCACCAGTGAAGTGTTTCCAAGCACCATTGTTGGTTAACTTGAATTCTCTTCAAAGGAGCCAGGCTGAGTCTTGATGCCATCCATCAAGGATTACCTGCCCCTCAGTGTCCCTCTCGAAATCCAGTCCTTTTAATGTGGTTGCCGATTCAATGTATTTCCTCATGTTCACTATTGCAAACCAGCCTAACACCGTGACTATTTCAGTTTTCTTTTGATTAGTTATCTATAGCAGCAACACATTACATCAGCACCAGTTATTTTTTGTGTGTAGTTTTATATAGTGCCAATACCACAAAGAGGTATTGGAGTGCTTTACATTAGCACCAGTTCCTTACACAATGACACATTCATTTTTGTAGGCAAGGAGAAATTGTGATTTGTACATAATAAAGGATGTTAAGCTGACTCCAAAACTCAAACCTGGTTTACCAACTCCATAGTCGGCATCTGTGACCTTTATGCCACATCATCTCCCAAGAGAACGCCACATTGTGTCCCAAATCTCAGCCTTAGGTCCACATTTTGTGATTACGGCCAAATCACTTAGGGTCCCACTGGGATGTCAGTTGGAAAAATGTGTTTAATGTAAGATCAGGGTTCAGTGAATATTGTGTTGCCCAGGAATGTAATGATCCTGCTTCCAGGCTGTTGGCTGTTCTCCTGGGCTGAAGCCTTTGGATTTGCTTTCACACGCATGAAAGATATAGAACAGATCTTGAACCTTCATTTCATTCCTCCCTTTCCGTTGCAGCTTGATATAAAACAGACATTTTGGACCCTAAGTTCTTGTCATGCTCCAACACATGATCCTGGCTGGACAGATTAATAAGAGAAGAAGTTGGCTGCAGGGATTAGCTAAGTGCTTGCATAGATATCATGAGCGTGAGGAAGAGCAGGCTCCACCTTTGGAACTAGGTGTGAAGGAATTGCACACATCATTGGCCTGCACAAGCCTGAAGAACTAGATTTATTGTGAATTACCTCATTGCACATCTGAAGGAGAGGATATGTTACTAAGGAGGTCCTTCACATAAATTAGAGTTTTTCTTCTGAGCACTGCCAATTGCACAGGCTAAAGGGAGATTTTATAGCACTAATGCTGCAGATCCTTAACACAAAGGAGAGCAGTTACTAATGCTGTGCATCACAAGCATGCATGGAGCATGTACTATCAGTTGTAATCTGTTAATTCTCAAAAGAGGTGATATCACAGGGTTCTGTAAAGAATTGTACATCATAGGTGTAAGGGAAAGCCTCTTTTTTCCTGATCACCCTCAAATGTTTGGATTGATCCTTCTTGTTTTTTGACTCTGAGGTGCACTGGGTCCTGCCACTGGGTCCTGCCAAAATGGCCTCAATGCCAGTGTTCTGACCCTTCAAAGGATGTATGTCTAACTGGGTCATCCATAATTGGCATAAATTAACTTACTTATAAGTCCCTAATATATGATACCAGGGCTAACTAGGCCTTTAAGTTAAAGTGTACCTTATGAACTGCAGAACGTATTATGCAACCATGAGTATTACAAATCAAAGCATGTCTCCCAGCCCAGCATTGCCGGCTGGGAGAGTAGGTTTACACGGATAAACTCAACTTTGTGATTTAAGTAATGGCAAAGCCCAAACCTTCCTTTTTAATATTTGGAACTCAACCCTAAGGTAGGCCTATGTATGTTTTGATAAATGTACAAATCCTAATAATAAAAACCTTGCATTGCATTTTTAATGTGGAAAGGATAGTAGCCCTATTGGTGAATACAGAGTTGCACACTGACAATTAGTAGTGCTAACTTCTGAATTTGACTACTAAATATGATACTTCAAGGTACCAAAAGTATCATTCCATGAAACCTGACTTGATGCTCAACTAGAATTAAATGTAACTTTTACACAAATGCCAACTTTAGAAAGTCGCTACTTTGATACCCGACGTTTCCAGTGATTGTTTGTGAATGCATACAAGTTGTTGCTCTTGATAGAGACTTCTCCCCTTCTGGGGAGAGGTGTGAATGACTCTCAGGAAGGAACACATAGGGCCTGCAGTGGAAAGAGGTGTGACATCCTCCTGCCAGAAAGACCAAATAGGGTGTGAGCCCAAAAGCTGAGCTTCAACGAAGTTGGCTCCTTTGTTTTAGAACACAGGTTGGCATCTTAGACAGAGAGGGATATGCTATTGCCAGACTCCTTTTTTCAGTGAGCGTGAAGCCCTAACGAAACCACAAATGCAAAATGGGTAAGGGAGCTCCATATACCAAGAGAAAGGTTTTGTCATGTTGAGAGTTGGCAGACTTATACATTCTAGGCTAGCTAGATACCACACTTTACAGAAAGTGTGCACTAGGTGGAAGGAAACCTCGTAGCTTATTGACTAATAGTCAACACATCTCTTGAGTGCAAGAACTTGGGATAAAAGAGATACCCCTGGCACTTAGACTTCAGATGGCATCTGTAATGCCCGAAGAAGTGCTGTCCTACTGGTCCCTGGATCGAGCAAAGGAAGGCTTTATCAAAGACTGGACTACTGTCACCAAAGTCACCCCACCATGTTTGTGGACCATGGGGTGGCTCCAGGATGACCCCTCACACAGACTCTGCATCCTCAGTATCCTTCAGCATCTTCAGCATCCTGCATCTCTTGCATCAAGAACAATCCAAAGATTCCTATGGAGGTTTGCCCATAGACCTTGGTTATGTTGGACCTTATTGATCCCTATCACTGGCACCCTGCTACAGTTGCTCACCACAAGAGTGCCTTTGCAGATGTTTTTGAGTTATAGGTTGTATCTAACTTTAAACCATGAGCCACTGTGGATTACAATGAGCTATTGTGTTAAGTAAAAAATGTTTTCTTTGAAAATTAATATTTCCCGAATCATCACCTTTTTGTTTTTGTTAAAGTATCTAGTTAAAGATTAAACTACTACCCATTTTTATAAATTGGTGTTGGGTTTATATTGTATTGTATTTTCTTCTTGTTTAACTGTTTTGGTACTTCTAAATGCTTTACACTTGTTCTTTTAATAAAGCCTGACTGCTCTGAACTACAGCTACTTAGGGCTGAGCTAATGGTTTACAAACAAAATGCGACTGGACCTAGTATGGAATTGTGCCTTTACTTTATGAAGGAATTGTATGAAGATAGGTCACATAACCACATCATATAATATACCACCTTCCTTATAAAAGGCTTGACGACGCAAGAGTATGGCTACTCAATGCTGCTCATAACAGACATGCAGGGGAATATTTCTTACTAAAGCTGCATATCAAAAACAAGAAAGTAAGCATTTCATAAGAATGCTGCCGACTGCAGGCATGTGACTAAAGTAAGTCACCTCCATATTTCCCATTTGCTGGTGGGAGGGCGGGGTTGAATTACTCATAAATGTGGTTCACTAAGTTCCCCAGCAGTTGTGCTGCACTTTGCTGGTGAGTGCATTATTGGGGTAAGGGCTGTTTATCCATACACCGTCAAACCTTACCAGAGAGAGAGTGGCCATGCTTCACTGGGACACGTTGCTTGCTGACCCTGAGCGAGGGCTCAGTGCTCCTTAGATTTATTTATTTTATTTATTTATGCAATTTATAAAGCGTGCAACTACCCATGGGGGTCTCGGCCCTGAGGACTGGAGCCAAGGGCATAATCACGAAGCGTTATTGATTGAAAAGCCATGTCTTTATCTAGATTGCTTTTCCTGACAATTATATTGAACTCTATTGTAAAATGAAAAACAGATTCATGTCACTCTTAATAGGCTGGTGCATACCCCTGGTAAATGGCTGCATTTTTTCATTCATACTCATCACTTCCCTCCCTTTCTTTCAGCCTACACCTCTCCCTTTCCCTCTCTTTCTTGCTCCCTCTCTATTCTCGCTATTTCCCCTTAATCGCTGCTCAAATTTCCTTTCTTTTATGATTCCTTGTCCTTTTCCCTCTCGGCTTCTTTCCTCTTTATGTCTTCCCTTTTTAGCCTCCCTACTCTTTTTTCCCCTCTACCCCCCATTCTTCCTCTTCCCATCAGTCAACTCTGTCATGATTCTCTTTGTGCAACTTTTCTCTTGTCACTCTCCTGTTTCGCAGGTGTCTTTCTTAGGCTCTCTCGCATGCTATCTCGTATTTCATTAATTGTATAATGGAATACATCCTCTCTGGATCTACTACTTTTCTTTCTCCCTCTATTTGTTCTTTCTGAATCCCAACCTGTCGTCCTCTATTCGCTCTTACTTTCTTCCTTCCATTTATGTTGCATTTATTAGCTATTTGACAACCAGACTTTGGCCTGTCACTTAGCCTCCTATCTCTCCCTCTCTCCTGTTCTGTCTTACATAAAAAGACACACACTTTCTTCTCTATCATGCTCTTTCTACCCCTCTCTTTGTCCCTCTGGACACATTAACTCTCTCTCTTCCTCTGTATCACTCACACTTTCCATTATTTCACTTTAATTCGCTTGTATCTCTCTTTATCCCTCTGCTGTCTTTCTCACCCACTCTGTCACTTTTCCTACCATTTAGTTTGTAAAGCATATTAGTGCAAGACCCCCAAATGTTTGCTGAGGAGCAGGCCAGCAGTGCTGTCCAAATCCCAGGTTCTCAATTAACAAAGGCTGCCTTGTTTCGATTCCACCTCATGCCTCTTTTTGCCACCAACCTGTACTTTCAGTCTCTTTATGTCACTATTACAGGTTCCTTTTTAGGTCTGGCTCTAGAGACAGTTTAAGCAGTATCGCAAGATACCTAATATGGATGCATAGAGGGACTTTTGACAGTTGTGGCTGCCACATACAAAAAGTGGTGGGGCAGGTAGAGGGGTCGTGGTGGGAGCATAGGAGGGAGAACAGGGGGTGGGGTTGATAATAATTAAACATTTTAAAAAGACATACTGAAATTGCTGGCAGCCTCCTGCGTCGCACCTCAGTGGTCTTCTTCCTACTTCCTATTCCCAGCAGGCATTGTGGCACCATCAGACTCCCTGTGCAATACCAACACTGCTCTCATGCTATGAGAGCAGTGTGGGGAATGGTCTGATCTGGCTGCTTTGATGTTCTGCTCAGAACAGGAAGTCTGTTCTGTTTTTCCAGGAGAAATCTAAGTGTGCATGTGTGTTTGGTCAGCCTGAGGCTGCCGACCAAACACACATACGCAATTACAGTGTATAAACCAGTCCTCCTCCCCCCTCCCATGACCCGCCTTGCCCCTCCCTACAGTGCTGGCTCAGAGTCAGCAGCTGAAAAGTAAAACAATATTAAAATATTGTTCTTTTTCAGCTACCGGCTCTGAGCCAGTATGTCGATGCTCCTCCGCCATTGTGGAGGAGCCTCCCCTGACTTTTGGTCAACAAGCATCATCTATTGGTCTGACAAATTGTTATTCACAGTTTGCTGCACTCACCACAGCTTTAATCATGAGGCAGTGGGCCAGCCCACTTTACAAAGGGCTCCTTTACCTTGAGTAACTGTGAGTGTGTACATTGTACAAACCCACCTTAAAGTAGTTCTGTTCTCTTCAGTGACAAATCTAGTTCACATTTTTTTATATTACATTTAAATACCAGGTATTTATTCTTTATGCACTTCTGGTGCCCAATTATGATGTAATTAATTTTCCATCTCCTTTTTAAAGTTGTTATTATAAAGTGTTGGAGTTACATTGTAACAATCTACCTGCCTATAACTTGTGTGGTTGGTTAGGTAGTGATTTATTCTTGTCTCCTTCACACATAAACAATAATAATAAAGTGCATTGAACAATTTAAAAACGTTTTTAGACCTAACTTTCTTGATATTGTGTACCCCCAAACACTTTGCCTTTACCCCTTCTGTTTTGCTGCATTTGTTGTTGTTGGCCTTAGGACTTTACCACTGATAACAAGTGCTAAAGTGGTCGAGATCTCTCCTTCAAACATGGTAAAACTGAACAACACAAACTGGCATATTTATTTTCCTTGTAAGTAAATGGTACTACATATACCCAGGGCTTGTAAATTACATTCTGCTCCTGGAATTGAAGCACTTATTGTGCTGCCTAAAGTAGCATTTTGAAACATGTCTCAGGTCTGCCACTGTAGCATGTAGTGCAGCCTCTAGTGGAGTATTTAACTGATATTTTGACTTGCCAGGCCTGAACATTCCTCTTTAATACTTAAAAGTGACCCCTAAAGTAGGACCTAAAGGCTTATGTGGCAGGGTGCATTGAATTTAAACATTAGGACATGTGTACTTACATTTTACTGGCATTCAAAAATGCCTAATGTCTTTTTTCACAGCTGTGAGGCCTATCTCTCCCAATGACTAACACTGAATAATCCTATTACATTTAATAAGCACCTTTAGATTGGAAGTAGATAGGGATATGCTTTTTTCACTAAAATGAATTGCATTTTAAAAGCCTCTGTAATGGTGAAGTCAAGTTTTAGGTTATAAATCTGAAAATTACACTTATTGAAAGTTTAAATTTTCTTGACCCAACCATGTGTGGCTTTTGCCAGTGTCCTGGGTCACATGGCTGTACGTGGCTCTGCTGTTGGGGTTTGTGCATTGCTTCCACACAGTAACACAAAGGGGGCTCGGGCGTGGACAGGATGGATATTCCTGGCAGGATATCTGTGAAAGGGCTGTACTCAGCCCCAATTACACATCAAGGTATTTTTTCTCCTGCACTCACAATGGAACCTTACACAGGCTTTCCCTGCCTTTTTTTCACACCCAGACAGTTTTGAACCATGGCAAACGAGGGAAGAAATTTCTAGAACCAGTTGTGGAGGGTAAAACAGGGAATCCCCCCACACAAAGGCTGGCAGCAAGTATAAATATTGGACCCCCCAAGCCACTCTTTTCAAACACTCCTGTACCTGTGGAAGTTACAGAAGAAGGACTGCCCTGCTCTTTGAAGGTTTGTCTTGCTGTCTGAGAAGGAATCTGTACCTACTTACCATCAGCCGAGTTAACCAGAGGGACTCCAAGGGTTAGATGGCTGACCTCCTGTGTGGGCTACAGGGACACAAGCTTAAGATGCCTCCCTGCAGTTGCCCAGCTGACCTGCTTTTAGTGGAACTGTCTGGACCTGCCTGAGTCCTGCTGGCCTCTGTTAAAGTGAGTCCCTGATCCCCAAGAGGTGCCTCCTAGGTACTGGGCACTTGATTGGCAACAGCCCATACTCCTACTAAAGAAAAGGTGAAAATCCTGAAGTTTGTGTTCCTTGCAACAGTCCTCGACTGCTACCAGTGTTAATCTACTGCAACGCCCATCCATGAAGCTTGACCTCCTATTAATGCTGCTGAGATGACTGTCCTCAACCTCCTCCTCTCAGCCTCCCCCACCGTGAATTGAACTCTTGATACCGGACTTTGAAGGAATCTTTTCAGCAGGACTAACCTGGTCCCTGTATCAAACCTGTGCTCTATAACGGTCAGCCTGAACATGAGACTTTTCACCGGTATAGCGTGACCAGATGAAGCAAGTGCCACTTTGTGCTTTCCACTTAAAACTTTAAAATCAAATATCTCCAGTTCTACTGATTTGCTTTTTTATCATTCTGGGATCATTTTTATTTATTAAATTGGATTTGTTTTATTTTTGTATCAAATAATTTTTTTAATTATACTCAATTTTTCTAAATTGGTTTTTGATTTTTTCCTTTTGTTGTGTTTTAACTTATTTACTGTTTGTGTGTGTGATAAATACTTTATGCATGGCTTCTAAGTTACAACTGATTGTTTTGGGCCAAGCTACCAGAGGGTAAAGTAAAGGTTTTAGTGACTTTTGTAGTTCACCCTGACAAGGTTGTGTGTTGCCTGAGTTGGGCTTCCACCCACTTCATTCAATAATCCTATTCCTTACAGGTTTGGTATTTAAAACATCAATGTAACACTCCCACATTACTGATTTTTTTTATGGCAGCTACAAATAGATGGCTGCAAGTTTTCTTTTTTCCTTTCTATTTTTGTGACACAAGCTTGCAAGAACAATAAATAAACATTAATTGTTGCTCCTACTTGCCAAATCCAGATCTAATGGCTTTACAATGTTTGTTCATCTCTGCTTTCTCGGTTTAACACTGTTTTAGTATGTTTTCTCTTTGTCATTTTTCTCCCTTCTCTGCTCTTCTCTCTGTTACTGTGGGTCAATGTGTGATGATGAAAGATAAATCTAGGTCCCTAACAATGTGTGGTGATACCCACCACCCACAATCACCAGCACAAATAAAACACTATCTTTCTCGGCCCTAATTTCTACCTTCACCCTATCTCCTTCATTCCATGCTCAGCATTTTTATCTTGATCCTTTTCCACTTTCCCTTTCGCCACTATTAATCCAAGCTCCTGTATTTACATTTCACTAACTCACTGTCCTCTCGTCTCGACCACATCTCCTTCCTCATTCTCGATCTCTTATCATGTGTATCATTCTCTATTTGCCTCATTTCTTTCTTTCCTCTCTCTATAATTTCCCATTGCTCCCGGCCGTACCTAAACTTATTCTATGATCCTCTCACATTTTCTCACCATATTTTCCCCTCTTTCTCTATACACACACGTCCCTGCTTAATTTTCTCATTTCTCCCCTTCTGGTTATCTTTATTTTCCCTTTTTTTGCCTTGTTTTCCTCTTCACCCTTTTTCTCCCTCGTTGAGTTTGGCATGCCATTTCCTTCCGTTTTGCGTCACTCTTTCTCTCCCACTGTTCACAGGCCCCTTAGCCTTTGATGAGCTGTCTGTCTATCACCGGCAAGATGAGAACAGCGAGCCCAGATGCCCTCAACGTCTGAATAAAACAACAAGAATCCTTTCGTGCCAACCTTTGTAGTTGCAAGTGATTTTGCTTTGTGCGCTGGAATTGAATTCTCACTAGCCCCAGTCAGCCATTGGCGCTAGGAATCTTAAAATGTCTGGGACTTGCAAACATGTATGCCTTTAGAGACAAGGCTGTTAATTTCCTTCTGGTAGGCTCTACTTCAGCCACCACCCTTGGGGGCATATTATCAAGAAGGGTGTTAAAATGATCGCCCCTTTAGCGGCAGGAAACTGCCTCTAAAGCGGCGATAATGGGCTTGGTAATATGCACTTCAGAATTCCCATAGAAGCCCATGTTCACACCAGAACAGCTGTATCAAGAATTGGGTGCATGGGAGGAGAAAAGGACAGAAATTAAACTACTTATGTTAGCTGGCAGGAAAGGAGGACTAGGGCGAGGAATGGTGATCTTAAAGGGGACATTTGAAGATGATAGAAACTGTTCAGATTTAGTAGGCAGCACACTAGATAGTTAGGTTTATAAAAGGATGGGATAAGACAGACAAAATTGGAGATAAATTGATCACTAGAAGTGAAAAAAAAAGTGATGGAACATTAATATGACAAACAGAGTGATAGGGTGAGAACAAGACAGTGACAATGTTAAAAGGAATGCGGCAGTGAGATGAGGGAAGGAGAGTAAGTCACAGAAGGGAACATGGGGCACAGAGTGATTGCAAGAAAGACAAGGGGAGGTCAGAGAGACAGGGTAAATAATGATGGAATGAGAAAAGAACAATATTGGAAGGCTAAGTAGAAAGCAGAGTTATTGGTTGAAGGAGAATATATCTTACACCTAAAGTGAACAAATAATTTTATAAGAGCAAAAAGGGAACTGAATGTAGAAATAAAAAAGGACAGTGGTTGTTAGGAGAAAAAAGGGGTGGATTTTGGGAGAAGGGAGGAAGGCTTAAATTATCAGGGATGATAAAACAGGCAAAGTTTGAGTGAAGATAGGAGAAATGAGATAAGAATGGTAAATAAAAGCAAAAAGTGATGCTGGATAAAAGAGAAGATAGGTTAAAATGGGCGCTAAACAGAGACAAATTTAAAATATATACGAGTTAGAGGCAGAAGCAGGGAATTTTGAGAGCAGAAGAGTAGCATGCGATGGAAAGTGCTTTGAGTCTCAATATAGAGGAGAAAGATATTTATGAGAGAAGATCTGTGTTTTAAGGAGTCTGAGATGTTTGGTTACTGGTTGAAGTGGGATGAAGGCCTACTCAAGCAGCAACCACAATATCGGTCAGGGTGAGATACAAGCAAACCCCAGATTAACCTGTACTCAACCCTCTGGTAGTTTGGTACAGAGCAGTCAGACTTAACTTACAGGCAATGTGCAAAGTATTTATGCAGCACTTAAAACAGCAATAAAGTGAAAACACAAGACAAGAAAAGCTCCACACAAAGTTATAAAAGAGTGCAATGAATAAATCAAGAACAAAGAGCTCCCCTCATAGTGGAGGGGGCCGCGAGGAGTAGGGAAGCCTAGACAATTGGTCATTGATGTAGCGCGAAGAGCTGGCCTGGTGTCACAAATGGTAGTCAATGTAGCGTGTAGATCCTATAGTCATCATGAACAGTCGGGCCGGAGCTTCCCAGTGGTGCTTCCAGTGAGCGGTCGATGCTGTAGTGTGATGGGTCGGGTTGCTGGAACTTTGATTTGGCAAACAACTTAAATTCAGCTCCTCTAAGGCCACACTTAGGCTATGTTATGTCACTATGGCTCTGAATAGGAGGCCAACAGACTAGCCCTTGGAGTCACTCTGGGATTCCTGGGTGCATGTGCAGGCCCACTCCCTCTTACTCAGGCAGGTGGGAAGCAGAGCAGCAATCCACTAAGGCAGCAGTCCAGCAAGGCAGTAGTCCAGCAGGGCAGCAGTCTAGCAGAGTGGCAGTCCTCTCAGTAGTACAGCAGTCATTGTTCCTGACAGAGTCTCGACAGGTCCAGATTGTACTGATGAGTTGGTTCCTGATGTCCAATACTTTTAACTGGTGCTCCTTTGTATTCGGAGAAGCTTCTAGAGATTTCCCTTTGAAGTGCATAGGTTTCCTGACCTAGCGTCAGGCTAACTACAGATGGTATGCAGCCTTTTGTGTGGATGCAGGACACAGCCTATTCAAGTGTAAGTATGGCTGTGCCCAGCTTAGCCCTCCCATCCTGCCATTGATGGCCCATCCAGGCACACTTAAGCCCTCTATTGTCTGTTGATGTCTTGGAGGAATACACAAAGCCCAGCTGCCAACTTCACCTAATCATGTGGTCTAGTGACAGGCTGCAGGATAAATGGCTAATGCAGGAAAATTCCTATTTTCTAAAAGTGGCATTCTTAAAATTGTAATTTAAATTCCGACTTTACCATAAGAGAGGAATTCTAAAGACACCAAACACAAACACTAATTCTAAAGACACCAAACACAAACACCACCAAACACAAACACCAAAAGCTAGTTGCCTGTTTCCATCTGGAGGTTACAGTTTATTAAATGTAATAAGGCAACACCAATGTTACTCTGTGAGAGAGCTAGGCCTTGCGGTACTGAAAAATTAACTTAAGAGGTTTTCACTACCAGGACATGCAAGAATTAAAAGTACATCTCCAATTTTTATAGACACTGCACCCTACCCTCTAGGCTGTCCAGGGGCAACCCTAGGAGTGACTTATATGTATTAAAAAGAAAGATTTGGGGCTGACAAAAGGTTGCTTTGCAAGGTTGAAATATCAGTTTACAATTACACTCACAAACTGCACTGGCAGGCTGAGACATGTTTACAGGGCTACTGAAGTTTGTGGCACAATCAGTGCTGCATACCGACTAGTGCAATTGAAAGGAAGGGGTGGGCCCTTAGGGGACGGAGGGTAGGTAGGGCCACAATAATAATATAAAACAAGGGGATTGTACCTATGCCTCCGGGATGTATTACTAAATCACTCAGTAAGACAATAGATAAAGCTAAATGAATTAGTTTTACCAAGACAATTTATTTTGTCAGTATCTTTAGAATCAGTTTTTTAGATGATTATTTTTTAGGCAAGAGAATCAACATTATCAACTCAACCTCTAGCGACTGAATTTTCACAAAAGACTAATGTACAAATAACATACAAAAAACATTGAATTAATCATCAATAGACCTTAACAAAAAAGGACTAATGTACATGTGACATACAAAGAACATTAAATCAACATATATCATTTCATTCCAATTATCAAAAAACAGTTAATCATAGACAGAAAGAATTTGCCAATATTAAATATGCATTCAGTTTCCACAATGTGGTGCACTATTTCTTTTTAGAACCACAAGAGTCAAAGTTTAAACATTCCTTTTAAACTTGAACATTCATATTAAATTTATTAACAAGAATTTTATGCGAACTAGTGCCGTAGCCGACGCTTTTCGAGTCCTGTTAAGAAAGTCATAGGGCTCTCATCAGGGCAGCATTAAATGGATTCCACGGGGAACTGTTATCAATGAAAAAAATGAAGGATCTATGTTTAGTAAGGGTTCCTCCAAATCCATTAAAAACCAACAACACTAAGCTAAAAAAGCATCCACTGGATCCGTCGTACCTGATTGAGGACTTGAGTGCGACCTTTTATTAATAGTAGTGTGGCCGCCACTGTGTGTCTCACACTGCAACAGAGAAGGAATATATTCAAATGATTGTCCTTTAAAAAGAAGGTGCCCGCATGCACGCCGTGCTACAAAATAGGGAGTGAAATTACCTTAAGTGAAAGCCTCAAGGGTGGTCTCTTGTCAAGGCATTGATTATTGTTCCAAGGTGACCTAAAGTGTGGATAAACGCTTTTATCAGTGTCCGCCTACATGTATTTATGCAATACCTTTGCATTACTTATGAGAAAAACATGGGGGTACTCACAAGTCTTCTCTATTCAGAAGCCAAACAGTCCACCGCAACCTTGCGTGAGGTACTGTGCTTAAAGTTGGTTCTGCAATGTAAAGTTTGCGAAATGAACCCGGGTCACAAACGTGCTGCCTGAATCAAAAGTTGCATTACATTTGAAACCTGCCGCTTTTGATATATCAAGGTTGTCATACTCACATTTTGTAATAACTCTGAAGGTTGAACAGCCCACCGCAATCGAGCGTGTGGCGCTGTGAGTAGGAATTATGTCTGTAAAGATAAACGAACACAGAATCAGTGTTCATGCTAAATGTGGCGAAATTTAACCAAGCGCCCAAAGCAGGGCAGCGCGCTGTTCGCGGTCTTACCTTCTTTGGTTCAAAAAGAATCTTTCTGCTTTCTCTCATTGAATGAGCACGAAGCAAAGTGTAGACAAACACTAACGGTTTCAAAAAATGGAGGTTTTGGTCACATGATAGTGATCAGCCAATCAGGTGTATTCAGGGCCCGGTGAGTGCAACACAGGCCTTCTGGGGCATGTAGTCCCAAAATGTATTATGGAAAAAATATATAATGAAGAACTTTAAATGCGCTGAATTATTTTTGCAGCACATAGCGTGCGTGTAGGTCACCTGCTGTTGGGGCAGGTTGCGTGTTAAAAAAAAATTCATGAACAAAAATTTTGCATATTCTTGCAATTGTGATGCATTTATTTATTGCCCGTATGGTGGAGCGGCTAGGGAATTAGGGTTTATTGCCCAGCACGAGAGTAGCGACTAGCTACACCCTACTCAATTCGCTCATGCAATTTAACCCCTTATTGATGCTATCAAACTTCATTATGAGGTACGCCTCCTTGCGCAGTAAGGCGCTTTCAATATTGGGTGATAGATGCCTTGGGTCAATCCATGTCAGCACGGTCCATTTAATATCATTTGCATCATGGTTCTTTTCAATGAAATGCTCCACCATCGGGGCAGACACCACCTTTTTCTTTATCCTTGAGCGGTGCTGCATAATTCTCACATTTACAGCTTGGCAGGTCTTGCCAATATAAACTCTGTTGCAGGGACACACCACAGCGTAGACCACATTCTTGGACTTACATGTTGTGAACATGTCATGTTTACATTTTATGGCATTATGATCAAACAGGTTGCCCTCGCATACCGGCTAGTAGCATTTAAATTACAGGCACATGGCACAGGAAGTGCCACTTTACTAGGGACTTAGTAAATTACTTATGTCAGCTGGTTCAAAGCCAATTCTACCAGATTTTAAGAGGAGAGCCAAGCACTTTAGCACTGGTTAGCAACAAAAATGAATTCAGAAAAAATAGGAGGGGTTGAGGCAAAATGTTTGGGGGTGACCCGGCAGAGTTTACCAAGTCCAGCAAGAACATTATAATGTTTTAATTAAATTATTACGTTATAAAAAAATAATACAGGTATATGGGTAAGGTTTCTAGAAGGTGCATAGTTGTAGTGGCACTGTAGCCTAGCAGTGTCAAGGGTCTTCGCCATTCTTTTTTTGCAATAGATCTGTACTGGATTTTCCATGCTACAAACAGTGTAAAAGCAGTGTAGGCAATGATTCTATCATACAATAAACTATTAAATCCTAGATAAGGGATTACAACTCTCCCGGTTCTTCAGAGAGTCTGTGGGTTAGTATGAAGAATCACATCACTAGTATACACAAGGCGGGTAACAGTCCAGCTGTCTCTAACAAAACGTTACTCATGCCAGTTTGGTTTCTCCTACCCCCCCCACCTTCATTTGTTGTCCCTCCCAGTCTCATCTTTTCTGTGGTCAGTCAGGTGACGAATCCCCCACATGCATCAACCTATTTAGGAAGTGCAAAAGGTGTGAATCGGTAAATTCGTCCGTTTGCACTTCCTAAATAAGATTTTTGGGATGCATCATGCATTTTTGTGAAAATCGCTATTTTTTAAACTTTCATGTTTCAGACACACATGTCCTTAGGACATGTGTGTGTGAAACATGCACTTCAAATTACATTTCTGGGGTGCAGGGGGGGATCCTTTGGACCCCCCTCTGCACCCTTGGAATGCATTAACAAATTGCGATTTTCAAAAAGAAAATCGCAATTTGTTAAAGCCTTCCCATTGATCCCTATGGGCCTTTTGGCCCATAGGAATCAATGGAAATTGCAAATTCACACTTTGGAATTCGCAAAATATTTGCGATTCGGTAAAAATTGTGATTTTTACCGAATCGCAAATATTTTGCGAAAATATACATGCATCCCATTTTACGAATTCCAAATTGCGATTCCCTATTTTTCGCAATTTGGAATTCGCAAAAGGCCGGCATGATGCATGTGGCTGATAGTCTCTGTTTGGCGTTAGTTTAGGGTATGCAAAACATGGTCCTTTGTCAGGGACTCTTCCATATTTTTATTCTGTCTGCCTTTTGCTGCCTAATTGCAGAGTTCAGGGCTTTATTTTACTTGCTTGCTTGATGGCCCGCGTCACGCTAGCTCCAGCACTCAACGGTCTTCCTTTCCTAATAAAGGTTAATAAAAAATGGAAATAATATACACTGGGACAATATCTTACTACATTACTAGACACATTTCAACAGAAATGTATGTCACCAGAGGCGCAGAAGAGATGAAGGCTATTCAAATGTTTACATTATGAGGAATTCATGCTCAAAACCATGAACAGTATCTCTAATTAAAGAGAGGGACCCCAAACGCCAAAGGGGTAGGTTTCCAAAAGACAGTATGTCACAGAATAAAGTCCCCCTTGGACCAATTATAAGCAGTCAAACACACTTACATTTATCACCATACTAGTCAGTACATTCTTTCAAATTTGAGTAACACTAAAGATGATGCGTAAATAGTCAGAAATCATAAAAAAGTACACAATTTATTATACTAAAAAACTTTTACATTAAAAAAGGATAAACAATATATCCTGATACAGTACATCCAGGTAATAATCACAAAGTGGGAACAAAACAACACAATGGTTAAAAAATGGAAAGGGATACTGTGATTCAGTTTCAGTAAATCATATTCCAATTTTGAAAGTATATCTATCAAATTGGAAACGTTGTACAATTCAACATTGGCCAGCTGTAACAGGGAACTCACATCTAAGACCGCAGTTAATGCCCAAGTGGCTGTATTGTAGCACTGCAGAAAGACTAGTGAAGCGCCCACCTCAGTAGAGGTAGGATTTCAGTGTTTTTTGTGAAGGTCTCATTCCAGAAAGATTGTAAACAAGATACAGACATCTGAAATATTTCCTCTAGTGGTAGAAAGCCCATTTGCAGCAAGATGCCCAACGGGACCCTGCAGTGGAAGTTAAGGGGGAATGCAATATAGTATGCACACAACGTGACATTCCCTCCTCCCCAAATTCCGGCACCTTACCCCCACTACGCCCAAGAACTCTCAGAATCAAGATATGTTGTCTATGGCGTAGCTTTTTATTCACATCAATCCAAGGAATAAACCACAGACCATTACCAAGGAAAGTATCCTTCTTGGATATATAATAATTATTCACAGCATCACACTTTAGCTGCATCAACATGTTAACTGTAGTAAGGAAATTAGGTACGGAATTACATTTTAACTTTAACTCGGCCATACACTAGAACAACTTGGCCATACATTTAAACTTTACCCTTTAACTTTTTAACTCAGCCGTACACTAGAACTTGGCCGTACATTTGAACTTAGCTGTCTCGGCCATCAATGTCCCACTCTGCTGCGCACATTGTGCCGGCAGGCCCCAAAGCGCTACAGCCAACAGTTGCACTATTCGGCATCCAGGGAACCGCATAACGCACCGGCCCACCGGATACCTGCACACAGGCAGCCTCCCCAATATTCTTCTCAGTCCATACATTGTGGGTTAGGGCAGTAGAGTCCAGGACTACCGCAGGTCAGTCCCTCCTCCCCGCCAATCCCTGGCACACATGGAATCTACCCCCTCCTGGGGTCCATGGAATGGCTGCACCTCCATTGTTGTGCATACATCTTTGTTGTTAACTGTCAGTGCTGCACAACGCTTGCTCTTCTGCCGGGTGGGTGGGTGGTCGCCGACGCGCCTGTAATCCAGGCTGTAGTCAGAGGGGACAAAGAGAATGAAACCCCTGTGGCACAACCTTAAATAGCCTGCTAGGTTTCATTTCTTCTACGTTTCATTTCTCAGACCTCCCAATGACATCACCCCAGTCAGCCAACCCCCTTCCTTGACCAGGGGCCCCGGAGGTGGCTCAGCCCCGTGGCGCTACAAAGGGTGCTCCTCCCCTAGGCACGTGGGGCACCTGTCAGGACTATGGGCAACTTCTGTAAAGTGACTGTAAAGTGGGACAAGTCAGAATCTCACTCCAGCAACAGTAAGATACAAGGCAGTTAACTGCCTGTGCCAATAACTTATCTTTTCTTGAATTTTATTTTAAATACAGTGTATACAATTTTACATTTGCAATCCAGTACTAATTTAAATGACATTGTACAGAACAGCTATGCATATTTTATCGTGGACTAATGAATACATTATATTAATGTATAATCTTTGTTTTTCTGATATACAAAGTCATTTATAGTTGTTTCCCATTAATTGGAACTACAAACTGTTTTCTATTTTCCAAGCTGCCTTAAACTACAGAAGCAATGTAATGATTTAAACAATTAGCTAATGATTGAAATCAATGTGCACTTTTAATTTGGTGAACATTTTCTCCCAGAATTAAAGGACGTAAATATACACTGTACATATGTGGTAGAAAACATGGGTAAATATGTTGAAAAATCTAGAGGAGCCAAGTTCCCTCTAAAACACAACTTAAATGGCAACGTCATGTACAGGCTAGAACGAGTTCCATGCAGCCCCGTCCAAAAGCCTAAAAATGCAAAAAAAAGTACATTAAATTGATTTAATGATACTATGGTTTTCATAGAAAATATCAAGAGATTTTAAGTCAATGGAGTTGAATAGGCGGGTATAAGAAGGTACATGGTAATGATGTAGAGGGCCTCAGCCAGACCCGCTAGTGCAAGGGGTTCGCCCTTCTCAGCACAAGTCCTCAGACCATTAGGAAGAAGTTGGCACTGAAACTAGAATACAAAACGTAATGTTTATTAGACCCCATGAGGTGGTACTACGATTCAAACAGCACCCTTCGGCATTGCAAGAAGTAGCACACCGAGCTAAGAAAGCGTGGTTTAATTATACCCGCACAGGGCCTCAAAAGAAGGCGGTACAAACACAAGAGCACAGTTTATGTACAAATAAGGTAATGTCGAGGGGCACAATCGATCAGTGGGAGGAGTTATAGGTTTGGAGACTAATACATGGAGATGCTTTGTGGAGCTTATCACTAACAGATGTGGACCCCTCAGGATACATGCAGAAGCTGGGGGATGCTAAATATAACTTGTTGCCGGGCAGATTTCAAGCGCCATCAACAGGAAGATAGGGCAAAGCACATGGTCGACACGAGGCAGCGTGCAGCAAACAAAATGGCTGCTGGGAATACAAAATGGAGTCCGCTAAATGTCAAGTTAACAGCTAAAACTAAGATGTCTTCTGCTAATGCTTAATCTTGTCGCTGTCAAATTACTTCAGACGATCCTTTCAGCATTAGCTGAAGACATTCGCCTTTCTAGGATAATCTAAATACTCATCTTGTATATCTTTTCGCATCATATCAGCTACTTCCTTGTCTAATATGTGTTGTGCTTTCATTTTCACTATATTCTCTTTAGCTGGCATACAAGTAGTAATACACATGGAGCATATCATCGGGCCTCAGTGAATACACATACAACAGGTAAAAATCACTGCAATTGCGATACATAGAACAGTCAATAGTTTCCAACCCCAAGCAGTGACTAGAGCCCAAAAACATCTAGAAAAGGACCAAGTGCCATTCTTTGCGTAAATATCTGTAACTTTCTTATGTAATTTAAAAATTGCATCATACACTGAAGGCGAGTTGTCAGGCAAATAAACGCAACAACTGCTACCGATAATTTTACATGCTCCTCCTCGAACTGCTAGCATCACATCAAGGACCATCCGATTTTGTAACGCTACAATTCTTGCAACTTGTAACTCTTCAGTAATATTTCCTAGTTCTATTGCAGTCTGATTAGTGACAGCTTCTACCACTCTGATTAACCTTCTTACCTTTCTGCTGTTCAGTGCAGCGCCCAAAAAAGAAAACCATCCCAAATTAAAATCAACATATTGCTGTAGACTAGTGTCTGTTTGATCCACTTCATCAGTGCTTATAGTTCTTTTGTTCCTGTTCAATGAAACATTTTGATACAGTTTAAAATCTCGATGATATGATGCAGGTGCCAAGAAAACAGGTGGTAATAGAAAAGATACATAACATACACCTGACCAACCAACTGGTAATTGATGATATCCATTACTGCCACATACTAAATATGTATTATGTGAAGCTAAAAACGAGCTATTATTCGCTCCATCTATATTAAATACTGTAATACATTTGCTCACTCCAACTGGAATTCATCCAGTACTTTGTACACATAAGTCTGCTTTAGTCTTTGTTACAGAAATTACAAAAGGTCCTTTTTTGCAAAGTCTCTTGTGTGGGTGAAGACATATGGCGTAGAGAAATTGTCCAGTCGATATTCTTCCCATTCCCATATAGTTCCATTGGCTTGGGGATACCCATCTTTGTCCTGATAACATTCTTTATTCAAATGGAAAAGAAGTCCTCCTACTGTAGGTTTCCTAGTCGAGAAAAGCAAAGTGTACCAGGCTCGACAAGAGCCATTACGCGAAAAAGGGAAGTGGGATAAAAGGGGTTCCTCCTTTCTTTTGATGCGTTGGAATCATACCACATTTCCAACAATAAGTGGTATTGGTAGCACTATGTGTGTGGTGCAGCATCTGAACAAGCGTATTATTAAGGTAGGATTGGCAGTGTTTCTGTTCGTGATATGGAAGAGTAAAATGCTGGTGCTCTTCTGGGACGGGAGTAGTAGCAACAAATAATTCACGAGCAGGGATCATCACTTCAATAGACCAAGTAATCACCGCTATAATTGTCAAAGTAGCAAAGAACCCTATAACATCGAAAATATTCTTTTTATTCATTTTAGCAGAAAAATCAACTATTTAAAAAAAAAAAATGAGGAAACACAAAAAGAAAAAACTAAAATAATTCTGAGATCTCTTCTCCCGTGGGTAGACGTTGGTTTATTCACCGAAGATGAAGACGGGTGTCACTACACTAGGCAGGGCTAATCCCACCCCCTTGTCATATCGGCATTCTGATTCCACTACCCAGGGTGGTTGCTCAACCTGTCTCTTTCAAAACTGCAGATCTTTTCTAGTAGTAGCAACAAATAATCCTTTCAGATTTTGCAGATCTTTTCTTGGCCTCAAGTTGCGGTGCTCTAGGAATCGTCTGGTCTGGGAAGAACTCTGCAGATTCGTCAGATGACAAAGCTTGGCCTTTCTCCGTAGTCCGGATCTCTCGATGATCGGTCAGCACAGCAGGTTCCACCAAGGTCGACAATACCTTGCGACAATGGGTACTATGCCCCCAATTTTTCTCGTTGGTGACTCGAACCATTGTTCTCGTGGCAAGGAGCACCTGCTCTGGTCCACGCCACCTCGGCTCCAAGCTGCTTGACCTCTCAAACGACCTGATCATTACATGATCACTAGGTCGGAGATTATGGCCTTCACCAGTAGATCTGTCAGGGAGTGCTTCTCGAACCTGTTGATGAATAGAAACCAAGCTGTCATTTAATTGTGCCAAATAGTCATTCATTAAGACACAAGGCACGTCACATATAGAATTGTGTTTCAGAACTCCCCAAACATTCATGGGCCTTTCAAACACCACCTCATAGGGGGTGAGGCCTGTTTGAGAGTGTGGCACTGATCTAATAGACAGCAATGCCAAAGGCAACGCATCTTGCCAAGTCAAAGATGTAGAAGCCTATATCTTCGCTATTTTCAGCTTCAGAGTAGCATTATACCTTTCCACCAACCCTGCTGATTGTGGATGGAACACTGCATGGAACTTCTGTTTGATTCCTAATCCCTTCAGGACATACTTGATAACTTCCCCAACAAAATGAGGTCCGTTTTCGCTCCATAGGAGTTTGCAAAACCAAATCTAGGAAAGAATTCCTTCAGCAACACTTTAGCTGTAGTAATAGCAGTATTATCCTTCGTGGGGTACGCTTTAATCCATTTACTGAAAGCACAAACCACCACTAGGACATACTTCAAATTATTACAAAGCTCAAGTTGGATATAGTCCATTTGCAGTACTTCAAAAGGTGCAGTTGGTGTAGCAAATCCTCCAGCTGGCGTTCGAGTCCCCTTTCCTGGATTATATTGCAAACAAATCAAACAGGACTGTACTACTCTCTTAGCTGTGCTAGCAATTTCTGGATGCTCCCAAACTTACGTAAGCAATTTCGTTATTTCTAAAGCTCCAACATGTGCTAGCCCATGTGCCATCTGAACCATAGGTTGTACAAAAGCTATAGGCAGCTTCCACCTATCAATCTGCTTGTTCGGCAAACAACTCTCGTCATCCAACTCTCCCTCTTCAGACCATTGTTCACGTTCCTTTTCAGAGGCAGATTTCTGTAACTCTCGTACTTCCTGCCTTGCATCATGCCAACGCTCAGCTTGTGACTTCACTTCACTACATACATAGAAGTAGTGCTTCTCTGCGTCGCAGTTTCACGTGCCACATGATCTGCAAAGGCATTACCATGTCCAATCCTGTCTGTCACTTTCTTGTGTGCACTACACTTAACAATGGCTATTTTCTTTGGATATGTCAATGCAGTTAAAAGATTATGCACTAAGTCTCCATGCATTATCTGCATTCCATGAGATGTACGAAAGCCTCTTTCCTTCTAGAGTTGGCCGAAATCGTGCGCCGTTCCAAAGTAGATATTCACACATAGGTCTGCACTAAACTCACATGCTCGCGTCAAAGCTATCAGTTCAGCTGCTTGAGCCGATTTCTGATTGCTTGAGCCGATTTCTGTGGTATGCGAGCTGTCTCCACTATTGTTTCAAGCATGGTGATTGCATACGCGGCTGAGGTCGTACCAACCGGTAATTTCAAACAAGACCCATCAACCCACAATTCACCATCCACATCTGGAAGGGGCAATCAATGCAACCCTTTGTCTGTTCCTCAGTCAAGAACATGCAATTATGTGTTTCTTGTGACTGAGGCTGAGTAGCAGGAGACGGTAACAAAGTAGCTGGGTTTAAAGTTGCACATCTCTTCAATGTAATATGAGGAGCTAGCAATGTCAATTCATATCCTGTCAGACGAGCACTAGTTAAGTGCTGCGTCTTTGTCTGATTTAAAAGGGCATCAAACGCATAGGGTACCAACACTAACAACTTATGCGACAAAACTATCCTTTCACTCTGTCGTATTGACACAGCTGTTGCTGCAACTGAGCGAAAACATCCAGGCAACGCTCGGGCAACAGGATCAAGGACTGCTGAAAAATATGCACAGGGACGGTGCTTATCGCCATGTAACTGAACTAAAACTGACAATGCGCATCCATCTTTCTCATGTACGTAAAGTGTAAAAGATTTCGTATAGTCTGGTGTACCTAACACTGGTGCTGAACAAATCAATCAATCAATCAGGAGTTTGTTAAAGTGCAACTACTCACCCGTAAGGTCGCAAGGCGCTAGAGGTGGGGGGGGTGCAGGTTCCATTCCATCAAGGAGGGGGTCTATTGAAGAGCCAGGTTTTGAGGTTTCTCGCGAAGATGGGGAGCAATGTTGTCTGTCTGAGGTGGAGCGGAAGGGCGTTCCATGCTTTGGCCGCCAGGAAGGAGGAGGAGCGGCCTCCTGATCTGGTCTTTCTGGTACGGGGGACCTCGGCGTAGGAGAGCTGGGCTGATCTTAGGGTCCTTTGGGGTGCGTGGAATGTGATTGTCACCATATTTGTGCCGGCTGATCAGGTATGCTGGTCCGGTGCCGTGGAGGGCCTTGTGTGCGTGGGTGAGCATCTTAAAGGTGATTCTCGCCTCGACGGGGAGCCAGTGGAGTGTGCGCAGGTGCTGGGAGATGTGGCAGTGTTTTGGCAGGTTGAGGACCAGTTTTGCGGCGGCGTTCTGGATGTTCTGTAGCTTGCGGATGAGGTTTTTGTTTATTCCGGCGTAGAGTGCGTTGCCGTAGTCGAGTCTGCTGGTGACCAGGGCGTGAGTGACTGTCTTTCGGTGTTTGAGGGGGATCCATTTGAAGGTCTTACGAAGGAGGCGGAGGGTGTGGAAGCAGGAAGATGAGACAGAGTTGATCTGGTGGTCCATTTTGAGCTCGGAGTCCAGGATGATTCCCAGGTTGCGTGCGTGGTCTGTGGGGGTTGGTGGGTTTCCGAGGGCGGTGGGCCACCAGGTGTCGCTCCAGGCGTCAGGGTTTGGGCCCATGATGAGTACTTCTGTTTTGTTGGTGTTTAGTTGTAGGCAGCTGTTTTTCATCCATTTGGCGACGGCTTCCATGCCTTCTCGAAAGTTGTGTCTGGCGGTGTTGGGCTTGTTGGATAGGGAGAGGATGAGCTAGGTGTCGTCTGCGTATGACACGGTGCTGAGTCCATAGGTTCTGACGAAGGGGGCAAGTGGAGCCATGTAGATGTTGAAGAGCGTCGGGCTGAGGGAGGAGCCCTGGGGGACTATGCAGGTGGTAGGTGTGGGGTCTGAGAGGAAAGGGGGGAGTCTGACCCATTGCGTCCTGCCGGAGAGGAAGGAGCAGATCCAGTCGAGGGCCTTGTCCTGGATTCCTGCGTCGTAGAGTCTGCGTATTAGGGTGCGGTGGGAGACTGTCGAACACCGCTGATAGGTCTAGGAGGATGAGGGCTACTGTTTCTCCTTTGTCCAGTAGGGTGCGGATGTGGTCTGTTGCGGCAAGGAGGGCAGTTTCCGTACTGTGGTTTTTTTTGAAGCCGGATTGGGAGGAGTCGAGGATGTTGTGTTCTTCAATGAAATATGGGCTTGTCGTAACTGCCGAAAAGCAGTTTCACATTCATCTGACCAAGGGAGGGGCACTCGAGTGTCTTTTGTCAAAAGTGCTAACAAAGGTTTAACAATGTATGAAAACCCCAAAATCCATTGTCTACAAAAGGAAGTAAGACTAAGAAATGCACGCACTCCTTTCTGTGTGGTAGGTACTGGAGTATCTAAAATTGCTTGTATACGATCTGATGTCAATGCATGTCCCTCCTTAGACAAAAGGTGACCTAAGTAGGTTACCTTTGGTCTACAATATTGAAATTTCTTTTGTGACACTTTCTGATGATGAAATGCAAGAAATGAAAGCAAAGATAGAGTGCATTTTTCACATTGTTCCGGAGTATCTGCTGCCAACAATATGTCATTGACATATTGTATGAGAACCACACCTTCAGGTAAAGTAAAGGAATCAAGTTCTCTTTTCAATGCCTGACTGTAAATACTCGGGCTCTCGGTGTAGCCTTGAGGAATTTTACAAAATCTATATGATCGATTATTCAAAGTGAAACCGAACAAATATCGGCTATCAGGGTGAATAGGGAACGAAACGAATGCATTTTTCAAATCTATAACAGAGAACTTAGTCGCTGTTGGAGGGACTAAAGTAAGGAGTGTCGTGATATCAGAAACCACAGGATATTGTGGTACTACAATCTTGTTCACCTCTCTAAAGTCTATAATGAACCTGTAAACTCTAGTATCAGTGTCCTTTTTCAGTATCAGAAGAATCGGGCTGTTACAAACATTAAATGGAACTTCCTTAACAACTGCCACTGGAATAAGATCATGCACATTTTGTGTGAGTGCTTCCTCACCCTCCTGCGAAATTCTGCATTGGGGCAATCGTGGTAACACAGCTCCCTCTTTGACAATAATGTGTACTGGTGGGATGACCATTTGGCCCACATCAGTGTCCGAGGTGGCCCACAAAGATTTAGGGAGTGCAGCTAAGGCAGTATCCTCTTTAACAAGACAAGCTCTTTCAGGTACAGAGTAATTATCGTTCAAAATGACCCGCATTCCTTCGGGAGAGCATCGTGTTGTAGTTCTGACATACTTGAGCATATCAAGACCCACAATGTTGTCTGGTGTGTTTGAGAAAGCAAAAAAAGGACATGGAGCACTAAATGTATTTACATGAAATGCAAGTGGTTATGATAGTGGGCTAAGGGAAGGTGTTCCATCGAAACCTATCGAAGTAATAGTTACGCCAGACAGGGGAGCCCTTTTAACCAATTGTTTAGACAAAGCGCTACGAGTAGCTCCTGTATCAACCAGAAACCAATCAGTAGAACCCAAAACATGTGCTGTAATATAGGGACTCATCTGATCTACTGGAACTTCAACTGATTCCTTACTCCATCCTAGGCAATCCTATGCATGAGCTGAATCGTAAAGATCGGGTTGCACATAATCAGACATTTGATACTGGTTATGTTTATCAAAGGCATTAAACCTATCCTGTGCTCGTACATTGCCATCACATCGAGCACGATCATTCACATTTCCTCGAGGCCTTGAGTAACAAAAATGATTTCTCATTTGTCCCCGACCTCGCGAGCCCTGTTGAGCATGCAACACTGGACAATCGGCCATCCAGTGGCCAAATTGCTTACTACACGCACATTGATTAATAGACAAATTCACACGAGTGTGAAGGGGATTAAAAGAACCACACCCGCCTCGATCATAGCCTCTAGAAGGCGGACCATAAACTTGAGCCAACATAACTTTTGTTTTTAAATCTTTTGATTTCTTATCTTCGTTACCTTTCGCTTCTAGTTCTTGACGCTCGTAATATTGAGCCATCGTTAAAACAGATGCTGGAGAAGATGTAGTCCAAGAACTCTCACTGGCTTTTAAACAGCTAGCTATCCCTGGTAACAAGTTCGTAACATATTTATCGACAAACAAGTGTCTACCTGTATCATCGGTCAAGGATTGACCGCTGAAATCACGAAAAGCTTCTTCGAATTGTGTAAAGAAATCAGAAACCGATTCATCTACTTTTTGTTTGCACAATGCTAAAATAGTCCCGTCAATCTTTTTAGGGGGAATAACTGTTTTGAGTTTAGTTAATATAGCTGCAGGGAGATCTAATATTAGCTGATGCGGCTTTTGAGCGGGTTCCCTCTCCACATCAAATCGTTCGAGCTCTTTCCATTCCGCACCAAAAATAGCACGATCATTAATTCTACGAATGGTCCTCCACATATCCAGAGGTAATATTAACCCGAAAAATAAATCAATATCACACAAAGTCATAGTACAAGAAATTATAGCGCCTTCAACTTCCTCATAGAAAGCGACTGGATTTTTACGTGGATCAGGCAATGCTGCTTTTAGCGCAATTACATCTGCCCTATTCCAAGGAGTATATACCCAATTGTAAATGAAATAGCCCTTGGCATGAGCAGAATCTTTATCATCATTGTCACCCGTTACTCTAGGAGGAACATACAAGGGTGCGGCTTCCCGCATGTGCTTCACATAGACCGCCATTTGCTTATCTGTTCCGAAGATAGGCGTCTGCGACTCTCCAGGCTGGGATTTACGCGCGGCTTACTCTCCGAGCTTTTTCTGCTCCTTCAAGTGAACCGCCTCAGTTCGTAATTTGACCAACCGTCTAATCGTGTCAGCCACCTGGGAGAAAACAAAAAGACCATGACGCATGCTCTTATAATCAGTTGCTACATCATCAGGTCGAAATTTGGAGAGAACTTTCAAAATAATTCAACGACTTCTGCAGCAAATGTTTCAGTGAAATACAATTGCTCTTTTTCTGTCCATCCCTGTATACTAGTTAAAAGATCAGAAGCAGGGTCAGTGCTACGTAATGCTTTACGAGCAGCTTGTCTGAAATCAGCTGCACGTGATGCAGACAGCATAGAACGGGTGGCCCGCGCTTTTCATTGATCCGAGTCGGAATCCACACCACCTTTTAACAGAGCGGACGGAACGGCATACGGAGGTGGAGGTCGATCTAGTAACGAAAAATCATCTTGCAGATTATTAAGGACAGGATAGAGAGGCTGTCGGACAGGATATTGGCCAGATACCTGCAATCTGTGTTCTTTCTCCTCTCTCTCTTTCAGCTCTTTCACTTCTTTCTTTCTCAACTCCAGCGCTTTCTCATACACATTCTTTCGCTGCTCTTTCTCAATCACGGCTTGCTCACATCTCGCTTGTTCACGCACTTCTTCCTCCCACATACGCAGACATTCAAACATATCACGTCTAGACTTCCGCTAAAACATACATCACTCCACATACTCAATCTTTCGCACATCAAATGGCCCATGCATAGGCCACCTTAATTCAGGATCTTTTTTTATATTTATTCCACAATGTACTGTACTTTATGGCAGAAAGACCAAATTTGATGTACATATCTCTATTAGGTGTCCCCTCTGGGGGAGCCGGTTGTGATTATTCGAGTCTAAATCGGGCCCCAGTACAAAAGCAGCACATCTTTCGAAGTGTGCTGAAAACAGGCATCCTGAAAATAATGCAAAATATGCAGTATTAAACAAAAATGGCATTTAAGGTACTTCTAGTACGTTGCGCCGTTCAAATTTGACTCATTGAAAGAAAAGTCTCCACATTGCCAGCCTATATGTGTTGCAGCACATATATCTAACAAATTATACAAATACAAATAAGACTAGTCTTTACCAAATACAAATATGCCACGGTAAGTGTTCCTAAAACTACCTTACCATACAAGGGCATCCAAACCCATAGTATGTGCCATAAAACGGCCCTTACCAATCATAGGGTGTTCAGGTTCTAACTGCCAAGTTCTAAATTCGACCAAACGGCCACTGCACATCAAATTGACAGAAGAGATCTCAGTCGAGGACCGGCGCCACCTGGATGGTCAGATCGGAAAGAAGGGAAAAACGCTTTGGATGCCAAGACTCGGGTCTCCTCTGGCATGCATACGAGTCCGCTCCGAAACCCCAATCCTTCGTCGCGATCACTCCTTCGAGCATCCGAGTCGCAGATGAGCCCCACGTGTCGGGCACCAATTGATGTAGAGGGTTTCAGCCAGACCCGCTAGTGCAAGGGGTTCACCCTTCTCAGCACAAGTCCTCATCCATTAGGAAGAAGTTGGCACGGAAACTAGAATACAAAAAGTAATGTTTATTAGACCTCATGAGGTGGTACTATGATTCAAACAGCACCCTTGGCATTGCAAGAAGTAGCACACCGAGCTAAGAAAGCGTGGTTTATGTATACCCGCACAGGGGCTCAAAAGAAGGCGGTACAAACACAAGAGTACAGTTTATGTACATATAAGGTAATGTCGAGGGGCACAATCGATCAGTGGGAGGAGTTATAGGTTTGGAGACTAATACAAAAGAGCTCCTTTGTGGAGTTTATCACTAACAGATGTGGAATCCCCTCAGGATACGTGCAGAAGCCAGGGATACTAAATATAACTTGTTTCCGGGCAGATTTCAAGTGCCATGAACAGGAAGATAGGACAAAGTACATGGTCGACACGAGGCAGCGTGCAGCAAAGAAAATGGCTGCCGGCAATACAAAATGGAGTCCGCTAAATGTCAAGTTAACAGCTAAAACTAAGATGTCTTCTGATAATGCTTAATCTTGTTGCTGTCAAATTACTTCAGTAACGTACGATGAGAGATAACAGGATGTGGAGTTGTGAACGATTTGTAAACAAATATCCAAGTATCAAACTATGAGATTGCTCATGAACTTGCATCAGTTCAAATGCTGTATCTTGGATGGCCTGTTTCATCACAGTGTAAACCGACAGGAACTCTCCAGGGCCATGGGCCATGTCCATTAGAGTAACATTGCCTCACCACAAATGCATGCAATTAGTGAAGAGATTCCTTTCTCTTGCAATAGTGCACCCAAGCATTTCGAAAGAATAAAAACACACTGGGCGCTGCTAAGTCACACAAACACCTGCCCTCTTACAAGTCACAGGGGATGATGTAGAATTACGTCGTAATGAAAACTCCTCTGATTTGTAGAAAAAGTGTTACATCTTCTACTGTAGCATTTTTCCCTGGTGGATAATCCATCGCTTTTATTTCATAGGGGTAGAAATGTGAAGAAAATTCTGCACTGGCAGGGAATCCTCTAGGGGATTTCACACTTCCAGCATTTTTGTTTACTCCCGCAACTGTAACCGAGGCCCAGATACTCTCCTCATGCATGAGGCTAGACGACAAAACCCATTTTGATAATGTGGGTGTTGATGCTATCTAATTACATAATTTAAACATAAAACACTTATAAGGGTTGGGCTGGTGTCCACTTCAAGAAGCTATAAAGGAATGTGCCCACCATAGATTAGATTGTAAGCAAATCAAGTAGCATAATCAATTTTAAAAGCCTTCTTGAGACAACCTATAAGTATTACATAATTAAAGGAGTTACAGACTGAAAAATATATTTGGTCCCAAAAATAGGTCAAATTTGTGTTAAATCAATCTGTAGGAAAATAAGCTTAAAACTGAAATAAATTGCAGGAATTAGTAATTTAGCATGAGGTCTTAGTATCTTCCTGAATAGAAGTGAACTTTTTTCTAAATCCATAACGTGCAAAAAATCAATGTTAATTTGCTCTTCAAGAATGTTGACAGCAACACTAGCTCACCTCCAAAACGAGCTCTCTTTTATAGGAAAATACCCAATAAAAGTCACACAGTCAGCATGAGGCGATCACAATTTCACGTGTATTTAGCAAATCCCAATCTAGAATAGAATGCAACAATACCTAAATCCATCCTAACACCATTTCATGAATGAACAATTATTAGTTCCCTTTTGCCCTAATGTAATCGCATATGATGGTACAAAACTAGATGCTCATAGACTTACGAAATTAACAGGTCCACTGAGTTCAGGCAGGAGAAACAGCCATATTTAAGAGGAGAGCTTCTACTAGATCTTACAAAACAACAACATTTTCATTCATAGAGAGCTAACAGGGTTTAAAAACCTATTATATTCAATAATATTTCAGTGCATATTTTGCTGCTTGCAGAGAGAATATAAACGTGATCCAATTTGAAATACAAGTTGGAGTCTGGGCCTAGTAGGGGGCCAAGCTAGGAAAATCACAGTCCTGTAAGGTTGAACAAAATAATTTTGTTTGCAAATCATTCATGTACATGAATAGTATTCATTGCCAGAGGGGGTCGACGGAGCATTGCTGCTAGGGTTTGATAATATGGCAGCTCTAAAAACTTTCACTAGAAAGGGAACCGTGCCTTCTGCAGGCTGGTTCTCATTCAGTCTCCAGGCAGAAAAACTTAAATGTAAGCAACTTGAAAGGAAATAGAGGCCAAATTATGTCACTAAGAAGAAGCAGCATATACCATTGTGCTCAAGCACTTTGTTACAAATATTTAGAAAGGCAAAATTGAAATCTTTGCCAATCAAATAGCTGCCTCCGAAAATGCCCCAATAATATTTTTTTAAATCGTGAACTCATTGTTTGCAGTCGAAGGCTCACAAACAAGTCATTCCAACCTCTCTGTTGCTGGTGGATGACCTATCAATATTTTTTTCACACTAAAGTGGAAATATGTGCTCGAACTTCAAGAGGCCTGTGTACACCCATCTCCATAGTGTAATGCTAACCGTCTCAGGATAGGGATTGTCTGCTGCTTGAGCCATTCAAAGAGATCATTTCAGCAGAATCTGAACATATCATTCAAAAAGTAAAATCTGGATCTCTTCTTGATCCTTGTCCCCCATATGCTATCAAAAGCAGTTATTGCAATCAACACACAGATGAATGTCCTTTTTAATGTATCTCTAAATTGGGCTGAGGTCCTTCCATTTGGAAAAAGGCACTCATGGGGCCTCTTAAAAAAGTCAATGCTGATCGCCTCACTTTCAGCAATTATTAATTAATTGTGGGTTTGTAATGCGCTAGAATCGACTCCCGAAGGAGTATCTCTGCGCAGTAGACCGCTGGGGAACCCGTCCTGGCTTTCCCTGTGAGATGGTCCCTACTGGGTATCACCAAGGTGAAATCAGGCATCCCCGGCGTATGTGGGGGGCCGTTGTGGAGATGAGGCAAGCTAATGCCCAGAGTTGCCGAGTGTGATCCCTGTTTAGAGTAGGCACCGAGGCGAGAATTATCGAGTCCGCTGACCCTGGACCACGACCCTGCCGCGTCGGGAATTGAACCCTGATCCTGCGCCGTCCTCTGCTCACGGGTCTGCCGCCTCTAACCAGTGAGCCACACCACTCCACTATATAGGTCTTTCTCCCTCCTCACTATCCTTGGGAGGATGTTGGAATCCCTGGTCAACTGTCAAATCATCTGGCACGATGAGCATAACAATATCCTTCATTCTTCTCAGTTGGGCTTCTGTGCAGGTTTCAACACTGAATCGGCCCTTCTTTTGGTCACTGAATAAATTAGTTGGGATCTTGACTTGGGACATAAAGAGGTGACTATTTTATTTGACCTATCCATCGCTTTTGACTCTGTGTCCCATAAAATCCTTGTACAGAGACTGGAGAAGGCAGGAATAATGGGCAGAGGCTTATAGAGGCTTCTGTACTATGAGGCAGCAGTTTACATATCTCCTTACACCTCCCAGTTCAGACCCATAAGTTGTGCTGGCCTGCAGGGCTCAGCATTAGGTCCTATTCTTATTAACCTCTACATGGCCCCACTAGCACCGGTAGCACAAAGGTGGGGTCTGAACATTGTATCATATGCAGCCGACTCACTACTTATGTTGGCTTTTTAACAGCTCAATGACACTGAGGTTTGCGAATTTCAGGGCTGTCTCACTGCTATTGCGGACTGGATGTATAATAGCTGTGAACAACTTAATTCAGAAAATCAGACTTTTTAGTCCAATGCTATTAGACTTTGCCCTCCTGAGCTGGGGCAAACACCCAACCCCTCAACCGTTGTCAGGCATCCGGGGGTGTTAATGGAAAAGGCTCTATCTTTCAAACTCCAGGTGCAGCCCATCGCTGCCACCTTTCTGGGTTTCTAAAATCATTAAGAAAGTTCTTGAAATATCTCCCCAAGTCGCTCGGAAGGGCATTGTACATGCATGGATCGCTTTTAGATTAGATTGTGCTAATGCAGGGGTCTCCAACCTTTTCTGTAGCGAGAGCTAATTCTGCTCAAGGAAAGTCCTGCTGAGCTACTAGCATATTTTATCACTGTCAAATGCTGGTGATATGTATTAACATTACACTATGACCACCCTAAGAACAATTATCAGTAGTAACCACCCAAAAATTCCAGGTGAAGTTATCAGCAGAATGCTAGGAAAACGTTTATCAATATTAAATGCTTGTAATCAAGTAAAATTCGAATCATCACATGCTGTGTGCCATAAAGGGTATTACCACAGCAGTAAGTCTCCCCAACTCAAATTGAATTATCATTCATCTAACAACTTTAAATGTGTTTTAGAATTGCAATATTTTGTCGTCATTAGCATATTAGTTTTTGGAAATACACATATTTTTCCATTAAATTGTCTTTCCACTTTGAGCAATCAAACCCAATTTTCCAGAAGAAAAACCCTTTCTGAAAAAAACATAATTCTTTCCTTTAAAAATCAAATCAGTTTTCATTGTTAGAAAATACACAGGCCCTAAACATCAGCTTTTTGTTTTCATTGAGTACCACCATGTAAAAATGCCTCTCATGGACAAATTATGCTTCAAATACCCAGGTATTGGAATCATAGGCCATACTTCCTCACTATAGCACTAAGAAGGCCTCTGTTATGCCAATAATGCCCACTATTAAACCAGGGCTACCACTGTGACACAGCTGGATGCCCAACATATATCAGTTATGGCCATTGTTATGGGAGAAGCTGTTGTCACCCTGTCAGGAATGGCTCAAAGCAGGCCAGTCATGCTCTTAATATGTCAGTGATGGCAGCAAGTATGTAATTACTTGACTTGTATGCCCAAAATAGTCAAGAACGAAAATATTATGGCTATGGCAGAATTATACCATGAATGGGTACAATTGCATCAGAGATAATACTCTTATGATGGAGACCAGCATACATATTTGGCAGTCCTTGACGCTAGGAGTAGCTTTAAGGAATCAACACTGTTTATTTGGGACGGACACACTCACACAAAAATGAATGTGATGCTTTTATTTTTCGCTGCCCTGGATGCATACTCTCTTCTCACCAGCTCTTTGGTTGATTATGCTCCCAACTAACACATTTTCACTCTAGTTCTTGCAGTCACACCCTTTGGTGCGGTCGGCCCTGGTTACTGCTTCTACTATTCTTTGATGTCACATACAGTGCGACTGATCGAGCCCAGCGGATAACTTGGCCAATCTCCTTCTTAGGTAGATTTAAAGTGGATAAAGATGGTTCATGTGGCAGACCCATAGGCCAACGCTGCAGCTTTCACATGCTTCAACACCCTCGCATACTCAGCAAGACCTTCAAATGGACTCACCCCCCGAATCAAGGGAGACCATCACCAATGCACTTATCACCAGCAGGGTGGACTAGCGGAACGCCCCCTATGCCGGAATCAACAAATCTCTACTCCACAAACTTCAGAATGTCCAGAACACCGCAGCCAGACTCCTCCTCAGCATCCAACGGAAAGACCACATTACCCACCATATAAAAGCACTCCATTGGCTCCCCGTCAAAAAAAGAGTGACCTTCAAGCTGCTCACACACACCTATAAAGCCCTCCACAACACCAGACCCCAATACCTCAACGAAAGAATCTCCTTCTACACCCCCAAAAGAAACCTATGCTCCGCTGACCAGGTCTTGGCCGAAATCCCCTGCATCCACAGAACCAGAACAGGAGGCACACCCTTTTCCTACATCAATGCCAAGACATGGAATGGACTCCCCCTCAGCATCAGATTAAGCCTCACACTGAAAGCATTCAGGAAGAGCCTCAAGACCTGGCTTTTTTAATGACCTGAGCTGCCCAAATCCCCCCCACTTACTCGCCCAGCACCTTGAGACCCTCACAGATGAGTAGTGCGCTCTATAAATCCCTGATTGATTGGTTGATAGGCCACCACAGTGTGTGTTTTAGTGTTATCAACAGGCCCTGCCATTGGTTTGGCTGTCTGTAACTCTTAAGGGTAGTGAAATGAGCAGTGCTGCCTTCTTTAATAATCACAGAGTCTCTGAGATTGGCTTGGTTTGGCTTCACCTCTGAGAGCTACTTTGAGGGTGCTGGTGAGCTACCAGTAGCTCCCGAGCTACTGGTTGGAGACCTCTGTGCTAATGTATTCTAACTTGGAGCTCCTCAGGACCTGTTCATCCGACTTCAGCGTATGTCCAGAATGCTGCAGGTTGGTTCGTACTGAATATTCCAAAAAGACACTCTATTAGGCAAGGCATGAAGCAACTTTATTGGTTGCCGGGTATATCTAGAATTACATTAAAAACTCTTATCATTACAAACAGAGCATTCTATCAGAATGGCGCTCTGTACATCCAAGACAAGCTAAAAAAAATAGCTCCTTCCTAGGGCTCTCTGCTGGACTGATCATTGGGGCCTTTTACGATTAGTGTCGGAGAGCTGACCCTCGTCGTCGGTTTCACTTCCGACCGCCTAATTACAATTTAGGCGGTCGAAATTGATACCAGCGAGTCATTCCGGCTGGATTACCAATCAGAGTTTGGCCCGTAATCTCAAAGGATGGCATGTCCGCTATTGATATTAGGATGCTCGGTTTCCCACAGGCTTTCCATGTCGGGCTTTCCGACATTGAAAGCCTGCCAGAAAGCAAGTTTGGGGGCCCTCCTCTTTGCGGCTGCTGGTTGGGGGCCTAGGATACCTGCACCCTATGGCAGGCACCTTGACGAGCCTGCCACGCGGTGCAGGGATGAGCACAATCTCTCATTTCTCTATGGGAGCTTGTGCTACGGCCAGTTTATGGCCGCAGCATGAGCTCCCATTGAAAAATGGGAGTATGCGACCGCGCCACGTGCGGTTGCATTGTAATTGTGATGTCAGGACCGCCGACCGGAGGTCTGTCGGTCCCGAGATCGCAACGGTGTCGTCGGAGGCAACTCCGGCAGACATTGTAATAAGGCCCATAAACTGCTGTGGATCCCTAAAGTGCGGAAAGCTCAATCTGTGGCAGATCTTTTTTATTTTTGAGCTCCCAGTCTCGGTAATGTTCTACCACTGAACCTTCGATATATCCCTAATAAAAGTCTGTTTAAGGCCAGCTGAAGACCTTTCTGTTTCATGATGCGTAATTCTGTTCCTTCTTCCATTACCGTCAAGGTGCCAGGACGCTGCTAATGAAGCAGCAGCTGCACTATATATATTTTTCCTCATTAATTCATTCACTCACTCATTCATTCATTCATTTAATAAAATAAAAATCTGCTCTAAATCTGGCTAGCAGAGCCTTTTAACTGTGATAAATGCCACATCCTGAGAAACCATTATAAACTGCTTTCAGTGTTATGACTCACACTCTGCATGGCTGGCTTTATGCATAGAGATTTATCCTGCAGGTTTTCCTATTTTAGGTGCGTGGAATATTTACCATCTACTTTGAACAATGATGGTGTGTTCCCCACACACTGTGTCGACATGCTTAGAGTGTATGCAGGTGGTAGAAGAGGGAAAGCACGGAAATGAAAAATGCTTTTATACATAACTTTTTCTCGAACCAAAATCTGATCATTTGTGACATCAAAGAAAACATGCTTTTATCTGGCAAGAGCAGTAGTCAGTTTGTAACCTTCGATGTCTGGAATGCAGTGTGGCTGAGGAACCATAAAAGCAAGGAGCAGTTGAACCATAGAGTGAAACAGATGTGCCCCGGTTTGTGCATAATGCAATTTGATGGCATTCTGACATGTAAAACATCCGGGTTATTTATGCATAATTCTTTGTTGATGTGCTCCTCTAAAAGATTACACAGTGCGAGTCAGTCCTTCTATGACTGGTCTACTTATCTCTACAAGTCTTTAAGGAAGTGAAATGTATTTCTGTCGGTGTCAGTGCCATAGCTAGATTGCTATCCGCCCTAATGCAAGGAAGTTAGTCCAGTCCTCCATCACCTCTGGTTGGGCAGTAAAAAATAGCCATAATTATAGTAAAGTGGACCCAATAAAGCAATACGCCTGTTGCACTGGTAATAGCATGGTCCCTGATCACTGTCATCCTTTCTAGTAGTCACCTATAGCCAGGAATGGACATCCCCTTTCAGCTAAACGAAAAATGTAAGATGCTGTCTGGAAACTGTACGTGGTCTTAGGTGGGTAACGCTATGCTAATGTCTATACATTCACAATATACAAAAAGCTGCAACAAATCTTTGAAAATGCATGTCTAATTTCCTTAATGCAGCCCTGTTGAACCACATTAACATATTTACCCAGTGATAATACGAAAAATGGCACCACGGTGAAGTTTTGACCTTCCAACTCCCACTGCTTGAGCCAGGAGGCAGTGTTAAAGGAATTGCACCGAGGAGTAATGAACCTGTCAGTAAAAGGACCAGCTTACTTTTCAGTTACTTTCTTCTGAACTATTTTTCTTGAAAATTCACAATCATTAGCCAACGGGGAGGCACTTGAGACAACGTGTTTATTTATTGCGCTACTGGGACTCGGTAGAGGGAGCAGGCGTCTACTTTCATGCTACAGCACATTCTTTTTCAAATAAGATGTTGCAACCCAAGTCAAACTGCGTTTATGCACATTTATTTTCAAAGTATAGACTCCCACGTTTATTTTACATGCCCAGAGTCACGCTATCTCTTTTGTACTTAAAAAACAAAGGATTTAAAATGAGTTGGGAGATCGGTGGTCATGGCATGAGAAGATTTTATTTCATTTATGAGAGCAATATGTGTGAAAACTGCTCCAATTTGATGTGGTATGCTCCCATCAGGAGCAGCGAACCAGTGGACTGTGCTCGTGCTTCTCACTGTCCCCTCTCCTCGTTGTAGCCAACACCACTAGCAAATAATTATTAATTAGGTCTGATTGAAATTAAAATAATGGCAGCGTAAATTACTTAATTTTGTTAATTTCACATTACTTTTGTTTTGCAAAATTGCTAAAATGATGCCACATCGCGTAACTATGCGCCACCATTCACGGCAAAATTATAGTGTGCGCACACAGGAACAACGCAAAGAAACATGAGGCAGTTCACATCGATTGTGTTTTTCATGCTATTTTCTTAGTAGGTAATTCGTCCTTCCATCAAAAACGCACGTTCCGCTAAAACGTAATTTTAAATGATGGAATTTCATTTAATTATATCTAATTTTGTGTACTTGTCCTGTCATTTTGCGTAATTGCATGCAAGAAATGACACCAATTTCGCAGACCCCAGTGTTGCTCTTCTTTGCAGCCAATCACTAGTCTACACCCAGTTACTCACATCCTCCCCCTATGAATATCTTGCAGGCTGTTGGGAAATGTGGTGACCCCTACATGTCATGGCTGCCACGGGTGGGTTCGCTCATTTCAGTTGAGGCTGCTGCCACCCGACTATTAAAGAGGTGGAGATAATTGAATGGCACACGTTTCTAGTCGACCTTTGACCTGCCAACCTGGGAGTACAACCTCAGCAGTAAAGGGTTCCAGGTGGCTGTGCGCCTAAAGCTTGGTTTAAGTGCTGCACTTCAAACTGAGGATATTGTGGGGTTAAGGCTTCCAGTTCTTTCCAACGTTAGTGTGTGCAGTAATATCCATTACTGAGCATGAGATTGCACAAAGCTGTCTCTACGATTAGTAACACTGTCACTGTGTGGTACTCCAGAGAGTCACGGTCAACATCTGAGAGATAAGCACAATGCGGTATGAACACGAAGAAAGCATTGCTGATAAGTGCTTTTAGCCAGGAGGGCTAACATGTTTTAAAATATTTACCAACAAGGTAATTTTATAGCAGATGCGTAGGCAAAACAAACATTGCAAAAGAGATTTGCCAAGACTGTTTGCATCTCAATCACACCTCACAAATGTTATACTCACTGGCAGCTCGCACAGGTAAGGGCCTTGAGGCGGGGCAGGGTGGCGGAAGTCGAGAGATGACTGGATAAGTAATATTAAATAAATAAATCAAATAAAAACATTTACTTTTGGGGGGCGTGGCTAGCAGCTGAAGGGAATGGCCGCACTTTAACAGGGCTCCGAAGCCCCATCTGCCTATCCTGCCACTAATCCGACCCAAATCATATTGCGTTTCTCCCGAAGCGGGGGGTGGGGGGGATCCCAACCCAGAGTTCATTGGCACTATAGGAGAGTAGGGTCTGCTTCATATGGTCACATCCACTTTTTGCTGTGATTCTCTGGTTTTTCGACTTTAATGTGGCTGTGGGCCTGCTAATCAGACCCACAGCCCAGCTGTTCTCTCTCTAAATTGATACCATGCACTTTAGGTGCATACCAGATTGGATACTGGGTCACCCTTGAGAGCCCCTGTATAGTGTACCATAGGTACCCAGGGCATGGGTGCACCCTAGGCCTACCAGGGTCTGCAGCATGTATTGTGCCACCCCTGGTTTGCCTTCCAAATTGACACCACAGGTCTGTTCACACAGCCTGGGTAAGGTGGTGTAATTACTCCTTACGTAGATATAGTATACCTATATCTACCTTTATATAGAGACACATATAATACACCTGTAAGCCACTCCTATGGTAGGCCTCCTCAATCTTGGAGGCAGAGTGCTTTGTTTTATGTGAGAGGGTGCTCTGGCATGAGCCGAGCCCCTCTTCAGCTATCGGAATCATCTCCTTATAGCCATACCATATACTCTTAAATGCATTATAATCCTCGCGGTTAATGCTAACTTTGGTTTGGCTTTATCAAACCATGTTGTGTAAGGTGTCAAACACTTTGGAATACTACCACCCCCCCCCCGGCCAATTCTGGCGGCTGGGGTAGCATTCCACCCTTCTAGAGGGAAAAGACATGTAGTTTACTGCTTTCCCAGGTTAAAGTTAAACAGAGCTTTAGCATCACAAAATGGATGCTGCTGCCACAGACACAAGTCTGACCTCCAGTTGCTGGGGGCACCTCCAGCAAGGGTGGCCTAGACAATAGGTTTCCTGTCCAGGGAGGTGCCAGCACCTCCCCAGTCAGGGGTTCTGTGTATTGGGGCAGGGAGGACTGCATTCAGTGAATGCATCTAGACACTTCCTGGGGCACTCAAGGTGCTCCAAGCATAGCCCGGTTCAAACCAGTTGCTGGGCACTCCAGCCCCAGCTCTGACGCAAAACTGGACAAAGGGAAAGGGGTGTAACCACCCCCTTCTCAGGTTCACCCATAGGAGGGACCTACAGCCAGATTCATGAAGGTACCATTCTGCGATTAGCAAATTGTGAAAAATTGCGAATCGCAGTTTGAGAATCGTAGAATGGCATTCATGTAGAAATGCGATGAAAAAAAGCGAATCGCAATCGGTCGCAATCGCCGATTGCGATCTTGCCGCAATCGCATATCAATCGCAGAATCTGCAATTTTCAATGTAGAAATTGCGACCTCGCAAATAGCGAAATCGCTATTTGCGATCTCGCTAACTGCGAGATCGTAAAAATGGGAAGTCGCATTTCGAGCCCACTGATTACATCACAACCAGGAAGTAGGCTCACCACACCCACAAACAGAACACAGAGCCAGGGAGTGGCAGCAGGATACTGAGGAGCACCAAACCTTACACTGTGCAGCACCCCAGCTTGAAAAAAGTTTTCCAAGATGTCCCAGGATGCAGCAGGGAGCAGTGGGCAGGAGAGAAAGTGGAAAATTAAGTTTTCTGAACTTGAACTGGAGCCTCTAATTGAGGGGGTCTGCAAGGATCATGCCCAGCTCTTCGGAAAAGACTCCCGGAGGGTGCCAGAGGCAGATAAGCGCAGGATCTGGCAGCGCATCCGCGCTAAGGTCAATTCGGTTGGTGTGACCCAGCGGTTAATTGATGACCTAAAAAAGCGCTGATACGACCTGAGAGGTCCTTCTAAGGAGCGTTTTGCGGAGAGGCTTGGGGAGAGACTGGCCACCGGTGGAGGGGAACCTGTAGCCACACCGAACACCTCATTGGAGGACCTGATAGAGGACACCATTGCGCCAGAAGCCTGCGTGGGGGTTATTCAGCTGAACTCGTCTCGACCCAGCCAACAATCTGAAGGTAAGTGCCATGCGACTGCGACCCTGTCCCCCAACAATGCCCTTAACTCCTGAGCTAGCAATATGACATCCTCAACAATGCAGCCCATGCACACCAAAAAAGCGCCATTGCATTGTGGTGGTTGTAGTGTAATCATGTTCCCCCAGTTAGTCCAACACTGCCAGAGCAGGTAATGAAAAGTAAATCCAAAAGTCAGTCAGGGAAAGCAAGGCTGCATGCATGTATCAACATTGCTTGCGCAAGATACATAACATTAATCATGCACCCTTTCACATTACAGGTGCAGGTGAGCAAGCCAGCACAGACAGCGAGGCCCTGCACATCGCCGAGAGCCAGGAGGACACTGAGGGTGAGGGCTAGTCCTCCCAACGACCCAGCCCATCACAGCCACCAGCAGTGCTCCCACCACCACCACCCCGTGCGGACAGGGCCACCCCTGCAGCCACAGCCATGCAGCCAACACCCAAGCAAACAGCCACAGCAGTGGTACAGGCTCCACCACCAGTGCCTAGGAGGAAGACGAGGCGCACTGCTGGTGCCAGATCACACACCAGTGCACTGAGGTGCCAGCAGCGTCAGGGCCCAGCAGGCACCGGCAGGGCACTTCAAATACCTGATCCAGGCCTGGCCATCGAAAGCCGCATGCTGGCGGTGCATTGCACACAGGCGCGTCACATGGCAGCAATGCTCACCCAGATGCAGGCAACAGGCCAAAACATAGCCCAGATGACCGCTGCAGTCCGGGAGAACAACCAGCTGCTGGTAGCCCAGCAGGACATGACCCGCTGACGCCACTGCCAACTACTGGCCCACCTATCGGCCTACACAAGATCCAATCATGTAGTTGGGAATGCTACATCACAGCTGGCCCGAAGGTCACTCGCCATGCAGGGCCAGATGGTGCAGTGTTGCCAGGATGTGGCCAGGTCACTAGATCTACTTACCGCAGCAGTGCTCGGCAGCCAGGCCACTGCCCATGGAGAAGCAGAGGGGGCTGATGATGCAAGTGACGCTGCGTCAACCAACAGCAGTGCATCCTTGCCACCGATACCTGCACGTCGCCGCAGCAGCAGTCCAACCACAGCAACTAGGGCCAACACCGTCCCTCAGGATACAGAGAGACGACTTGGGGCGTCTCGTCGTAACCGACAGTGAGGACTCAGACACTCTGAGGGAGGCCATGCAGTAAACCCCTGCAAACCCACTACCCCAGCATGGGGAGGTATGGAGCAATACTCTCTTCATGAGACAGTAGAATAAGTAAAGGCCAATTTATTGTGCATAAACAATAAAGAGTAATGGTCAAACTTGAATCACACTCATGTCATTATTACATTTGTCATGCATGGGTGCAGTGTTTTGAGAGGGGAATGGGTGCACTAGAAACAGTTAATAGTGATGTGGTTGCGGTGCTTGTGTCCTTCAGCAGGATTTTCTCCTCTGCATGACGTACATGTGGGGGTGGCCGGTTGTCACCTTCAGACTCACTGCCAGATATCTCCACTGGTATCCTGCTCTTGGTAGCAATGTTGTGGAGTATTGCACACACGGCCACAATGCGGCAGCAGACCTCAGGTGTGTATTTGATGGCCCCACCAGTCTTGTGCAGTATGCGGAAACAGCTCTTCAATATGCCAAATGTCCTCTCAATGCAATTTCTTGTTCGTATGTGTGCAGCATTGTAACGCCGTTGCTGTGGTGTGGCAGGGTTGAGGTATGGGGTGAGGAGGTACTCACGTAGACCGTAGGCGCTGTCACCTGAGGGTAATAAGCACAGGGTGAGTGCCTATTCTGCGCAGATACATGTTCAAAGTGTAGTATTTGGGGACATGTGTACTTACCTAGTAGGTGTCCTTCGCCAAAGTCTCCCCTTGCCAGTCGTGTGTGAAAGCCGCTGTGCCGGAAAATGAAGGAGTCACGTGTGCTGCCCGGATATTGTGCCACTATGTCCGTGATGTCATTCTTTGCGTTGCGCACCATCTGGATATTGAGGGAGTGGTAGGACTTGTGGTTGCGGTACATGTATTCCGTTTGTGCTGGTGGGCAGATGTGGATATGGGTACAGTCAATGCATCCAATTACATGCGGAAAATGTGCAATGTTGTAGAATTTCAGCTTGGTGTCATTTATGTCTTGTTGGGTGGTGGGGAATGAAATGTAGTGGTGTAGCCGGGTCAGCATTGCATCCAGGAAATTCCTTAGGCAGCGGGACATGGTGGGCTGGGATATTCCCCCTGCGATGGCAGCTATCCCCTGGAAGCTTCCGGAGGCCAATAGGTGCAGGCTGCACAATACCTGCACATGGGTGGGAACAGCATTGGTTCTCCTTGTTGGATGCTGCAGCAGGGGGTCTAGGTCCTGGATCAGCTTAATGATCATTGTGCCATTTAGGCGGTACTTAGCACAGATTTGCTCTCTGGTTTGACCAGAAGGGTGACCCGCTGACGGAATATCCGCTCCAGGATCCTACGCCTGTTCTGTGCTGCTCGCTGTAGCCTACGACGCCTGACCACCATGTAGAGTCCTGGCATTGTGAGAGTCCTCAGTCTCCAGCTGCATGTCCTTTAGTGTGTTTGGTCAGGCCTGCCCCTGTTTGGGGCCATGGCTTACGCGCCGAAGGGGAATGGCAGCTCACCCGTGAGCTCCGACGAGCTGAGGGAATTCCGTTGACCTACGGACCTCGTCCTGTGCCTTGTGGAGCCTGCAATGCTAATTTTCAGCAACCGGAACATGCCCTGCAAACGCTGATGGCAGCAATTCTTCATTTTCTGCTGTTTTTCAGGGTTAATTAACCTTCGGTGTTTCTCAGCTGCTACGGGACGCGTGCGGCCGCCATTTTGTGCCGCCGCGCCCGCGTCTCTCACCTCACGAACGCAGCGCATTACTTCACCGGGATGCGTTTTTTTCACTCCCGTTGCCTGCCTCCCTCCACTCTTTCCTAAGGTATGGCGTAATTCGCGAGTTATCTGCAAATTTAACCCAGCATGTTTCTTTTCAATCTCCAGCTGCCATTTTAGCGTTTAGCTCTACATTCTCTCAGCCATCAATTGTTTTTCCTCAGTGTTCTGCCCTTTCACTGATGGCGCAACCAATGTCTTGCTGGCCTGCCTGTTCGCCCTCTTTTTCTTTCATTTTTTATATTTGAACTGCAAGCATTCTTATCTTTTATAGTGCCCACACTGTCCTCTGAGGAATTGGTCGAAGCTCTTCATCTGCTGCTTGCACTTTTTGTAACCTCTACTGTATCTTCTTTGGAGAACCTCTCTGTGGGCACTTTTCTAGATGTACTTTTTAGCCTTGTTCAGCCTTGCCTTCACCTGCCTTTTCTGGACTGTGAGTGCTTTTGCACTTTTTTGTGCTATCGCTCTTTCATCATTATCGGCGTATCCTGACAGTGCCAAGATGGCTCATGATGCCCATGTCGTCAAACCTTCTATCACTGGCACAAAGCCCAAACGTCTTAAAAATGACCCACCTAGTTCTATTCATACCTCCTCTAATCCAATCTTGGACTCCATTTTAGAGGAAGTGAAGGGCCGTCAACCTTTTATGTCTGCCACTAACGAAAAACTCAAGCAAATTGAAGAAAAGTGGGTCGTTTTGGAAACCAAGGTCTTAAATTTGGAGCAACGTGTCAGTGACATTCAGGATGCCTCATCTAAAATACCTTTATTGGAGAAAGAAATTCACCAATTGAAGCTTCACACCGGGGACCTTGAAAATAGAAATCGTAGAAATAACCTACGTATTTATGGTGTTCCAGAGAATTTGGAGGGGTCCGACATGGTGTCCTTCATACAGAAATTCTAGATCTTCAACCTGCGTCACACCCTCTCAACATCCAGAGGGCTCACCGTTTGGGTCGTCTTACCTCCAATGCGTCGAAACCTCGTGGCATTATCCTTCTCTTTATTGAATTCACTGAACTAATGCAAGTTCTCAAAGTGACTCGACTCAAATGACGTCTACTATGGTCTGGACATAACATTTGTATCTCACAAGACCTCTCTAATGCCACCAATGCGCGACGTAAGGAATTTTTGAATCTCCGTCCTCAGATGCGACAGTTAAATATCCAATATGGCATCCTTTATCCCTGTTTCTGCAAAATCACCCATAATGGTCGTACGCGGTCTTTTGATGATCCTCAGAAGCTCCATGCATATCTTCAAAGTGTTTCTACGTCTACAATGGATACCAACGTCTGATACTTTGCCTCTTTCTAAGTTTCCTTAGGCTGAGGACTTCATCTGTTCTTGCTCCGTTTTAATATCTCCTTATATGTTTGTATTTCTTTGAGGTTCTTTCTTTTCCTCAATCTTTCATCTTCTTTTTTCCTCCCTTTTTTGCTCGCCTGTTGCTTGCTGGTGTCCGTATCCCCTTTGGTGTCTCTTCGCTCCCGATGTTTTGTTTTCTACTTTTTTCTCAGATCAGGCACTTTGGCCTTGATCTGTTTATTCCTCTCTTTCTTCTTATTTCCCTCCATTCTCTTCTCTCCTGGTCTTCCTTTTTTCCTTTTCATGTTCTACTCTTGACCTATTTACTTTCTTACTACCCCTTTCTCGTACATTCTCTCTCTTTTCTTCTCTTATCTTTATATCCCTTGCATCATATATAGTCCTCCTGAATGTGTTGGGGGTTTTCTTCATATTTCAAGTTATTGATTATTGTTTCTCTTTTCTTTGTAGTCATTCTCCTGCAGTGTATCCACTTCGAGTGCGCCCCCCCTCCCTACCTTCCGTCATGTCTAAGTTTGTCACGTGGAACGTTCGTGGTCTTGGACACCCTGTCAAGCGTCAAAAGGTATTGTATCACTTATCCAAACTTTCCTCGCAGGTTGTTTTTCTTCAAGAGACTCGCTGTTCTGATGTGGAATCAGCTAAGCTAAAACAACAATGGGTGGGTCAAGTTGTGTTTTCTCCTGCTGTTAACAAAAAAGGGGGTGTTGCAATTTTATTTCACAAAGGTTTATCTGTTCAAATTGTCTCTTCTCAACATGATGATGAGGGTCGTTGGGTAAGGGCTAAGATTATCATGCAAAACAAGACATTGGTTTTGCTCAACATTTATGGCCCTGTTCACCCTGACCCCCATTTTTGGAATAATATCAAAATGATTATTTCCTCAATAGACTGCCCTAATACTGTCCTTGCTGGTGATTTTAATCAATGGTTAGACCCTTTTTCTGACAGACTCTCCTCCACCAAATTCCATCCTGACAAAACTCATAAATGTTTTCAATCTGCCATTACATCTCGTCCCCTCTATGATGTATGGAATACATGGAATCCTGACTCCTTGGAATATACATTTTTTCGAATGTTCATCAAACCCGTTCCAGAATTGATTATCTTATGGTTAGCAAATCCTTACTCCCTACTATTCAAACATCCGAAATCGGTTCTATTTTCTTTTCTGATCACGCCCCTGTCCATGCAGTCTTTGACCTTACCCACACCTCCTCCAAATTTAGTCGTTGGAAATTCAACACTTTTCTTTTGTCTGATAATATATTTGTATCCAAAGTTACTGCCTTTATTAATGAATTTTTTCTGCTCAAAAACCCATCAGACACTTCTATCCACAACACTTGGGATGCTTTTAAAGCGGCACTATGTGCATTTGTTATATCCTATGTCTCCCACAAGAAGAAACTTAATTTCACTAAATATGAAAACCAACTCAAGAATATCAAACATCTTGAACATATCTACTTTTCCTCTAAATATCCAAATGCCCTTCATAATCTGATAAAAGCCAAGACCGACTTGAATAAAATTGCTACAGTGGATGCTTGCAATACTTTACTTAAAATTAAGTCTAAATACCATGGAGGCCAAAACAAAGCTGGTAAAATGTTAGCAAATTATTTGAAGATAAAATCTGAATGCAAAAGTGTTGGCCCTATTCTTAATGACTCTACCAACAAACTAGTTTCATCCGACGAGGACATTGCTGAAGTTTTTCATAACTATTACCAAGCTCTTTATACTGATGATACTTGTCCTTCTACCCCTAATGTATCTTCCTTTTTTGATGGCTTACCCTCACCTCCTCCCTTCCTGACGAATTTGCCCAGTTGGAAAAAGATATAACATCTCAAGAAATTGTTCAAGCAATTACTTCTCTCAAAAAATCAAAAGCCCCAGGTCCGGATGGCTTGCCCGTTGAGTTCTACTCCTCATTTCATGCAATATTTGTCCCCAAACTATTGCAGCTTTTTAATTCCTTTATTGCTGATGCTAAGGACTCTGGCTCTTTCATGGATGCTCTCATTGTTATTGTTCCCAAACCTGACAAGGACCACTCTCAAGGTAAAAACTATCGCCCTATCTCCCTGATTAATTATGATTGTAAGATTTTTGCTAAAATACTTGCCTCTCGTCTAGATTTTCTCATTCCGCTTTTGATTAAACCTGATCAGGTTGGTTTTGTGAAGGGTAGACTTGCAGCTGATAATGCCCGTATGTTTTGTAATATAATCTCCAACAGCAAAAATTTCAAGGACCCCTTAGCAGCCCTATCCCTAGATGCTGAGAAGGCCTTTGACCGCATTAATTGGCAATTTATGTTCCGTACACTTGCCTGGTTTGGATTTGGCCCCACTTTTATTTCTTTGGTTAAACTTCTATACTCCTCCCCTAGGGCTAGTATTTTTGTTAATAACCAATTTTCTAGATTTTTTCACTTATCTCGTGGTACTAGACAAGGTTGTCCCCTTTCCCCATTGCTGTTTATCCTTTGTCTTGAACCATTTTTGGAACAAATTCGAACCAATCCTAACATTCATGGTTTTATACTTTCCCCTACCGAAACGAAAATCTCTGCTTATGCTGATGATATTTTGGTTTACATGGCTAACCCTGTCACATCTCTCCCTCCCTTTTTGGATGAAGTTCGTTTGTACTCTTCCATTTCTGGTTACAAACTCAATTTATCCAAAACAGAAGTCCTCCCATTAAATTCTGTCTGCTATCAGTACATGTTCAATTCTACAGATTTCACGTGGTGTCCCTCCAAACTCAAATACCTGGGTATCTGGTTTTCTTCCTCGCTGTCTGATACACTTAAATTTACCTTTGCCTCCCTTACACAGAAACTTCAATCCCTCCTTACTCTATGGACCCCATTATTCCTCTCGTAGTGGGGTAGACTTGATACTATTAAAATGATGATTACTCCTCATGTTCTTTATACTGTCTCTATGCTCCGTATTAAAAAACCCAACTTATACTTCACTCACATTAACTCGATTTGCTCTAAATTTCTGTGGAATAACAAACACCCTCGCATTGCTTTGCATAAACTTGTTCATCCTAAGAGCGAAGGTGGTGTCCATTTTCCTAATTTTAAAACCTACCATTCTGCTTTCTTAATTAAACAATCGTTCTCCCTAGCTTATGACTTTGTAGATGCCCCATTACCCCGCTGGGTTGCATTTAAACGTTCATTATTAAAGGATTTCTCATTCCAACACATCGTTTTTATGTCAAATTGTTCCTTCCTCTCCAAGCACCCAATACTGAAGTACTCCCAAACTTTGCTTCATAACACTTTCTCTCAAGACCTTTCACCCCTCCAATGTTTCATGTCCTCCATTGTGTGGTATAACAAATTCCTCAAATATAAGGGTAAATCCTTCTATTACAAACACTGGAAAGAGAAGGACGTTTTCTTTGTCCATCAATTTTTTTCCAACAACTCCCTGATCCCCTTTCATGATATGCAAGCTTTGTATCATTTACCCTTAACTTGTCTTTCAGAATACACAAATATCACTGCTGCTTTACTATCTTACTTATCTCCTCTCTCTACCCCTGATACTTTACCGTCCTTTACTCCCTCTACTCCCCTATACCCTTTATTTTCCTTGCAACAACCTAAAGCTGCCCTTGTTTATAAAATTTTGTTATCACATGCTTCTGTTAGGTCTAAATCACCTGTTGAGAATGTCTGGGAAACTGAGTTCTCTCTTTCTTTATCTGTTGATGTATGGGATCGTTTATGGTCCAAGTTATTTAAGGTCTCAGTTTCTGCACGCATCACTCAATCTTTGTTCTTTATATACCATAGAGCTGTTATTACGCCTGTTAGTATTTCTAGGTTTTCCTCATCATCCTCCTCACTATGCTGGTCGTGTTCTTTAGAAACAGGTACACTTAAACATCTTTTATATGGATGTTCTTCTGTTTTCTCGTTTTGGAACTCTGTTTGGAGTATTTGCATGAAAATTTTTCATTACTCTTCTCCTTTATCATTTTTGAACATATTTCTAGGCTCTGTTTCAACTGATATTGATATTGTACTGCCTGATGCTCGATTGCTTGATCTTTTTATTGTTATGCTTTTAAAGTTATTTTATCTTGTTGGAAAGATAATTCAAAGCTCACTGTTATTTCCTGGTGGAACTTCATATGTGATGAACACAGGATTGCTATTGCTTCCTCTTCCTCTGTATCCCTTAAAATCAAATCTGATCTTCTTTGGCTTCCCTTTACTTCTTATCTTTCCTCTACGTCACCCTCTTGCTTTCCTCATTAACTTTTCTCTCACTTCTTTCCTTTTCTTTTATTTCTAACATGGATCCCCTTTTATCTTTATCTCCTGTTTGCCCCTTCCTTCCCTCTTTTCCTTCCTCCCTCTTTTCTTCTTCCTATCTTTTCTTTCCTTTTACCCTCTCTTTATTTCACTTCTCCTTACACATTTGCCTTATGAGTTATATTGTTATGATTTTTCCCTTGTACTGATGTAAGGCTTTGTATTGTGTTATCTTAAAACCAAATAGAAATTTCTTAAACTGAAAAAAAAGGCCTGCACCTGTTTGCAGTTAACTTTAATCAACTTTTGTTTTTTTTTCTTCGCTGTTTACCACCTGGTTTGGGTTCTCCTTAAATAGCGCCACGCAAATAGCGATTTTCGTTTTTTTCGCAATCTGCGATTTTTCATGAATGCCAATTGCGATTATTTATCGAGTTCGCAATTGATTTTGCAGAATCCATGGTTTCTCGCTATTTCTAATTTGCACATGGGCTGTTTTCAGGATTCTGCGATTTTATTAGCAAAATCGCTATTTGTATTTAGCGATTTCGCAATTTTGCTACTTTCACTGTCATAAATAGTTTTTACTAAATTTGCGATCGCAATTGCTATTTCGCAGCTATTGCGATCGCAATTTGGCTTCATGAATCTGGCTGCTAGTTAGGTAATCCAGGCCCCTTTCTTATTATAAGTGTAGGAGCTGTGTCTCTGAGACTTTAGATTATCCTGGACGAATCTTTGAAAGACATATCTTGTACCTTCAACATTCCATTCTTATGGAAGACAGAAGACATCTCCCTTGTGGTCAAAGAGTGACCACCCTGTGCAAACAGGCACCAACAGCAACTTTGACAGTCTGCAGTTTCAAGGCTCCTTTCAGAACTCAAAGACTCTGTGACTCAAGAAATGGACTTCCAGACTTCTCTGATTCCGACCCACATCCACAGCAAAGCTGAGACCCGTGGCGGACACGAGAGACATGCGACCGGACATCCTAGTTATCTTGCATTTTGCTACCTGCACTCCTTTTCTGGAGCCTCAGTAAGTTGTACATTGGGGTACGAGAAGCCCCTGCCCCTAGCACTATTTGTAACGAAGCTCAGTCCCCCACACTCTGCGAGTGTCCTGTGGGCCCGCCTTTGCATTTGAGCTTGACGTGTCCTCCCAGTTCCTTGCCCATTGGCTAGTGAGCCCCCAAAAGATGCCATATTGAATTTAATTTGCTATCCTGGTTGCTCCATGCTTTCTCCAGCTTTCCAAAAAAGGAAAAGCATCACAGACCTTGCTGGTCTGCAACAGACCCAATCTTGACATCCTGCATGGGTTGCGGTTGCAAAGGCTTGTTGTATACAATCCGGATACTGACACCGCAGTCATCTAGATCTCTTGTGTGACAGTTTGAATCCAGCTCCTGGTCATCGTCGATGCCTCCTGGACCTTGTGGCTGAAGAGACAAACTCACCTTCTACCCCTTAAAGCACCCGACAACGTCTGGTTCCTTTCTGGTTCGTTCCTGGTCACTGGCTAGTTACCCAGACTCTGTCCCCTCTACTTTCAGGGACTTCACATCTCTGATCCACCCTTGGATCCACACGGACACTTTCCTATGATCGCCTGCAACACTTCTTTGCAGCTCTCCATGGAAAACGACGACGAAACCCGACAAGAAAAGACACCTATACACCCAGCTTCCCTGGGTGAGGTAACACAAGTACTCTGGTGCTCCCATGGTTCTTGACTCTCGAAGTATCCTAGTTTAAAAGGGTTTCATCCTAGTCCATCCGGAAGAGTCTTTAAATTGTAACTTTGTAACTTTTACGAACTCTATATAAAGTCAGCGGGAACCTCCACCTGTGTTTAGACACTGCACGTGGCTCCTGTGGGTCTCCTACTTCCTAACCTTTGGTTGTTTAGTGTAGCCCCAGCGATTCTACTGGCCCTAGGCCTGCTTTCTACCTCTCATGTGGTACTTATACCACTTCCTTAGTATATGGTGTGTGAGGCCCCTAGGGCATAACGTATACTGTGTAACTTATCGTATATTAACTGTGTGACTTGTATTGTATTTTTACCTCTGACCTCATAAAGAGTGCAGAGGGGTTGTGTTTAGATTAAATACATATATATATGATATATACCTTGTGTGGTGTCTTTTCATTTGGTATTCAAGGGATTATATATGGTAAAACAACTTGCTTAACTCGCCTACTGAAGTCTTAGCCTGAAGACTGCTGGTTCATGCTACCAAGAGGATAGCTTTCTATAAGGTTGACTTTACAACCACCATCAATAAGGGTCGATTAGACTGGTGCAAGGTGCCCACTAGAACTAGTGGACATGATATGCCAGGCTAACTTCTCACAGGCACCAGCAGGAAGAAAGAAACCACTCATAGGGGAAGGAAAGTGGCCATTGACTCTGAGCGCAGCCAGTGCCCGACTCTAAGATGGTGTCGCATCCTGGCCTTAGCGAGTGATCCAGAGGAGGAACAGAGGGTCAAGCGGAGCAATAACGGAAACGGGATCACCAGACATAAGTGGGAACCTTTAGGCAAAGGAGCGACTTGGGCGTGAGCTGGAACGGCCCTCCATGAGAGCTCGGCAAGGTGCCTGTGACCGGCGGAAGCTGACCTCAGAGTGCATGAGGCGTGGATTGGCCGCAGCAGCATTTGAGGCCCTGGCCTGGAGAAACAAGTACAAAAGCACCACATACTGGGGCAGAGACCCGGAGCTTATCGGCAGTAAGTGTTGCGCCGCAGCGGAGGCCCACCGGCATCGGGTGCGATATGTGAAGTTGGATGGGGGCAGGCTGAGAAACTAATTGAGGCCCCGGCTTCCATGAGCTCCCTAGGCTCAAACGCCACATCCACCTTGGGGAGTGGCATGAGCGGCGGAGTACACACCATTTCAGCTGTGGGCACCAGACCTTAGTCTGAGGCCCTAACATGACTCCCTGACGGACCAAAGGTAGATGAAGAACATGGAGGTCCATCGCTGGGAGTGAGCAATGGCCTACACAGTACCCACCAGACGAAACCAACAGACCCGGGAGGAGATACTGTCATGGAAGTGATCAATCCATAAGAATCTATGCAGAGAAAGAAGTGGGCAGCAGCGCCACAAATTGCACGTGCGTTCCCGCGCTGACATGGGGTTGGGAGAGAACCTTAGTCAATCTGGCTACCTAGAGGACAAAATACATATCCAGTGCGCAATACAAGTGCGCTCCTACAGCACCTGCAGAGCTGCCCCGGCCTTGAGAGGAGAAAGGGGCTAGAGGGTGCGGTGCGTTGGAGTTGAAGCTCCCTATAGTATCTTGCTGGGAATACAGCAGTTCTTGCTCCTCCCTGGGCTGGCGCGAAGGGTTGGTGGGCCAAGAAACCCGACAGGCCGACAGGGGAGGAGAGTAACCCCTGGGTAGGTGACGGCGAGTACTGGGGCTGACCCACTGGAAGCACAGTCTAACACTGTACAGTACAACTTACGATGGCGAATGGAAATGGAAACAAAACAATAGTGCAAGCCAAACTAGCTACATTTGCCTTGTCAAAGACAGGGGAAGATGGAAACGCGGACATGCAAGGATCGCAAGACAGCCAGGACCAGCCAACACAGCAAAAGGACTTGACACTCCAAGACATTATGGCGGCCATTACAGGAGTGCGAACCTCCCTAGAGACCCACATCGACACTGTAAATGTAGAGGTATCCTTGATAAGAGTCGACCTACCGAAAATGGACAACAGGGTGAAAGACATAGAGGAAGCTACAACTGTCTTGAACATGGATACCACCCTGCTAATAAAGTAAGCCAGCTGCAAGAAAAGCAGAATAAAGTGGTGGGACTACTTGACGAATATGAAGGCAGGCCACGAAGAAATAATATACGCATTCTGGGAGTCCCAAAACTGGCAGAAGGCCCTGCAGTAGACCTATTTGTGGAAGAGCTAGTTTTGAAACAGCTGCAGCCAAAAAGACTCTCAAGCTACTTTTCCATAGAGCATGCCCATCGGGTCCCTGGGGGTAGGCCCCGGCCGGCGACCCCATCGACCAATTATAGCCTGTGTCTTCAACTTCAGAGATCGCAACAATATTTTCTAAACGGCACGAGCAAATCCAACTCTTAAGGTGGAGGACAGTCAGATAACATTTTTTCCAGACTTCACCAACAAAGTACAGGCTCAAACATGTAGCATCATGGCGGTTAAATGAGCACTATGAGACAAATGTGTATATAGAAAGGAACTCGCACAGCTAATGTAATCCCAAAAGGTAAAATTATTGAAAAGTTGTAGTGTGCATCGGGGAAACACTGTCTGGCCAGTCAGTGTTAAAGGTAAACACTAGAGAAATAGCTCTCCCGCCTAGGGAGAGGGCACCCCTGTGCACCACTATAGGAGGACCCACTGGTCTATTTCAATTAATCCAGATTGCGAAGACAAAGTTCATAACGGAGATTTATTCATCTATCCAGTTTTTCAATATCTTCAATTGTATGAAACATTTCAAGCTTTGATGATCCAAAAACACATGCTTGATTTAGAATATGTTCATCAACACACAGCCCCAATGCATTTCGGGCGGAGCCCGTCGTCAGGGGGTTACTTCAAGTGACATTCGTCAGCGGACTCAGCAGAGTTCCGTGAAGTTGACCTCAACTTCACGGAACTCTGCTGAGTCCGCTGACGAATGTCACTTGAAGTAACCCCCTGACGACGGGCTCCGCCCGAAATGCATTGGGGCTGTGTGTTGATGAACATATTCTAAATCAAGCATGTGTTTTTGGATCATCAAAGCTTGAAATGTTTCATACAATTGAAGATATTGAAAAACTGGATAGATGAATAAATCTCCGTTATGAACTTTGTCTTCGCAATCTGGATTAATTGAAATAGACCAGTGGGTCCTCCTATAGTGGTGCACAGGGGTGCCCTCTCCCTAGGCGGGAGAGCTATTTCTCCACTATGAGACAAAGAAATAAAATACGCCATGCTCTTCCCAGCAAAACTCTATATTGAATCAGATGGCAAAACATGGTTCTTCTCCTCCCCAGAGGAGCATGGGAGTGGCTGGAGGGCTGGCGCTGGGTGGAGAAATCAAACAAAGACCAAACCGGGGAACCCAGATCTGGGAGATCCGACAACAATGCTCATCAGTTGAACGAAACCAACCGAAGAGAGACGAAATCCACTTCACGCAGCTGAGACAACAACGGAGGGAAAGTAATAGATACAAATAACCACCTCTGAGAAACATGATGTAGGAAAGTGACACAAGTAACCCATGAATGGATATTCTCCGTCACATTGGAGTGGACAACTGAGACTTGGAATCTTCCTTAAACTATGGCGGAGGGGGTATAGCTGTGAACCAAGTTCCTCTCACATAGTAGGGGGGTTGACAGGCACTCTGCCTTGTTACAGTGTGGGTAGTTCGAAATCCACTGGCAGGGGGGCAGGGAGGGGGGGAGTTTAGGAGGTAAGCAGGGTCATAAGGGGTGTTTCATTCATTAGTTCTCATGTTCTCAAATGTCGGTTATTAGATTCAATTCGCCTAGTTCAGAATCCAAAGGTAGGAATTGTAACTAAGAAGGTCATAAAGCAGTACATACACAGATGCAGTTTCAGATCCAAACATTTGACAACGGGGATGGGGGAGGTGACAGCTTCACTTCTCATTATCCCTACAAGCCCTGTATATTTTGTCACCATAGCCACCAATGAAAAACACAAAAGAAACATTGTTATCCATTTTAACATGGAATGTTAATGTGCTGAGGGATAAAATAAAACGGGGAGTGGTGCTCCAGTATCCTAAGAGACAGGCCCCAGATTTGGTGTTGATGCAAGAAACCCACTTGGTGGTAAATAAATACATGGCACTAAACCGCTGGGGATATAAGCTCCTGGTACACGCAGGGTTTACATTACATCGTGTTAGAGGGGCACCGGTATCCTGGTTTGACGAAATCTTGCAATCACCCCAGTCCATCCTCGGCGGATCCACAGGGGCGGTTCGCAGTTTTGGAAACCAGTTAGGAGGGCAGGCCGATCAATGTGGTCTCAGTGTTCCTTCTCCCATCACTGGGTAGAGAGGCACTTAGCGACTTAGGGCAGGTCCTTCTCTATCTCCCGGTTGGTACCCTAATTATTGGGAGGGGATTTTAATATGAACATGGATGACCGGATAGGCACCCACAGTGACCCCTAGCGCATCCCAACACCCTGATGGAAGAATTCACAAGGGCCCTGGCATTGACAGAAGTTTGGTGGACTTTACCGCCAAACATAACATATTACACTCACTACTCTAATGCACATAAGAGTATGTCCCAAATAGATTATTTCCTCACAAATACAGCAGATGTTGGATGGTTTCAACACCGACAGAGTCTACCCAGAGGCATTTTGGATCACTCCCCAGTGTGCATTGAATTAACTAATCATAGGAAACGACAGCAGAATATTATAGTCCTTAATCCTTGGTTACTCAAAGTTCCAGATATAAGGGAGACCTTGGCTACACAAACTGATCATTATTTTACCAAAAATGTTGGATCCATGGACTCAGCGCAGGTAGTGTGGGAGGCATATAAGGTAGCGTTAAAAGTCTGGTACATTAAAAAGCAAAATGAACATCGGACAAAATTAGAAGGGGAACTCCATCAACTGGAGGCGCAGAAGTCTTCCTCACCCAGTGAGGCCACCACACACCAACTATCTGTTAAGCAGCTGGAATATAAAATGTTGGCAAGGGAGAAAACTCAGGTGCGATTGTTACACACTCAGCATAAAATATACAAGCTAGGAGACAGAGCAGGGAAAATGCTAGCGTGGTTGGGGAAGAGGAAACAGGGTGAGCGATTTGTGCCCGGACTGTCCCTAGAAGGGAGGGCGCAGATTTCAGACCCACAAGAGATAGCGTAGGCCTTTGCAGATCATCTGGAGGCAGTGTATACCTCCTCAACTACATATACGGCTGTAGACTCCCAGCATGTGAGCAGAAGTATGCCTCCCGACTTTGTCAGAGAATGATTGAAATGTCCTGGAAACAGACATTACAGAAGAGGAGTTCTGCAAAGCAATATTTAGTATCCAGTCTGGGAAAGCGATGGGCTCCAATGAAGTCGCTATTGAATTCCTTAAATCCAAGGCCCCACGGGTTGCACCTCACCTCCGAAATATGTACAATGAAACCCTTGAGAAAGGAATCCTCCCTGATGACCAACGTTTGGCCTCTATAGTAGTTATCCGAAAGCCAGGAAAACCCGCTGATAACTGCGGTTCTTACTGACCACTCTCTTTAATTAACGTTGAGGTTAAAGTGTTAGTGAAGCGCCTGGCCTCTCGTTTAGTGGCAATGCTCCCATCCTTGGTTCATGCTGATCAGTCAGGCTTTATGCCGGGACGGAACACTGCCTTAAATAGCTGAAGTATTCACAATGTCCTGGGGCGTCAACCATATATAGACGAAGATGCAGTGTTACTTTCCCTTGATGCCTCCATGGCATTTGACTCCATCCAATTGCCATATTTTTTCAAAGTGCTGACACGTCTGGAGTTTGGGCCTAGATTCCTAGGGTGGATCAGGCTGCACTAAAGGGAGTAGCGGGTCAAGTAAAGGTTAATAACTGCACGTCCTGTATTTTCCATTGGGTAGAGGCACTAGGCAAGACTGTCCTCTATCGCCCTGCTTTTCGCCCTAATGCTGGAGTCTCTGGCGTCATCGGTGAGAGGAGATGCCGGGCTCAGGGGGCTGAAATGGGTGAGAGACATGGAAGATAGAATATCGCTATATGTGGATGACATCTTGATATACTTAGCGTCCCCCTACACTTAAATAAAGAGGCTCCTGAATATCTTCACAAATTTTGGCAAATACGCTGTTTATGCCATTAACTGGGCTAAATCAGTGCTGTTTGTTCTTCGGGGCCCAATTCCCAGGCTTCCACCGGGCAGTGAAATTGTGATATCTTGCAACGGATTTCGTTATGTAGGAGTCTTTATTATTCCCGACCCTCAGCTTTTCTACAAGAAAAATCTAGCTGTCCCCTTAGACTGGCTCTGCAGGGAAGTCAAACACTGAAGAACACTACCGATCTCATTTTTAGGCTGAGACGCCCTGTTTAAGATGCTTGCTCTCCCGAGGTTTTTGTATATACTCCAGAACTGCCCCTATAGGATACCCGACGCATACTTCAACTCTATAGAAAGTGAGGTCTGTTCATTACTATGGAGTGGGGGAGCGCCCCGTATAGCAATGTTCAAGCTGACCAAAGGATGGTACGACGGAGGGATCGCACTTCCGGACATATGCTTCTACTACTGGGCCTCACAATTAGTGGCAATAAGTCATTGGTCATACCGTTCCCCCTAAGACCCAGCATATACGCGTGACAAATATCAGGTGGGAAGAAAGGGATACATGGGAGCCATATACACAAACCACTGAAAAGGGAGATATGTGGGACCAATGGCCCAGACAGTGGAAATATGGCATCAGGCCACAAAACGGCTGGGCTGGACTGGAGTGCTGACACAGGCCATGCCCCTGTGGGTCTCTCAAAGACGGTGTCTCCTGTGTTACCACTCAGGATTTGACAAATGGGACACAATTGGAATCTCCACCGTGGGCCAGTTAGTACAAAAGGGTAAACTCCTTACATTCTGTCAAGGCTGTTACTCCTCAGGATATGGATGATGCAAAAAAGGGTCCACCTCCCGACATCCCCAAACTCCAACTAAAAGTTTACAGAGTTTTAGGGAGATCAGGCGAGGGATGGGAAAGGGTAGGAACAGCGGGGATGAGAACCTACAACAACAAAGGCAACAGGGTCAGAAACATAGGCTATAGTACAGTCTACTCTCATATGTTCTCACTAGTGGAATCAGCATACCTTTTTTACCAATGGACCGGCGTACTCTTGCCAGAACGTCAGTCATAACAGAGCGCTCCAATAGATAAAACCTAATGCACACAAAGGACATGCGTTAACCAATATACACATGCAAACTTATACTTCCTTATCCCTTATCTTATACCCCCTTGCTCACCAGTTCTCTAGGGAAATTACAGTTCAAAATATAACTCAAAAAAATTCCTTCCAGCAGAATCAAGGAAAAGGATAACAAAGATTTCTTTCTTTTCACGAAGGATATTGAATAACAATTAGCTCATCGATAAAATAAGCAGAAGAATTTCTTATGCGCGCATGCAATATAGCCAGGGACTAAATGTTTTGCACAAACAGAAATTAATACAAGTGCTGGGCTTCCACGGTGTGTTTACCGCCGCCCTCTGCTACTTGCAAAGAGAAAAAGAACCAGAGGATTGGGCTTCTACGGTTACGTCACCGTCGCCCGATTAATTCCTGCCTAGGAGAATTCCAAATACAAAAGGAAGGTGTCTGCTGTATTCCTAACCGCTGCCTTGAGAGTTTAATAGCCACTAGAGTAAATTAATGTCAAAGGAGGCATCCGCGGCACTTCCTTAACTGCTGCCTTGAATGTCAACAGCCACAAAAGAATAAATGTCCAAGAAAGGCATCCACAGTAATTCTTTAACCGCTGCCTTGGAAGTTAGATGAGAACTCACCCCAGCCTCGGGTCCGTTGACAAGGTACACGCTTCCCAGCAGGTACCGGTAACGAAGTCTAACCTCTCCAAGAGAATTACGCACGCTCATGTGTTTGTCACGCGACTATTTGTTAACGTGTACAAAAAGCTCCAATGGACTTCTGGGAGTTGTAGTTTTGTCTTTCGGTAGGCGCGATTCAGAAACGATTCCTGACAGTAGACCCTCCCGCCCAGTGCCTCCTAGATCCAGGCTTATTGGGACATCTGCGAAAGAAGGCGTTGACAGCGACGGGGGCATGGACATTGACACACGGCTCCCAGGAATCATCTTCAGACGTGTAGCCCTTCCAGGAGACGAGATACCACATTTTGCCCCGACTATACTGCGAATCCAGGATTCTCTTCACTTCATATTCCAGACCTCCATCGCATACCACCGGGGTTGTCGTCCGTCGTCTCGCTCCATGAGTTGGTTTCAGAAGGTTACACTGAAAAAACGGATGTATACGCAAACTGCCAGGCAATTTCAGTTTGTAGGCCACTGGGTTGATCTGCTTTACCACCTTGTAGGGGCCAATGAACCAGGGGTGGAAAATGCTGCACAGTTTGAACTTGATGTTCTTTGTGGACAACCAAACACTGTCGCTCACCTGGTATTTGGGACCTTCGATACTGTGCCTGTCCTTCCATTGTTTATACACCTGTTTTGCCACAAGCAAGTGTTTACGAGCAGATCTATGAACAACATTCACGGTCTTGATATGAGTCAGTACAGATGGTTGGTTGGCCAGATCTTCAGGAAAATTGATGGGTATAGTCTTTGCATCATAGCCATAGTTAGCCCTGAAAAGAGATACACCGACAGAGCAATGTAACGCTTTGTTATATGCCAACTCTGCCATGCAAAGCAAAGATATCTAGGAGTTCTGTGCTTCCATGGCATAACAGCGCAGATGTTTTTTTCAAAGTCTGATTCAGCCGTTCAGTCTGACTATCGGTCTGAGGATGGAAACTTGTTGATACCGCTGATTCTCTCTGTAGAGCAGTACACCAGGATTTCCAAAAACTTGATATGAACTTGGGCCCTCTATCAGATACGATCACCTTGGGCAAACCATGCAACCTGATGACCCCATCCAGTAGTGTTTGTACTGTCTGACCTGCCGTAGGCAAGTTCCTGCATGGAAGAAAATGTCCCATCTTGCTGAGGCTATCCACCACCACCAAAATGGCAGAGTATCCCTGCTCCAAGGGAAGGCCGGTGATTAAATCAATACTGATATTCTGCAATGATTGATGAGCAGTGGGCATAGGCATGAGTTTTCCCTTTCTCCCTATGGTCTCCCCTTTTCCTCTAGCGCATTCTTCGCATAGTGACACCCAAGTGCGAACATCTTTCATCATAGTTTCCCACCAGAAATTATGTCGCACTAAATCAATGGTTTTGCGAATACCTGGATGTCCTGCTAAAGGTGACACATGGCACCATCCAAAAGCCTTTTTCGGTAACACTTTTGTAGACAAATACAATCTATCATTCTGGAAATGAAAACCTTTTTTCAAACAACGGGTGCTATCCTCTGCCGCCCATTTCACCCAACAGTCTGCTGACTTGTTTCTGGTCACTTCCGTAAGGAATTGATCGATTTTTAAAACACAGACAACTTTAGCTGGATTTATGATTGCTTCAGGGGTGCTGATGTGTCTCTCCACCACGGACTCTTGTCGTGACAGTGAGTCTGCTTTACGGTTGCCTGTCCCTGGCCTGTATGTTATTACAAAGTTAAACTCAGCAAAGAACAGTGCCCATCTCAGTTGTCTTTGTGTGAGATGACGCGCCGTTTTCATATACTGCAAATTGCGGTGGTCGGGGTACACAGTAACAGGGTATCGGGCCCCCCAGATATAGTGTTGCCACTCTTGAAAAGCCTTTTCTATTGCCAGAAGCTCCTTCTCGGCTATGGTGTAGTTCTTTTTGGCCACATTGAGTTTTTTAGAGAGATATACTACTGGGTGTAACTGGCCATTTACCTAGTCCCTCTGGGACAATATGGCTCTGATGGCGTCATCGGAAGCATCAGCTTCAACTATAAAAGGAGTCTCCATATGAGGATGTTTTAGCACGGGAGCTGTGGTAAAAGCCTGTTTCATGTAAGTACATACTTTAGAGGCCTCTGGAGTCCAGCCGAATGGTACACCCTTACGAAGTAACCGGGTGATGGGTACGGCCACTTGAGAAAAATTCAAAATAAATCTACGATAATAATTCGCAAACCCCAAAAAGCATTGTACATCTCGAACACACTTGGGAAGGGGCCATTCTTGCACTGCTTGTACTTTTCCTTCCGCCATGCTCAATCCTTCTGGACATAAAATCACTCCTAGAAATTCAACTTCTCGTACTCCTAATTCACATTTACTCAGTTTACAAAACAGATGGTATTCCCTCAATCTCTCCAAAACACACACAACATGTTGTATATGCACCTCGGTTGACACTGAATATACAAGAATATCATCATTGTAAACCACCACGAAGAGATCCACAAACTCTTTCAGGACATCATTCAGGAAATATTGGAAAGCTGCTGGGGCGTTACACACATAACTGTGTATTGAAACAGCCCGTATCTTGTTTTAAAAGCAGTCTTCCACTCATCCCCCTCTCTAATGCAGACCAAATGATACGCCCCTCTCAGGTCTAACTGAGTGTGAATGGTAGCTTCCTGTACCTGATCTAGCAAAACCATAATCAAAGGCAGGGGGTATCGATTACTTATGGTGTTTTTATTCAATGTTCTGTAGTCACAACAAGCCCTCAAATCACCACTAGCTTTTGCTACAAAGAAAAGAGTAGAAGCAGTGGGAAAAGAGTAGAAGCAGTGGGAGAGGGTCAAATGAAACCTAATTTTTGAAAATGATCTAGATATTCTCGGAGATGTCTTGTTTCAGGATCCGATAAGGCATAAAACCTACAGGCTGGCAGGCAGGCAATCAGATCAATCTGACAGTTGTATATCCTGTGGGGTGGAAGTTGTTCCGCCTGGGATTTTCTAAACACATCCGCAAATAAAGAGTATTCAACAGGCAATGATACCTCCTTTTCTGCTGTGGTAGCCACCTGAAAAGTATATGACAAGGCTGCAGCTTGAAACCTAGACTCAAGTAAACAATGTTCCTTACACTCTTTAGACAAAAACCTGACTGATTTTTCTTTCCAGTTGATAGTAGGATTATGATGCCAGAACCATGGCATTCCCAAGATCACCTCATTTTGAGGAGCTTCTATGATGTTAAGTGTAATGTCTTCCAGATGCTGATGCTTCCCATCATCTATTGAAAGCTGTAGGGATTCTGTTTGGTTAGTAACTAACCCTGATTTTAACGGCTTACCAGCCACCGCCAAAACCTCTTCAGCGATTTCACGCGGTAGACTCTCTATTGCCAACTGCTTCACTAACCCACTGTCAGTGAAGTTCCCTGTAGCTCCGGAATCCAGCATGGCTAACACCTGGTGTATGTGTGTTTGTGTTCCAGACCCACTACCAACACTATATGTGATTCTGTATCCTTTAGCTTGTTGCTTGCTAAAGAAGGTATCTTCCAATCTCTCACCACTGGTTCATTAGGAAGAGAAATGTCAGATGCCCCACACTCAGTGCTTACAACAGAAACAGATGCCTTTTTGTTCCGTTAGGAGAAACCTTGTGTTTTTGGGTTTAGAAGGACATTCGCCTATGAAGTGCCTCCTTTTACCACAGTACATACACAACCCTTGTGTACTGCGGCTCTCTCTCTCAGTACGTGAGAGAGGAGCCCTAATGGCCCCTATCTCCATGGGTTCACTAGTATTGTCAGGTGACAGATTCTTTCCTAGGGTTCTTGTCGGACCTATAATAAGCCCTCTCACCCCTTGGCCTTTCTCCACATCTCTCAGACATCCTACCATCTAGACGAAGCATCAAACTGATTAAGCCAGCACAGCTGGCTGGCTGTGGATCGATCTGGGCTATCACGTCTTTCAAGCTGTCACGCAGCCCTTTTCTTCTGGCCAAGCAGCTTCAGCTACTAAATGATTGAATGATGTGAGATAGGTCACCAAATTGTTTTTTCCTGTCGTAACTCCAGTAACTCCTTATCTGCACTAAAAGTGGTAGTCGGTCTATCGAACACCCATTCAAATGCGGTTTGAAAAGCTTCCCAGTCAGACAATATTGGGTCGTTGTTCCTGACTTAAGGAACCGCCCAATTAGCAGCGTCCCCAATGAGATAGGAAATTGCAAAGTCCACCCTGGAACGATTAGTCGGAAATGATGATGGTTTACAGGAAAAATGAAGCATTATTTGCATCAAGAAAAGCTGTATCTTCAAGGGATCCCCTGCACATCTCTCAGGACTAGCTATGGATATAGGTGGAGAAACCGTCACCTGTACTTGGGGATTGCTAGTGATGTTCATATCAAACGGAGTTCTGGTTAGTTTATCTACTCTTTCTCTTAAAGCAGCTGTCTCTTGCCTAGATGCCGCAAGCTCCTGCTGTACCAGAGCTAATGCCTGAACAACATCATCGATAGATGCCATGGTTTGTAACATCCAGACCGGGAGGAGTATCCTTTTCCTGGGTGCGTAATTCTGCCAAGGCTGTTACTCCTCAGGATCTGGATGATGCAAAAAAGGGTCCACCTCCCGACATCCCCAAACTCCAACAAAAAGTTTACAGAGTTTTAGGGCAATCAGGCGAGGATGGGAAAAAGTAGGAACAGCGGGGATAAGAACCTAAAACAAAAAAGGCAACAAGGTCAGAAACATAGGCTATAGTACAGTCTACTCTCATTTGTTCTTGCTAGTCGGATCAGCATACCTTATTTACCAATGGACCAGCTTACTCTTGCCATAACTTCAGTCATAACAGAGCGCTCAAATAGATTAAACCTAATGCACACAAAGGACATGCGTTAACCAATATACACATGCAAACTTATACTTCCTTATCCCTTATCTTATACCCCCTTGCTCACCAGTTCTCTAGGGAAATGACAGTTCAAAATATAACTCAAAAAATTTCCTTCCAGCAGAATCAAGAAAAAGGATAACAAAGATTTGTTTCTTTTCCCGAAGGATATTGAATAACAATTAGCTCATCAATGAAATAAGCTGGAGCATTTCTTATGCATCCATGTAATACAGCCAGGGACAAAATGTTGTCCACAAACAGAAATCAATACAAGTGCTGGGCTTCCACGGTGTGTATACCGCCTCCCTCTTCTACTTGCAAAGAGAAAAGGAACCAATGGATTGGGTTCTGCGGTTATGTCACCGCCGCCCGATTAATTCCTGCCCAGGAGAATTCCAAATACAAAAGGAAGGCATCCGCGGTATTCCTGACTGCCACCTTGAGAGTTTAATAGCCACTAGAGTAAATTAATGTAAAAGGAGGCGTCCGCTGTACTTCCATAACCACTGCCTTGAATGTCAACTGCCACAAAAGAAAAAATGTCCAATAAAGGCAACCGCAGTAATTCCTTAACCACCGCCTTGGAAGTTAGATGAGAACTCACCCCAGCCTCATGTCCGTTGACAAGGTACACGCTTCCCAGCAGGTACCGGTAACGAAGTCTACCCAAGAGAATTACGCACGCTTGTGTGTGTGCTGAGCATCTATTTGCAAACACGTACAAAAAGCTCCCTTGGACTTCTGGGAGTTGTAGTTTTATTTTTCGATAGGCGCAATTCAGTGACGATTCCTGACACATTCAGTGACCTACAGAAACAATATGAGCTGGCTCAGGGAGAGATTTTTCGATACATGCAGATCCGTCAAGCACTCACTACAGTGCTTCCAGACATGAGTAAAGTGCCAGAGTCCTCCCCTTTGGAAAACCGGCTATTATCTGAGCCAATCCCCGACAAGGCCATTTCCGTAAAAGGGGGACCACTATAGCGAAGAAGGGAATTAGGCAAGATACACTATGTCTGCGCTGGTGTCAGCAAGTGACAATCTTCTACCATATAATATGGCAATGCAAATACATATGGGAACGGGTTACGCTACAAATGCAAAAGGCAATAGGAAAGCAGATAGTGTTGATATCACCGTTAGAGCTTCTTAACATTTGGTAGGCCACTGACCTCACAGAAGTGGAGCAACAATTAGCCACTCTGGACTATACATTAGTATAGAGAGCAATCATTCTGAAATGGGGGGCAGTAGAAAGACCTACAACTAAAACTTGTACAGCCGAATTTGACATATGGTCGCAGAAAAAGAAGTCTTTAAAGAAAGAGGATGTCCCAAGAAATAGGATAGGAAGTGGGTTGGTTGGAATGCACATATCCTCCACTGTTGAAATGGAAATGTCAAAAAATGACAAAATAGACACTTATCTGAACTCAATATGTGATTTATCGTACACTACTTTAATGTATGAACCAGTTATAAGTTGATTGGAATTTATGCCTACCAATGGTTGTATTCTATTCTTGAATGCTGAAATAAATAAAAAAAATCTTAACAAAAACATTTACTTTACGCACGCATGCGCTGAGCACAAAGTAAGTGTTTTTTATTTATTTATTTAATTAATATTTCTTAACCCGTCGTATGTTCCAACACCCCCACCGCGCACCATCCCTGCCCACCCTACCTGTGTGAGCGGCAACAGTATATGCTCAACCCCAGAGATCAAATTAGTCTGGGAGTAGCACCGCAACTTAAAGAGTTGGCAATTAAATGCTAGTCTGGTGAAATGAACGATGAAGTGATAAAGGACCAAATTATTATTTATCGCTCAGTAGTCTCAGAAAATGATTCAAGCGATACTATTTGCAGCCAAAATCCAAAAGCTTAGGAGGCAATAGACTGCCAAACTGTTGAAGTGTCAAGTGCCTATATGAAGGTCCTTCGATGCTTGTTTCCACTCCAGGGAAGATATGGCTTTGCAGTTCGGGCTGGACTGTTCCCAAGAGGCACAGGGTCAAGACTGATTTGCATATAGCTGTGTCTGAACTGGGGTGGCAAGGTGAGCTAAAGAATGATGATGGATTCAACCCAGATCTGTGACTGGGGGTGAGTGTCTGAAAAGTTTCAGAGCTCTGTCCATCATCTACTTGCGTTTGATTTGAGATTGGAGAAGGGCATGATTTCAGTTTTTTCTTGGTTTAGTTTGAGGTGGTTGTGATAGCCAGCTTTGAACTTTTGAAAGTGTGGGGTCAAGTTGTTGAATGTCGAAAAGGGATGATATTTCTAGGTAAAGCTGGGTCTTGTCAGCATATAGGTGGTACAAGATATTAGCTTCTTTTAGAATGGTGGTGAGGGTTTTCATGTAAATGTTGAAGAGAGCGGGAAAGAGGACCAAGCCTTGTGGCACTCCTCGGGTTAAGTGTGAGATGTTGTATATGGAGCTGTTGATTTTGACGAGTTGGTAACAGTTGAGAAGAAATTAGAAAACCAATTCAGAACAGTGCCATCAGCTCCATTTTTGAAGGGCATCTAAAAGTAGCTTGTGATTGACTGTGTCGAAAGCTGCAGAGATGTCAAGGAGGACAAGCACAGAGAATCTGTTTGAGTCCAGGGAGCTGTGTATGTTATCTGTTATGCTCAGTATAGCTGTTTCAGTGCTGCACCCCTTCCTGAAACCGGACTGGTGTGGGTTGAGCAGGTTGTTGGAGTCAAGGTGTAGGTTGATATTGTGAGAGAAAACATTTCTCAAGGATCTTTGCTAGGAAGGGGAGCTTTGTGATGAGCCTAAAGTTCCTGAGCTCGGTCTGGTCTGTATCAGGTTTTTTTTAGCAGGGGCAAGATTTGGCCTAGTTTGAGGCAGTTGGGTATCAGCCCGTTGCTTAAGAAACTGTTAATGATCTTGGTCCATAGAGGGGTTAGGGTATCATTGAGATTTTTAACCAGAGCGGCAGGTAGAGGGTCTGCAAAATGGGGTGAGGGTTTGGAGTTGGCAATCACCGAGGAGATTTCTTAATTCAGTGCGGTGTTTGTAGAACCTCCACCTCCTGATTCTGGAGGATGGACTCTGGGATTGGGGTTTACCGGTAGTTAAGGCGGGAGGAGTCAAGGTTCTGGGGATAATGATGTGAGCTAGCGTTGGGGATGTTTCCGTTTTAGGAGAAGAGTCACTGGGTTGGATTTGTGCTTGGTGGTTTAACGAGAGTTACATTTTGTTGATTTTCTCATTGAAGAATTTGGCTAGGAGTTCATATTGTAGGGGGATTTTCTATGGGAGGTTTGGAAGTTTGATTTCGGATGATGTTGAGGAGCTCTTTGGGGTAATTTTATGGCTTTTTCAAGGGTGTTTTGGAAGAAGGTGACTTTCTCTTTGAGGATGTGCTTTTTGTGGTACCTGCATTCTTTTCTCAGTTGGAGGAGGTTGGTTGAGGATGGGTTTGCTCTCGAGAGACTTTCAGCAGCTCTGAGTTGTTTTCTTTCAGATTTGAGGTCTTTGTTGAACCATGCTCTCAATGGGGTATCTCTGACCTTTTTGTGTTTTAGGGGGGCTAGCTGGTCGAGGGCGTTTTTTACAGTTGTGTTGTAAAGGGGAGTGAGTTCATCAGTGTTGTGGTGGTCTGTGTTAGGAGGGAGTGGGGATGATATTTTATTCCTAAGTTGGGAGAGGGATAGGATTAAGGTTTCTGTGCCATTGATGGGTAGATCGAGCTAGGTTTGGTGGCGCTGTAGCTTGGTTAATGTTGAATAGAATGTTGTAGTGATCTGAACAGTCAATTGGAAGAATATTGTTGATGTTTATTATTTCATTTTTGGCTATGATAGCATCTAGAGTGGAGCCTTTGTTGTGGGTTTGTCCCTTGCAGTGTTCGGTGAGATCTTTGCTGAGTAGAAGTTCATTGAGGGATTGAATTAGTGTGTCCTTTTCGTTGTTCCAGTGGAGATTGTAGTCACCTTAAGATAATGTTATCAGAGTTGGAGAGGGAGCAATGTGTTAGTAGGTCAGATAGTTGTTCTCCAAAAGTGGAGGAGTTTCCTGGAGGGTGGTATAGCAGATGGCATTTTGATACTTTGTTGTCTTTTACTGTTAGGTTGGTGCTGAGATATTCAAATGTTGAGTAGAAGACAGTTTTTATATCAGTTAATTTGATGCTATTCTTATGGATGATTGCAAAAAGAACAATTGATTGAGAGAATGTACAACAATGCCATACATTCACCCCAGTACAGAGATCCGGGCCTAAATCTATAATTATAAGGGAGCTGACCAAGACTAAGGGTATATATATATAACATGACTATGGTGAAGGAATGTAAGGATGATAAATCAGTGGCTGGGGGAGACTGGGTCAAGGTGAAGCCTGGATGAGTTGAGGGGAGACATTTCACAATTCAGAGGAACATAAAAAGTGATTGACATAAGGGGCTACTGCATAAAATTGTAAAATGGTCATAGATGTAACAGGAGGAAGATGTCCCTTTACCATAGGGACAGACAAAATGTAGGAAATGTAGGATAGGTGGGAGTGTGTGGGAGGTGCTGGGGAATTTGTTAGACATGAAGTGCCAGAAGATTCTAGTGATGGGAATGGTGTTTCATTTAAAAACATATGATTGGAGAGAGGAAGCCCATCAACCAAGTGTGAGGAGGGCACTTGTCCAACTTACTGATTGTGCATGGTAACACAACTCCTTTGTTACTGCCATGTGGGCCAGTTATAGATTTTATCAGTTACTGGTTTTGTTTTTCGAAATTCTTTCTATATATTTTGATTATTGATGATATTTCTTCTCATGGAAAGAAAGGAGGTGTGTTAAAGTCCCTCCACCTTTATGGAGTGTGATGATACCTACATTCCATTCATGTCAAACGTAGGTTCTCTTAGTTCATTTGAGGCGGCTGCTGCTTGCCCACTGGGAAGACCTCAACCTCTAAGTGGTCTGCGGAAAATGAAAAAAACATGTTCTTCGTACTCTGTGTGAGCAACTTTACTGCACATGACATATTCCACCACGCCTTTTCTGATAGTTCACTGTCACTCAAGCAAACATTGCCCCTCCTACCACATTTATCCCTCTCAAGTAAAGGTGAGACAAACACCTGCCTACAATTAGATGGTTCTGCTGACAGAGATTTACGATCACAGTTGGAATTCTTTATGGTTGATCGAGGGATAGTAGAGTGTTGAAAGCACAGAGAAGCTGTTAATGAGGTGACATAATCTTGGAAGTATGATGATGTTGTAGTGTCCAGTGCGGAAACACATTTGAGGTCATTTACAAAGCCTCCTACCTTCCATTACCTGCTACGGGCAGTCCCACTATTAGGTTTCCAGCAGCAAAAAGTGGGTAGTATCAGGCACTTTGAGACTGTCCAGGAAACAGTAAGCCACTGCTGCCGAGTGGCATGCTTGCGGCCATATGCAGGAGCACAAAAATTCCCAATGTTGCACAGGGGACATAATTGTTGCAATTTTCTTTAAAAATCGTTACCAGCTCCCTACTTTATAATTCTAGCAACTTTTTAAAATATTATTATACAAAGTTCTGAAGCTCATAGCTTGGTAGCTTTGCACTAATTTAGTCCTTATGCAGTGATGTGGTGGTCCTAATCACTCAAATGATGGGGTACCGTAAAATTACCCAACTCAGTGATGGAAGGGGCCACTGCAGCCCATATAATAACAGCAAGGAACAAATAATACTAATTATAAGCTATAAGGATACAGCAAGCCATCTTAGAGTCCTGTGACGTAAAAAAATATACTTCTCAGTATTTACAATATTTTTACAAATAGGGATTATTTTATGGAACATATCTAATTACAGACATAGTACATATAACTTTAAACGCCTCAGAGGGGCTAATTATATTTAATCAAATGTATAAAGAGGTTTAAAGTTCTTAAGACACAAATTATACCTCAAGAACCTCTTTAGCAGAAAATGTCCCCCTCGACCTAATTTGGCTGCCCAGAACATCATTTGTGGTGATTAACCCTGTGAATTTGGGACATTTGTGATCAGTTCAAATGTTAAAAATGGGGAAACGAAAACTACCCTGCTCTAAGTCAGACAAACAGCCTGGTAAACCCAAAGACGCCAAAATGACTCTATTAATTTACCTAACGTTGGCTGTGGGTGTTATAGAAAAACAGATCTCCTCAGTGAAGGAGACATTAAGTATGGAATCACAGGGGTTTATAGAAATCAGCCAGGAAAAAATAACCTGAAATATCAATAGTTGCAAAGAGCCCACTGAGATTAATCCATCTGAATTAATAAATTTGGAGGAGAGAAGAAATGGCTGCATCCAATTGATTACTGATGAAATTGAAGATGTGTCAGTGAATGCCCAAGATGTTGAAACAATACCCCCCCAAAGAAGCAGTGTAAGAGGCAGCGTGAGTTAGAATTATCAAAAAAGTCCACTCTTACGCTGGTAGAAACTCATCAGGTTCACCTTATGACTGGCCAGTCTAAAAATACATTGACCAAACTGCTGGGGAAAAAAGATAGCGCCCAGAAGCAAAAGGGAAACGTAAGCACCTCTTGCCCAAAAAATGATAGCAGCGCATACCCACTAACAGGCATGGACAATCTAGAAAAATCTCATATAGAATTACCTAGTTATGTTAAACTACTCATAGGTAGATTGGAATCCAGGCTAGATAAAATTGAAACGAACCTAGAGAAGATTACTGAAAACGTATCCCTTTCCAGTCGAGGTAGATGCCCGTGTAGACTGAGTACCTCGAGTAATTTAGAAGCTACAACTAGTCCCCACACTCTGGCTCTCATCAACAACTCTGCAGTAAGGGACAGTAACATTTCCAATAATGATGGGGTACAGAAGAAAATTGCTAAGAGCACACACAGTAATAAAAATACCAGGAGAGAACCGCCAGAGATACGTATGCCAGGAAATAGTATTACGGAAGGGCAACATGAGGGTAGTCCTCCATGCGATACAACACCTGCACAGTCTTTCAATTCATTTAGCTCCTAGGGAAGTCCCCATTATGTCCATAATCTTGACCTCCCTCCAGCAGTAACACCCTATACTGTGATTTTGGCCAATGGTCCAATACTTAAACCAGGTGAACGGCTTTGAGAAACAAGGCCATTCACTGCCTGGGTAATAGGGTGGGATTGACCTCAGATATGTTCAGGGCTTTTAATATGATAAGACGGGTACCTTGGGTAGGAACAAGTAAAAAAAAAACCTTTGGGGGACTGTATTGTCATTTCCCTGGGGTCACCTCAACTGGTTAGGGAGGTGTTGACTAGAACAAGGGCAAAAAAACATCACTGAAGGAGGAATAAACATCCTTCCTTTGGGATACTTCCATCAACCTAATTGGGTGATTCAGCAAAATGAACCGCAATCTAGATTTCATCTGTTTTCACAAACGGCCTATAAGTTGCGGGTTTCTAATAGATTTACACCACTCCAATCTCTAGATGAGAATGATTGACTGTTAGATCAGGGAGCAAATTCTTCTGACAACATGGAGCACGACGTGGCATGTACAACTAACAGCAAAAAGGGCCAGAGTCTATATAGAAATGTCCATCTGGAACAAAAGCATTGTAAGAATGAGCAAGTGACTAGTTTGACTGATCCCCTAGAATCATGTATCACTAGTCTTACGAGATGTGATGAACATATAAGGCCTGAACAGGCCAGCAATCCAGCATGCACCTTAGAAACTCAGTCTCCCAATGAGTTAACATCTCAGAAGGCCAAAGAAAATAATCTAGCCTGGTTTGACTTTGGCAATGGCTTAGAAATCCTGTGTTTTCAGGAGACCTGGCTGTTAGAGGAATTCCATGTTGAAGGCTTTAAAACCTACCATACGCCAGCAGTCTACTCAAAACATGGTAGACATAAGGGGGGACTCCGTATCTATATTTCAAATCTACTGGTGGTGCAAAAGATTGTTTTCACAAAATATACCAATTATTACCAGATAGTATCTGTGAATATGGAACCAAAATGCAAGTTAAATATAATCAATTTCTATAATAATATAGAGAAAGAAAATGTGGGGTATATCTTAAAACAACTTAGCGAAGATATTACCAAACCGAGCTCCCCAATTGACTTCGATATGATCATTATCTGGGGAAGGGACCTTAATGTTAACTTATGTCCTAAATCAGACGTAGGGGTATGTGGCTTGATGTCAGTAAAAGATGATCCACTGATTCATTTTGATCTTTCAGAAAGGGGAGAAGAGTTTAATGAATTTATGTTCTCCCACGATCTTGGTTTTGCAAACCAATTCTGGTCACCTAGAGTGGATTTTAATTATACTTTTATATGCAGAGGTTGCCAATCTATAATAGATTATATTACAGTTCCTAACTGTAACCCAAACTGGGTAGCAAATTTTAAAACTCACTCAAACGTTCTGAGTGCTCATCTTCCACAAAGTATTGACATAGTATGCCCAGATACCATGGCTGAGAAAGAAATAAATAGATTGATTTAGACTAAAGATGTTCACCTTTCCAGTCAAAATGGTTACACTTTGCGTCGGGTGAACTGTGACCCCGAGCAGTTGAATAAACAAATCATAACAAAGGCCTATGACCCTATCTTAATCTGTCTGCAGAAAGACTTCACCCACGAATCGATTTTAAATGCTTTCATGGAGATTACCTCAGTCACCCAAAATCTCCTTAGTGGTGTAAATAAAAACAAAATTAAAAATATCTGAAACCAGAATAATGGTTGGTTTAACTCAAAATGCCTTAAGGCATATTCCTGATTAAAAGAGGCTATTCATAGGTTAGCAAGGGACCAAGACTAAATTAGAGAGTGTCGGAAGCTTTACAACTCAGCGCGTAACAATAGAAAGAAGGAGCTAAAAATTCAAGCATGGGAGTCACTACACAAAGCATCATTAAGCAAAGACTTTTCCCTATTCCGGCGGGCAGTTAATGCACCATTTTTCAAAACAAATGATGCTGCGACAACTGCGGTATGGTATTTTACCAATTAATAGTTTTGTTAGCAACTGGAACAGGGTTCATATTTCACCCTGTTGCCCTGTGTGGGATCCAGTACTCTAGTCAGAAACACATTTTTTGTACTTCTGTCTGATGTATCAAGAAACAAGAAGAACGTGGCTAATCCCCATTTGCCGGATTTTAGCAGCAACCCGCTTGAACGAGATCCTAGAATCTTGAAAAATGACACTTCAGAATACCTGGTCTTCGCTCTATCTAGATACCTGCTCCATGCATGGACCATAAGAAGCAGGACAGTTAAAATTATGAATAAAACTAATTAGGCCAAGCTGCAGTATTTACAGTGAAGAGAAGACCGTGATAATATGTAGAAGGCATTTTACATGTTTTATTCTTGATGGAATTTTTTAATCATGCAAATGTTATTACCATTAACTTGACCAAATGTATTAGAGGTGTAATACAACCCGGTTATCGGTGTATGGTATGTATAGGTTAAATTGTTATTGCAAAATGCTATAGATGAATTTGTTTTTACACTTTTAAATATCTTAATTTTATTATACATTTTATCTTTGATTTTAAATAGTATTATCATCATGCACTTTACTAAAATGAATTAATAAATGTGACTGTCATCCGAGTGAAATGATGTAGTCCTGGTTTTTCTTAACAAATACATACTCAGCGATGCTCCTCATGATTTAAGCCCAGGACTAAGCTGCTAGGCATCATATGCATTCTAAGGGGTACAAAAGGGGGTGGTGATGGACGGAGCATCTGAATCAATCAAACACTCATACCCAGTCAAAAGATCTGGGTTTAATCCATCACCGTTCTTTAGCCCACTCTGCCACCCCAGTTCAGACATGGCTATATGCAAATCAGTCTGACCCTGTGCCTCTTGGGAACAGTCCAGCCCGAACTGCCAAGCCATGTCTTCCCAGGACCGCAAACAAGCTTCCGAGGACCGGTTTCTGGCAATCCAGCCGTCTTCAGCCCGGCTTGCTTGAATCCAGTGGCAAAGTGAGCAAGGGACTCACGTCTGAGAATACCCTGCCACACTTATGGTGGCCAAAAGCGGTATAAAAGGGGGTGGTGATGGACAGAGCATCTGAATCAATCAAACACTCACACCCAGTCAAAAGATCTGGGTTTAATCCATCACCGTTCTTTAGCCCACTCTGCCACCCCAGTTCAGACATGGCTATATGCAAATCAGTCTGACCCTGTGCCTCATGGGAACAGTCCAGCCCAAACTGCCAAGCCATGTCTTCCCAGGACCGGAAACAAGCTTCCGAGGACCGGTTTCTGGCATTGCAGCCGTCTTCAGCCCGGCTTGCTTGAATCCAGTGGCAAAGTGAGCAAGGGACTCGCGTCTGAGTATACCCTGCCACACTTATGGTGGCCAAAAGCGGTACAAAAGGGGGTGGTGATGGACGGAGCATCTGAAACAATCAAACACTCACACCCAGTCAAAAGATCTGGGTTTAATCCATCACCGTTCTTTAGCCCACTCTGCCACCCCAGTTCAGACATGGCTATATGCAAATCAGTCTGACCCTGTGCCTCATGGGAACAGTCCAGCCCGAACTGCCAAGCCATGTCTACACAGGACCGGAAACAAGCTTCCGAGGACCGGTTTCTGGGATTCCAGCTGTCTTGAGCCCTGCTTGCTTGAATCCAGTGGCAAAGTGAGCAAGGGACTCACGTCTGAGTATACCCTGCCACACTTATGGTGGCCAAAAGCAGTACAAAAGGGGGTGGCGATGGACGGAGCATCTGAATCAATCAAACACTCAAACCCAGTCAAAAGATCTGGGTTTAATCCATCACCGTTCTTTAGCCCACTCTGCCACCCCAGTTCAATCAATCAATCAATCATCGTATTTATATAGCGCACTACTTACCCAGAGGGTCTCAAGGCGCTGGGGGGGGGGGATCCGCTACTGCTCGAACAACCAGGTCTTGAGTTGCTTCCTGAAGGCGAGGTGGTCCTGGGTCAGGCGGAGATGGGTGGGGAGGGAGTTCCATGTCTTGGCGGCGAGGTAGGAGAAGGACCGTCCCCCTGTGGTGGCTCTGTGGATGTGGGGGACGGCGGCGAGGGCATGGCTGGTCGAACGAAGCTGGCGTTTGGGAGCGTAGAAGTTGAGTCGGCTGTTGAGGTATCCTGGGCCTTGGCTGTGTAGGGCTTTGTGTGCGTGGGTGAGGAGACGGAAGGTGATTCTCTTGTTGACCGGGAGCCAATGCAGATCTCTCAGGTGTCCGGAGATGTGGCTGCGACGGGGGATGTCCAGGATGAGTCGTGCTGAGGCGTTCTGGATCCGCTGGAGTCTCTTCTGGAGTTTGGCGGTGGTTCCGGCGTAGAGGGTGTTGCCGTAGTCCAGACGGCTGGTGACGAGGGCCTGGGTGACCGTCTTCCTGGTCTCGGTGGGGATCCATCGGAAGATCTTACGTAGCATGCGCAGGATATTGAAGCACGACGAGCAGACAGTGTTGACTTGCTGGTCATGGAGAGGGAGGAGTCCAGGATGAAGCCCAGGTTGCGTGCGAGGTCTGTTGGTTTGGGAGCGCTGCCTAGGGCGGGGGGCCACCAGGAGTCGTCCCAGGCGGAGGGTGAGGATCCCAGGATGAGGACTTCCGTCTTGTCCGAGTTCAGTTTCAGGCGGCTGTTCTTCATCCATTCGGCTACCTCTTTCATCCCTTCGTGAAGGTTGGCTCTGGCGGTGGTGGGGTCATTGGTAAGGGAGAGGATCAGCTGGGTGTCGTCGGCTTAGGAGATGATGTTGAGGTTGTGCTGGCGTGCGATGTCTGTGAGGGGGCTCATGTAGATGTTGAAGAGGGTTGGACTGAGCGAGGAGCCTTGAGGGACGCCGCAGATGACTTTGGTATTTACCCCCTTTTCTGAGCAGATGACTTTGGTGGCTTCAGATCTGAACTGGGGGAGGCGGACTCTCTGTGTTCTTCCGGCGAGGAAGGAGATGATCCACTCCAGTGCCTTCTCCTGGGCTCCGACGTTGCTGAGGCGTTGTACTAGGGTACTATGGCAAGCAGACATGGCTATATGCAAATCAGTCTTGTTGAAAAAGGTACAGGCAGAAGACCTTTTCCGAAGTTGCCCGGCGTTAGTCGCCTCTATACCCACTCAAGTTTACCCAAACAAAGAGGCAGGCGCTGGATACTGGAAGGCAGGAAACAGAAGTTTTATTCCGACGGAGCAGAACACGTCAAATCAGACAACAGGGTATCTTCACGAGGTGCTCTAACCGCATCTCTGAGGCCTGGCCTCTTATACACGATTTTATTGCTTTATTACGTTAAACACATCTCTGTCATTACTTTGATGTAAGGAAAGACATCCTCGGAATCCCCGCTTCAGGCCCGTTCCCACACACATTTACAGTTGAAGTCACAACAGGTGATGATTATCGCGCAGCTGGACATTCCGCCGATTCACGGAATGTGTGAGGTTGATCGGATCTCATGGGGTGGGGGCTTTGATCAGCTCAAGGATCCTTTGATGGGGGGTTTCCTACTGTACAGGAGGAAGGGGGTAATGACAGTATCCGCAGGGCCAGGTGGCGGCTTGGGAACGAGTGAGACAAACGGGCACAAAGGAAAGAGGGGTGTTATCAAGGGATCCGGGACCATGAAAGGGACGGAGGGAAGTGTTGCGCTGGGAACAGGATGGGGTTCCGAGGCAGAGCTGCGTGGAAGAGAGGTTTATGACCCAAGGCATGGGAGAGCGGGGGCTGTCAGCGTGCGGGGGATGCTTTGCGAGGTCAAGAGAGAGAGAGAGAGACGCGCAGGCTATCAACGATGGGCAGAGAGGCCATGGTGCTCAAGATGGCTGCCGCTTACGCGCATGAATGGGCTCGAAAAGGGGGGCAAGATGGCGCCGATAATGTTGATGCTGCAGCCTAAGGTTTAACAGTCTGACCCTGTGCCTCATGGGAACAGTCCAGCCCGAACTGCCAAGCCATGTCTTCCCAGGACCGGAAACACGCTTCCGAGGACCGGTTTCTGACATTCCAGCCGTCTTCAGCCCGGCTTGCTTGAATCCAGTGGCAAAGTGAACAAGGGACTCACGTCTGAGTATACCCTGCCACACTTATGGTGGCCAAAAGCGGTACAAAAGGTGGTGGTGATGGACGGAGCATCTGAATCAATCAAACACTCACACCCAGTCAAAAGATCTGGGTTTAATCCATCACCGTTCTTTAGTCCACTCTGCCACCCCAGTTGCATTCTAGCAACTTAACCAGACATCTAAGACAGATAGTCTCGGTTTCCTCAACCAATTTTTCTTCTCAAAATGTTTTTCCCTTCTCATTATGAATTGACTATGATGTGCTTTTATGGTTTGAACGTAAAATCGTATAAAGATATTTACTACTAGTTGTTTAATTTATTGGTTAAAGGTGTTTCAAAGTTGGTGTAGTGCCTGAGGGAGATAAAGAAAAAAATATGAGTTTTGCACTTTTTTCCGGATGTTACATGGCTCACTTGTGGCATTAAACGAGGCTGTCTTCACTGGGAAGACTGCAATATTTTAAGAGGCACACCCTACACCGAGGAAGCCCTCAGAGGTGGGATGTCTTCATGTAGTCTGACAGTAAATTGCATATTTTCTTCCTCCATTTTCGGTAACATCTGTGAGACTTGCTAAAGGTCTTCCTTCTCATTCCCACAACAACCTAAACACACAATAGTCTTTCCTCATCAACAATGTGCAATGACACCCACACCTTTCGCCACGCAACACAACAGGCTCTGCCATGACGGTATGAGGAAAATAAGTTACAAAATACAAATACAAGCTATTGTGCATTGTGCTTCTAATGTGAGCTAGTTGTGTTCTAAGTCAGAATTAAAATGGCGCCAATCAGGTTTACTTTGGCCACACTTGTGCATGTCTTCCAATTAGAGTAGAGTACATATTAATGACAGCTCCAGGTAATTGAAATGTACAGTGCTTGAACGGTGGAGTCTGAGTTTTCAGAGATTACAGTAAAATGTGTTCTTCTTAAATAATGGCAAGCGACCTGACAGCGATGCAGTGCCTGTGATGTGTGTCCTATGCCTGAATACATAGGAGCGTCAATGTAATCACACTATTAACAATTCACTCTACGTCTAGAGCATTTTTGATAGTGTGGGGCAGAGAAGAAAGGCCTTGGCTTTATATCAGTAAGAGGTCAACCTACAAAATACTTTGTGTGCCCAATGTTCTTCGAATTTGCTATAATTTAAAAGGCAATTATCATACTTAGGTCTGGGCTGTTATAAACGTGTCCAAGACTCAGGCATTAATTTATTATGTGAAGTAAATGACATGGTAAATATCCTCTTAAAATGTTCACAGTTTACAGCGACACAAGCAATCAGAGTTAATTTCACATCAGTTGTCACACAGCCATGCAGGCTGGCAGAACCAAGTTTAGTGCCTATTGTTGTGACATGAAGTGAATAATTAATGCAAAATTCATCATGATGATGGCTTTTTGGATACATCCCTCTGCCAGGCAGAAATGTATGATTAATGAAGAAAGAATCAAGAGAGTGAAATTGTTTAAGGATGTTGGGTTGCCAAGAACCTAAAATAGCAGATACAGGCGGCTAAAAGCTCCCATACACCGAAACGAGCCTCTGGACAGCTAGAAATGTCCTCCTGCCAGTGGAAAATATATAATATTAAAGCAGCCGTCAAATCATATAATGTGAAAGATGTTCTAGCCATCATATAATGAGTGACAGATATGGTGCTAAGGGTGCAAGAAGGGTACATTCACGAGCATAGTTGGGAAACTTCACTCTGATTTTAGTAGTCATCTGAGAACATCTGACTTGGAGCGACACGGAATTAAAAATCAAGAGTGTGGGAAAGTTGGGAATTTTATTTTTGTAAAATGCGCATAATATGTGTAAACGTATGCCCAGTAAAACAAATTCTTTTTACAGGCTTCTCAAGATTTGAGTCTGCGAGGCTATCTGTGTACCTCGCACAGAAAGGTCGAATGAGATACTGGCAGGGAACTTGAAAGACAAAATGTCTCTTGATAGACATCTTATCATCAACCCATTCTCCTGCAAGCAAAAATCAAGGAACATTTCATGCTATGAAAAATTGTGGGAAATGTCTTAATTTTCAGTAATGCAAATTTTGGAATTAGGCTGCATTACGTCAGTTCAACAAAACATGTACAGACGCCAATCAAAACGCATCCATCCGCTGGTGCACTGGAATTCCAAGTGGGAGATGGTGTTCTGCCTCAGAGCAGCATCCTTATACCCACTGCCTTGTATGTTTCTTCACCACAGCAGAAATGGTTAACTTCCGAAACTGTTTTAAACTTTTTCAGCTTTGCACTCCTCCCAGAATTCCCTTTTTATTTTGCGAAATTGTGAGTCAATAAGAGAGTCACTTTGCACACCTCTAGTGGAGCAGTATCAGAGCTTATAGCAGCAGTATTTTATTCTTCTGGAAATTCAATTCAGACCTGCAGGTTTTTTCTTCTCGTCCACCTTCACCTTCATCTCTTGTCATATGATTGCCAACCTTCAGCTCTGCACACCTGCAATGCTCAAGTGTCTGCAACAACACTGGGAATACTGGTCCTTCTCTAACACTGTTGACATCTACATCAGGTTACCCGACAATAGACTCTGCAATGCGTCCAATAGCAGCTAAGGAGGAGGATGTTCCTCTACCAGTGGATCTGGCAGGTGATCCCCTTTGGCATGCTCAGCACCTTTATCCTCAGTATGTCACTGACTGGGGTGGGACGAAGATGAGAGTGCATCAACCATCAGTAACAACGTTAACTGCACGGTAGGACTATGTTTTTAAAAGTTGCTGTTCTGAATCATGAAGAGAAGTCACTGAGAACTTGCACCAGAGGGACTTCCAATAACTTACGTCCCTTCCCCATTTCTCATGTGCTGTTTGGAGATTGTGCAATGTGTGTATTAAGATTTAACTTTGGAAATGCCCGGCTTTTAACCTGAGATACTTGCAATACTTGCTTAAATTGTGACATTACCTAACCTACAAGTTGAAGAAATCTGATCACATATCAGGAACACGTTTTGCTTCCTATCTTCCTATCATGTGGCAAGTGTAGATTTAATTTACATGAATCATCCACGTTTCTTTTATGGGTTAGGACCTAGGTGTTACATTTGTTGTTTTTGGTCCTCCATTTCCAGAGTGACTTATGAGAGAATGAGGCATTCAAAATATCTGGCTTTAAGCCCTGGAACACTTTCCCCTTACATCTTAGTCAAATTGGCAATAATCTGAACTCGTGGAAGATGCTGAAAATCGTTCTATTCTGTTAATTGGTTGTCCTTCTTGTAGATGCTAGCAGCCAAAATGATACAAGTGTGCAAATCATTGGTAAATAGATTAAATCAAATATTCAATGTGAAAGGGTGGTAGTATAAAATCAATTATTTCACCTTTTATTAATGTCCTGATCATAAATTTATGAATTAGTGGTAAACTGACAAAAAAAGTTCATTCTGAAACCAGTATTGATTATTCAGAATTGAGACCAGCTGGCCATTTTGCAATGTATTTTCTCATCTTGACACTTTCCTCAATCAGACATATAAGACGTTCATTTTTATTTGTCAATGTTGAGGGTTCTTAAAAAATGACAGGACCACATTACCACCTTCAATTTGATAATAATGAACAGTTTTACTTTACAAATGACTTTGTTCGGATTTTTTTTTCACTGCATCTATTTTTTCATTTGATTTTTGAAAACACGTATAGAATCCTTACAGTGCAGTAATTACAGTATTACAATCATGACATTTCCATTAAGCTTGCACAAAATGTGTCCGTACTTCCTTATCAATATGTCTCTGGAATCAGGAAAGAACATAACCGGTTCATAACCAAGTAACCATTGAACAGAGCGAGCCTAAGATAGCCACATAGGAAAGAAAACACGATGGGTCAACATCTAACAGGTACGTCTGTGTGGAGAGGGAAGCGAACGGACTGCAGGAAGGAGGAGGGGGATCCCAACGGGGAAATCTGGTAGCAGCCGTGTCCCAGGTCTGGCCACTTGTATAAAACTTCCCTCCATTTCCCCAGCAGGGCTGATGAAGTTCCATTGACCAGTCTTCTTGCAAGTTGTTTCAGTGTGTATCTAAATCTTCAAGGAGGTCTGGGGTCAGACTTAGCTTCTAACTTTGCTAGGTACCTGTCCCATTGTATGTATTGTGATCCTCAACGAACGTTAATTTGTACATAGGCCCAATTGCACAGGTCTCTCAGCCAGTCTCCGAGTCTTGGGGCTGTTACTGCCTTCCAGGACGTCACCATGCACCACTTCACTAGTACCAGCACTAGATCAACATATTTAAAGACATGGGGCATATCAACAAGGAACAGGGAAAATTAACGCTAAGGGCGCTTAGCGTTAATTTTTTTAACGCCCCCTGTCCCTGGATAATATTGTCTGGTTATCGCGTTATTAACAACGCTAACCACCTAGGCGATAAAAAATCCAGCAATAGCGGCCTTTTGGGAGGTTATCGCTGCAGCGAAAAAACTACAAGGATGAGGATATCCTTTTTGCTAGCCCATGGTGGACTTAGCCATGTAATCCACCTCCCATTGGATTACGTGGCTAAATCTGAAAATTAGCAGATGTGAAAAAGCAGAGTTAACCGTGGTTAGTGCTGCGTTATTTGTCTCTAACAGGGTTAGCGTGAAGTTTGATAATAGGAGAAATGTCGCTTAGCAACATTTCTCCTATAATTTTGCTCTGGAACGCCCACTATGCACCTCATTAGAGATGCAAAGGGACGCGTAGTGAAAAAGGATGCTAACATGTGATTTTGCATGTTAGCATCCTGTTGTTGATAGGGCGATATTTTTATCTCCGCTTCTTTGGCTTTTAAAGCCAAAAAAGCGGAGATAGAGCCCTTGTTCATATGCCCCATGGTTTTTTTTGTGTCTCTGCACAGTCAACCCCAATAGTCAAGTCTCGATTTCTTTGGGAACCAGCCTCCTTAACAACTTGGATAAGCAGCCTTGCATTTCCTCTCAGAATCGTGCTATCACCGGACCAAACCACACCATATGGATAAAGTTCGCCTCTCTGGGGGAACATCTCGGACATTTCACCAACACCGCTGGGTACATTTCCCCATTTCTCTTAAGGATCAGGTATGTGCAATGCAAATAATTAAATTGTGTATACTTCCATCTTGAGTTTTTTGGGAATTATCTGAGAAGAATCTGTACCCTTCTGAGGCATTATGTCCAACTGATGAACGATGGCTCATGGCCTGTGTGTGCCTCCCACCACTCCTTCAGGCCATCCAGCTAGCTCTCCAGCGCGTGTCTCAAAGTGACATATAGATAGGTGACCGCCCATCTGGCCCTGCCATGTGTTAGCGTTACCATGAAAATTGGTGAGATATCGGTAACATTTCGCCTGATACCCCAGGTAGCTGTTGCTTGTTGTGTTGGGGCAGTGTACAGTAGAAGCTGGCCTGCACCTACAATATACCCCACACAAATGTCTTCACTTCCATGAACGCACATCATTTATCACCGTCAGTCTGAGGCTCTCAGGTAAAGACCAGAGTGGCAGCTCCGGGGCAAATGTCGGGGAGGGAGGTTGCTTTTTTGCATATATAAGACTTTCAGCACAATGTCACCAGTTTCAGTAAAGCATGGTCACCTTTTTTCCTTTACCAGAGCTCATCAACTAGTCCAGTACAAGTCGCCCCTCCAAGTGCGCCAATATATCCAATGTCTCCATGTTGTTTGCCACTGCCAACCATCTAACGGGCCATAATAGCTGTCATCCGCATCATACAGTCGTTGATTAGGGACTCTTAGTCTCACCTCTCCAGAGGTGCATATAATTTATTTAGTGCCACTCTGTGATGGTTCTTGCCCCAGACCAAGGATGTGAGCAGCGAGACTGCTAATCTCCAAAGAAGGATTTTTTAACACGGTCAGTAAAGCTGCAAAAAAGTACAGTTGTCTGGGCAGCACCAGTATTTTGGCTACCACTATGCGGACTAGAGTAGGTAATGGTAAGGCCGTTCAAAACAGCAGGGACTGTGTAATCAACGCAAGGACTTTCACAAGCTATCATCGGTCAGGTCCCTCTCCTCTTGGAAAATGTTACACCCAGCTACTTAATGGTGTTGAGTTCTAGCTGCAGACCCTATGTGGGACAATGGAATTGACATCTCTCTGGTATACTGAGTAAAGGAAATAAGCAAGTATTTTCTAGTTAACAGTCAAATTAATCTTTATTTCGGTTATGACCATAAAAGATAGTACATATAAAGACTTTGTTAAAAAAAATATTTTGTAATTACACATGCACTATAACAACTCATTGCATAGATGACAAAATGTATAAAAAGAGTTTAAGACCAGGTTAAAAGGTTTAAAACGATTGCCATACAATTAAAAAGAAAGATTAGGCAAGGGGCTGTACAAGGCTATCAGTTTTGTGGCTCGGGGTGTTGGTAGACTTGATGTAAGACCATCGCCTCCGCCACACAGCATGCCAAAAATGTGATACCGAAAAGACCAATGGGATAGAGGTATCAGATTTCAATACTCTATAGGGATCCTTGTAGTGTAGAAAACCTAAATTATGGCATACTTGTACAAGCCAACGTTTCCTGATACATTTGTAATTTGGGCAAAAAAACAAAACATGGATTTAATTTTCGATTGGAGTACCGCAGGTTGGGCATTCAGATGGACCATTGAGGGACCATTTTGCAGTCACGGCCCTGAGGGGAAGAATGCCAAATCGAAATTGGACGTAAAGTTTTCTTGCTGCCCATGGTTCAATGTAGTCCAAAAAGTCCTCAAATTTGTACTCAACTTTGATGTTAAAAAATTCTGAAGTCAATTTGCCCGCCCCGCTGTTAGATGTGGCAGCCAGTCTGTTTGCCCTGTACAGGTTGACCAAATCAGTAAGTGACAAGCTGGAAATAGCTAGTTCTGGATTATGCCAAAGAGCTGGGATACCGAGGATTGCACTCATATTTTTTATATGAGTGAACCAAGGTATTCTAGCAATGCCAGGAAGGCCCAATAGTTGTTTGACTTCGTTATTGTAACATGACAGCTCCGGCGTTGTCCACAGCCTACGCCAATAAAGTAGTGGCCTCAGCGCAACTTCATCTTGTACAGGTCTAATGTCAAAATCCATTCTAAGAGGGATTAAAGGAGTGCTGGCCGGAAGGGCCAGTAAAGATCTAAAAAATGAATTTTCAGCTGTGGTGATAGCCTTAATCTTAGAGTGGGCCCATAATTCGGCTCCGTATAAAATTGCACCCAGAGCTTGGGCTCTATAGATTTCTATAATGGGGCAATGGGTTTTATAGTAGAGGCCTCATGGGTTTTAAGGATACCACCGCATTGCTGGGTGAGGCGTAATTTTGCCTTAGCTAATTGAGGATGCCAATCCATATTATCCAATAGGGTAATCCCTAGGTATTCAAAGACGGTTACCCTGTCTAAAGTGACACCATTGAAGCAGGGGGTCGGGCGGGAGGAATTAGGAGGGTTGCATATCATATATTTGGTCTTTTGTGTATTGATTTCCAAACCTCTCATCTGACAGAATTCTGAGAAGCTGTCTAGGACACGTTGAATTCCCATCGGGGACTTTGACAGCAGGAGTGTGTCGTCCGCAAACATTAACGCCACCACCTGTTCGTTGTTAAGTTTGGGGGCGTCAATGTCTTTGGATCCCCTTAAATGGATGACCAACCCATTTACGTAGAGGGAAAACAGCGTAAGTGCCAAAACGCACCCCTAACTAACTCCTCTACTAACGGGAAACCTAGGGGTCAAGTTACCTAATTTGCCACTCCTAACTTTGGCAAAATTATCTTGATGTAATCTCTGTATGACCCCGAGAAGGGAAGGGGGAAACCCCATTTCTGAAAGTACCGCCCAAAGAGTTTGACGAGGTACCAAATCAAACGCGGCCTTAAGGTCAACGAAAATTAGGTAGAGGCTGCCACGCTCTACCCTCACGGTTTTCCAGTAAAGTAATAATAATCATAGAAGTTAGTCGACCGTGGAAGTTTTTTCCCTAAAGCCAGCCTGGTATGGGCTGAGTATATGTTGGTCTTCAATCCATACCTGTACCCTATCTAAGATGATACGTGAAAAAAGTTTTTGGCTGACATCTATCAAACTAATCGGGGGGTAATTGACTTGAAGGAGTGGGGAACCCCTTTTGAAAATTGGGATTATTTCGGCAACAGCCCATGTCTCAGGAATGGGTGCGCCGTTAATTATAGTGTTAAACAATAACAGAAAGTAAGGGATCCATATTTCGGGTTAATCCTTATAGGGGGAGCTTATTTATGGCTAATTCCACCTCAGTAAAAGTTATAAGAGTAATACTCTCCTTTGGAACATAGGGATCCTGGTTAGAGGAAGTTAGAGGGGCATAAAGGTTCTGATAGTGGTCTATCCACTGATCTGGTGCTATATTAGGATCATCTGCCACCAAGCCCCATTTAGTATCTGATCTAACTATTGCCCAGAAATCCCTCATATCCGTTTTATTTAAGGCTTCTTTAATACTTTCCCATTTTTCTGATTCCCAAGATTGTTTTGCCTCCCTTATCGTTGCTTTGTAATCGATTCTCCTAAACGCCACTAGTATCCTGTCGCAACTTTTTAAAGACTCCAAAAGTGCAGATTTAGCCCCCTTACATTTAGAGTTAAACCATGTTAAGGCCTTCTGTGGTTTTCTTGAGTTGGGTACCACAGGATTAAAAAGGTCGGCCAAAGTAGTCACCAGGGTTGTATGTACCTGGATGATGGAGATCGTCCTCCTTTCTTGGTTCTCAGCAAGGGAAAGAAAGAATGAGTTCTGAAAGAGCTTTACAGATGGCATTGTAAGTAGATCTAATTTTTTCCGGGGATTTACTGATCGTCGGCCATTTTAAGCGTCTTCTGTTATTGGTAAGTAGGGGGGGATTGGAGGTTGCTTCATTGTGTTGGTTGCAGGAATTGGATAATGGGAGCCTAAAGAGAAGAGTTAAAGCATTGCGGTCACTGTCATGACAAACAGAAACCACAAAGTCTTCTACATAAGGCCAGGCTCTTGCCTCGACCAAAATGTAGTCGATGCAGGAGGTCTGGCCGGGAAGATTGTAAGTAGGGCACCCAAGTAGATCTGAATGTGCGCGGCCATTACAAGATCTTAAGGAATGTGCGAGAGTTATGGAGTTAATTTGGATTACAATACGGGTCCATGCCTTAATCGATGGAATTAAGAGATCTGGGATGGACCACTGGTCATCCTCCTCTCTGGAGATATTCTCAATAATACCAGGTAATGGTTTGAACTGGCAGTTGAAGTCGCCAGCCACAATCAGCGAACCCTTTCCTGCTAGGGAGTATATAAAATCATGCAAGGCTGCCACTGTGGGCAATTCATTCCCTAGTCTACTAGGGCGGGAATAGACACTGACAAGGATCAGGGTGAAATCATTGGGAAACCCTAATGATAGACATTGTAAGTCTATTGTGGGGGTGGTAATTTGGGAGACTACGCAGCCCAAGTGGGACTCGATAAGGATGGTTAGACCCCCAAACGGTCTCCCTCTAGAACCAATAAGGGCTAGATTGTTGACCGAATAGAACCCCTGATTAGTTAACTCTTGCCTTGCCCATGTCTCTTGGAATAGACAAATATCGTATTGGTTGATAAATTGGTTCCATTCCGGGCAAATTAGCTTTTTTTAAATACCCACCACATTCCATGACAGGATTTTAAGTTTGGTGGTAGGTGGATCTGTCTGGCTACTGCTAGTCCACTGGGTGCTTGTTAGAGAGTTGTGGGACTGCATAAGATTATAGGGATTATCTGGACCTTTATTAGGGGAAGAGGTAGCCATATTTGAACAGGGTGAAAGATGGCAGGAAGACACTGGGGAACCATTGGCAGAACCCTTACGGGGAGAGCGCGATGTTGTGAGAGGCGCCTCAAGAGAAGTAGGTCGTGGAGTGTCTAGGTAAGGGTTTATTAGACTGTGTATAGTAGTCCTAGCTGATACGTGGCTAGAATCAAGAATAGGTGGTACTTGGTCTTTCAGTCAATCTACATGCTCTAGAGGAGCAAAGCGATTATTAAGGGGAATACGGAAAGAAGTCAGATCCTGGTAGTGCCTTGGGGGTGGGTTGGGGATGTATTGCACCCAACCGTAACCCTCCATTAGGGTTAGTTTCACCTAGCCTGTTGCTAGGGGGATAAAAAGATCCAAGATTGAATGCAGTTATAGATGTGGGATTTCCCCGGAGAGGTACCAATTGGGTAAGGACTCTTTGCGTGAGTTGGCGATCTCTAAAGTTAATAATCATGCAATCGCCATTAAGATTTTTTTCTGTAGGACCAACTCAGGCAACTCTTCTTACCATAAAAATTTCATTGGCCAGCTCGTATGGAAAAATGTTATGCTTATCCAGCCAAAATAGAACTTTGTTACGGAGATCTAACTGGGTCTCCCTGGAAGTATTTGTGAGTTCGGGGATACCTGTTAAAATAATTACATAAGGGGAAGCTGCAGGGGGAAGATCTATTGTCGGGAGAGTTCCAGGGAGTGGGTCATTACTAAGACTAGGGTGATTCCTTTGGTTAGGTATTCCTACTAGAGGAGCACCTATTGGCTCATCAATCCTTTGATGAACCCTACGATTAGTCGGATGGGTATCTGTTTGCTGGTTAAATGTTCCTGTAGCTTGTTGGGGGCAAGTAGTGATTATATGGGTGGTAGTGGAGGTATTGTTCTGCGTTGGCACTTTTGAAGATGATTTGGTCATAATAGAATTGGAACTTTTGTCAGTAGTCCCTAGTCCAGCCCAGCCCCAGGGGCATGACAATACTGGGCGATTTTGGTCACTTTCCGGTGGTTTGGTTATCTAGTTAACACTTGGCCTTGATGATTTCCCGAAATCCAAAAGTAGATACTTGAGAGTAATCAGGCTGCTATTGTGGCATTGTAGCAAAGGTAAAATAAGGCATTGTCATCATAAAAATACACTACATGCCAGTCTCTACCCACTACAATTCCCCAGGCCTAATTCTTAGTAGGCATGTCATGGACTTTAGTGCCAATGCAAAATAAATGGGGGAGAGGAAACAACTCTGTCTGGTACCCAGGCCTATCCGCAGTACCTCAAAAATCAGCTCGCCTGTACTTACTCTTGCCATCGGTTCTACGTAGAGGAGCTGCACTCAATAGAAAAATCCTGGGCCCAGCACTAGTCTCTGCAGCATTTTTAAGGACACACATTATCTCAGGCTACGACTCATCCTCAATTTAGAATGCAAATTCAGACTTAGGTAAATTGGCAGAAAATGGTTGCCAGCAACAAAGACACAAATTTCTCGAGAAGTTTGAGTAAAGCGTTTTAAAATATCTGACCTTGTGTTATTACAATTATACTTCATATACAGGCATTCCATACTTTCCCTAAAATCTATCACACTCTAATGTAGCTGTTTCTAGTTAGACTGAGAACTTCCTCAGCCTATTTTTGCTATGAATCCCCAAATAATGATCTTTCTTATGCGTTTGTAAATTGCCCTTTTATGCATAAGCTCTGAGATGTAGTTGTGCCTAAGAGTATTGCAATTTATGCTGAAAATGTGTTTGCTATCTTTGGGTTGGATTTTATTGGTGGTTCATTAACATGCTTAATTATTGTACTCAATGGAATTATTCGATAAGGATCAATCAATCAATCAAAGACATTTATAGAGCGCACTCCTTACCCGTAGGGTCTCAAGGCGCTTAGGGGGGGGGGGGGGGGGGGGGTGCCGTTACTGCTCGAACAGCCAGGTCTTGAGCTTCTTCCTGAAGGAGAGGTGGTCTTGGGTCAGGCGCAGGTCGGTCGGGAGGGAGTTCCAGGTCTTGGCGGCCAGGTAGGAGAAGGATCTTCCTCCTGTTGTCGCTCTACGGATGCGTGGGACGGCGGCGAGGGCGTGGCTGGCTGATCGGAGGTGGCGTTTGGGAGCGTAGAAGTTGATTCGGTTGTTGAGGTAGCTCGGGCCTTGATCGTTTAGGGCTTTGTGTGCGTGGGTGAGGAGACGGAAGGTGATTCTTTTATTGACGGGGAGCCAGTGCAGGTCTCTCAGGTGTCCGGAGATGTGGCTGTTACGTGGGATGTCGAGGATGAGTCTGGCTGAAGCGTTCTGGATCCGCTGAAGTCTCTTCTGGAGCTTGGTGGTGGTTCCGGCGTAGAGGGCGTTGCCGTAGTCCAGTCGGCTGGTGACGAGGGCCTGGGTGACGGTCTTCCTGGTCTCCGTGGGGATCCACCAGAAGATCTTCCGTAGCATGCGCAGGATGTTGAAGCACGCCGAGGAGACGGCGTTGACTTGCTTGGTCATGGAGAGGGAGGAGTCCAGGATGAAGCCCAGGTTGCGTGCGTGGTTAGTCGGTTTGGGTGCGGTGCCCAGGGCGGGGGGCCACCAGGAGTCGTCCCAGGCGGTGGGCGAGGAGCCCAGGGTGAGGACCTCCGTCTTGTCTGAGTTCAGTTTCAGGCGGCTGGTCGTCATCCACTCGGCTACCTCCTTCATCCCTTCGTGCAGGTTGGCTCTGGCGGCGGCGGGGTCGTTGGTCAGGGAGAGGATCAGCTGGGTGTCGTCGGCGTAGGAGATTATGTTGAGGTTGTGTTGGCGTGCGATGGCCGCGAGGGGGCTCATGTAGACGTTGAAGAGGGTAGGGCTCAGCGAGGATCCTTGAGGGACGCCGCAGATGACTTCGGTGGCTTCTGACTTGTACGGTGGTAGGCGGACTCTCTGTGTTCTTCCGTCGAGGAAGGAGACGATCCATTCCAGTGCCTTCTCCTGGATTCCGACGTTGCTGAGACGTTGCACTAGGGTGCGGTGGCAGACAGTGTCGAAGGCCGCGGAGAGGTCTAGGAGGATGAGGGCCGCTGTTTCTCCGTTGTCCATCAGGGCTCCGATGTCGTCGGTGGCGGCGATGAGGGCGGTCTCGGTGCTGTGGTTGGCTCGGAAGCCGGACTGCGAGGGGTCGAGGGATCCGTTCGTCTCGAGGAAGGCGGCCAGCTGTTTGTTGACGGTCTTCTCGATGACTTTGGCTGGAAACGGGAGGAGGGAGATTGGGCGGTAATTCTTGAGTTCAGTGGGGTCTGCTGTAGGTTTCTTGAGAAGAGCGCTGAGTTCTGCGTGCTTCCAGCTCTCGGGGAAGGTGGCGGTGTCGAAGGAGGTGTTGATGATGTCCCGCAGGTGGGGTGCGATGGCAGTGGCGGCCTTGTTGAAGACGTGGTGAGGGCAGGGGTCGGTCGGAGATCCGGAGTGGACGGAGTTCATCATGCGGACGGTGTCTTCGGTGCTGATCGGAGTCCAGGCTCGGAGGGCGGCGGTGGGCGGCGTTGCTGTGGTCGTGGTGTGCGTCGGTTGGGTGCTGAAACTGTTGTGTATGTCCGTGATCTTGTTGTGGAAGTAGGAGGCGAGGGAGTTGCAGAGATCTTGCGAAGGGGTGATGTCGTTGTTTCCGGCGTTGGGGTTGGAGAGCTCTTTCACGATGGTGAAGAGTTCCTTGCAGTTGTGTGCGTTGTTGTCCAGCCGGTCCTTGAATGCAGTTTTCTTGGCGGTGCGGATCAGTTGGTGGTGCTTCCGGGTGGCGAGTTTGAGGGTGGTCTTGTTGTCCGGTGTAGGTTCCTTTCTCCAGACTTTCTCGAGGGCTCGGCAGTTCTTCGTGGAGCTCTTGAGTTCGTTGGTGAACCATGGGGCTTTCTTGCTGCCGGGTCTGCTGGGCAGGGTCCTCAGCGGGGCGAGTTCGTCCGCGCAGTTGCTGATCCACTTCGTGAGGTTGTCGGCGGCCTGGCTGGGGTTCGCTGAGCTGGCAGGAGGGTGCTGGCTCAGGGAAGCAGCGAGCTGGTCGGCTGTGATCTTGTTCCAGCTTCTACGGGCAACCTGTTGCTGGTGGTGGTGGATCGTCGTTCTCTTGAAGGTGAAGTGTACGCAGCTGTGGTCCGTCCAGTAGAGTTCTGTGGCGTGGCTGAAGGCGATGTCTTTGCTGGATGAGAAGACGGCGTCGAGTGTGTGTCCGGCGAGGTGGGTGGGGGTGCTCACCAGTTGCTTGAGTCCGAGGTTGGCGAGGTTGTCGAGCAGGGTGCTGGTGTTGCGGTCGTTGTTGTTCTCCAGGTGGAAGTTGAGGTCCCCCAGGAGGATGTAGTCAGCGGAGGGGAGGGCATGCGGGCTGACGAAGTCGGCGATGTCCTCGCTGAATTGAGTGCGTGGTCCCGGGGGTCGGTAGATCAGGGTGCCTCTGACGGTGGTCTTCGGGTCGGTGTGGATCTGGAAATGCAGGTGTTCGGCGGTGGTTAGGGTGTTGTCGGTGCTAGTCGTGATTCGGATGGTGTTCCTGTGGATGATGGCGATGCCTCCTCCCATCTGGTTGGCGGTGCGGTCCCTCCGGGTGATCTTGTAGCCCTCTGGGATGGCGATGGCGATGTCGGGCGCAGAAGAGGCGTTCATCCAGGTCTCCGTGATGAAGGCAACGTCAGGGGCTGTGGCGTCTAGGAGGTTCCAGAGTTCGATGGCGTGTCTGTGGATGGAGCGGGTGTTGAGCAGGATGCACTTGAGGTGGTTGCTGCTGGTGTTCGGCTTGGCAGGTGCTGGTGCCGGGCAGGTCCGGATGCAGGTGAACTTGCAGGCGTGGCAGCTGAAGGGTCCGTGGGAGCGTCGTGGGGTGGCTCGGTAGCATCCTGGGATTCAGCCGGAGTTGAGTGCGATGAGGGCGGCGGCAGTGTACGTCAGGCGGGTGGGCGGGGGTCCTCGAGGGCCAGGGGTCCTGGCACTGGGCGCGGTCCAGGCGCGAACGGGCGCAGACGGGCTTACCTTTGGCGCGCCTTCGGCGCACATACGGCGCGCCCGCTGCGCGTGACCGCTGCACGTTCGCACGGTCGCCATATATGGCGAAGTGCTCGGGGGGCGGAGCAGCTGGGAGGTGGGAGCAGGGAGGGTACAGAAGGCAAAAGGGACGGGGTTATCGGTGGTGGCGGGAAGCGGGGAGCGGGGAGGGAGGACGAAGGGGCCAAACGAACGCGCAATACAGAAGGCAAAATAAACAGGTTACAGGGACAAAAATATACAGGGGGCGTGGTCACGCGGCGGAGGCTCGGCTAGCGAGGCAGTGAGGCAGAAGGCGGGGAAGACGCACGCAGCAGCTGGTGGCCCTGTGGCGCGGGGGTGTCCTAGAGCTAGGTCACACTCACCTGCGTCGCACGGTCGCCATATATGGCCAAGTGCTCGGGGGCGCGGAGCAGCTGGGAGGCGGGAGCGGGGAGGGTACAGAAGGCAAAAGGGGCGGGGTTATCGGCGGTGGCGGGAAGCGGGGAGCGGGGAGGGAGGACGAAGGGGCCAAACGAACGCGCAATACAGAAGGCAAAATAAACAGGTTACAGGGACAAAAATATACAGGTTACAGAGAGACAGGCAACAATTAAACAATGCAGAACAGCAAAAACGATGGGGGCAGGTCAGGCAGTCACGGACCACGCCGCTGCAAGGCAGGGGGCGTGGTCACGCGGCGGAGGCTCGGCTAGCGAGGCAGTGAGGCAGAAGGCGGGGAAGACGCACGCAGCAGCTGGTGGCCGTGCGGCGCGGGGGTGTCCTAGAGCTAGGATGAAAGTCTAAAGACCCGTCATCAGCTCCACACACTAGATGCATTACTTATGTATACCAGTGTGTTCTACCACAGTCTTGAGTTTTAAATATCAGCCTGACAAAATATGGATGCCACAATATCGAATATCTTATTATTGTGAAGGTAAATAGATACATACATGAATATTGATCTACTATTTCTAACTCCACATCAAGGTGCCTAGCTGATGTATTTATACAGGAAGGTGGAGGATTGTGCCCTCACAATTGTTAATAAAGATTCATAAGAAAATACAGGCGTTCCTTGAAAGTTTAACGTGTTAAGTTTTATTTAATTTTTCACTGATTAGAAGGACAGCCGACACGTGTTTCGCCCAAATAGCCTATTTAGGCCGTGGGCTTTTTCAAGGCAAAGTTGTGTATTCAGTAAAAAATCGGATTTGTATTTCAGGTGATGGCCGTAGTCAGAGTCTCTGCGGTCCGTGAGCCTGTATTCAGTGTATTGACGAAATATTGTAATACAGCTGGTCTCTGTGTATTGCTCCCAGACAGTGAGACAAAGGTAAGCTGGTGTTGGCAGGACGGGCCACTCTGAGTTAATGAGGAAGAAGAGCTGTCACCCACCACATGGGCACATCACAAAGATTCTGCTTGAGCACTCGCACAAAGGAATTGTCACTAGTTTTTTGCAAGCCCTGGGAAGAATGGGATGCCTGGCACCTCAGGGGAGTGGACACCTCTAGAAGATTCCTCCACATCAAAGTGGACACCAGGTATAAATAGTGGACCTCAGACTCCAACTCTTTAGACCAATTTGGACTTGTGGACCCTGCCAGGCAGATGGACTACTGTGCTTCTGAAAGGACTACCTATTTGCTGGACTGCTGCCCTCAATGACTGCTGACTTACTGTGCTGACCTGCTGTCTTTTCCCCTCTTGCCTGGTGATGAAGGACCGGACCTGCACCTGTTATACGCAGGAACCCAGAGTGACTTCAAGAGCTAGTTGACTGACCCCTTGACTAGTGCCTTAGGGAAAGAAGGTTCCAACAACCTTGAACCCAGCACCTGGACTCTACTACCTGTGAGTCCTACCCTGCTAAGTGGTGCCAACTCAGTTCAGAACCCCTGGCCTAAAGGTGCTCTGCCAGTCCAAATGTTGACCCCGCAGAACCAGCACATCTCCTCTCCTGCCCGCTGTGGCATACCATAGGCCCGCACCCCCATGGTACGGAGGCCACGAGCTCCAGGGGGGCCCTCAGCACAGTATCTTGGCCTGAGAGCTCCTGACTGACCCCCTCAAGCTTTATATGCTATTGACTGACTGTACTTTCCCAGTGAAAAGACTGTGCATCACAGTTGGCAGCCTCATCAGAACCACCACTATGTGATGCATCCTCAAAACAGGCCCTCATATTGCAAGCTTCTCGTCGATGGAAGCCTAGACAACAAAGCAGGACTTTGCCTCGCAAGTACATGCAGCTTCTTCGGAACCAGTCTGTGCGCAACTCATTCTTGACGCAGGACTTCACATCACAAGCACTCCTCAATTGGCGGCATTCTCAATGAAGATGCAGGACCTTGCAGCGCAGCCTTCTAATTCCTCTGAACCGACTCTGTGCGATGCATCTCTGACCCCTAATACGCATCGCCTCGGCTGCACAAAGCATCCTAGACGCAGGACACCACAACTCTTTGCAACCAGAATTTAATGTACTCTTGTATAGTGGGCCTTACTTGGTCCCTGTAGCCGGCCCACACTCCATGGTGGTGGGTGTAAACTTTGTCCTGATCTAGCATGACCAGATAGCCACAGTTCATGCTTTGTGCTTTTTAGTGCTAATTTCACTGAAATATTTAAATTTGCTAGTCTCCAGTTCTTCTGATTGGATGTTTGTCGTTTTGGTCTTGGTTTATGTATTATATTTTACTCTATTCCTCTAAAATGGTGTGGGATCTTTCTTATGTTGTGTTTTCATATTAATGCTGTGTGACGTGCTGCATAAATACTTCACACATTGACTCTAACTTAAGACTGACTGCTCTGTGCCAAGCAACCAGAGCAAAGGCCAGTTTGGGATTTGCTAGTACCTCACCCTGACAAGGATTGTGGTTGCTGCTTGAATGAAGGTTTCACCCTCACCTCAAATAGTAACCCACTTTCTGACAAATCCATCAGAAATGCACTTCCTAATATGAAATACGATCAATTATAGGTTTACATTATACATACCTTTGGTTTTAAGCATGAGTATCTCACCCCAGGAATTCCCTTCCTTTGAGGGGCACTGAAGTAAACAGGGTGTGGGAGGGTAATTGAAGTAATCAGAAAGAAGCTGGAACTGTAGGTTCTTAAGTTACTTTATTAGTTATGATGTTAAGTTATAAGTTATAGCGATAACCTCACTCAACTGACATTCACAGCACACCAACATTCCAATCATCTAACATTCCACACGTCATACATACAAGCTGAGCAGCAGGGAAACACAAGATATAACAGTAATCATCTTGTACCTTCCCTCAAGGAACAAGGTAAGAAGAGATAGAACATATAAAAGTTACTTAAGTAAATATCAACATACCTAGGGCAGGAAGGAACCTTTCTCTAAGGACTTGGATAAGGAAGAGAAACACAGTGGCAATGGTTTTTGATCTAAGATTATTAATGTGACTGGACTCTTTTGTAAGACATATATTATGTTATCCTTCACCTGAGTTTATGTGCGAGGCTGTTGCTTTGATTTTTGATTGTGCCGGCTTTCCTACACCTTTATTGTGTAATTGTACCGCTATTGATGATGTTGTACAAGACTGCTTGATTTATGCAGGGGCGGCTCTTATTATGTCACAGATGCCTGCACTCTTGTTCTGACCGTGTAAGCTTCAGGTCTGCTCAAATTCACTTGTTGAAAGGATGTGCAGTATGTTAGTGTAAGATCTTTTTTTACTCGTGCAGAAGATGGTGGAAGTATTCAATGAGAGTTCAGGTCTTATCTTGGTGGCTCAAATAGGTGTCATTGTAAGTCCTCGTTTTTCTGGATGGCAGTGCTTTCTAGATTCAGTTCAACTTTAATATTTCTACCCTGAACGCTTGTGGCTTCACTACAGCTGTATGACTGCCCCCAGCTCTCTGTTTCAGGCTCCTCTTCGACCAACATCTCCCTTCTATCTCTTCATGTAATGATTCATTGACCCCCCCCCCCCCCAACTATCACCACATTTACCATCCTATATCCCTTCTCCAATTCTCAGCCAAAATAATTGAGAAGAAAGTCAATTTTCCTCCAATATAGAGCCCATTAACATGTTAGATGATAACCAGTCGAGCTACCGGCCTGAATATCTCACTGATTCCACTTTCTTAGCAGTGTATGATGATTTTAGTAAACTCTTAAACAAGGGATGTTCAACTGTGCTATTAGACCTCTCTGTTGCCTTCAATGCAGTCTCCCATGCCATTTTGATTAAACGTGTCTCTGACGATAGTATTTGTCTCCAGACTCCAAAATGGCCTTATTACTAACAATCTCTGACACCATAGATTGCTTTTAATCCTGTATGTTAACTATTGCCTAGAAAATGAGAGATAACAGTCTAATCTCTTTCTTTAATGTTGCTCTGGTCTGTTTTGTCTCACCCAATTCTACTCCCTGGCACCAGGACTACTCTTGGGGTATTAGTACACTTTATAGATATTTATTCATTCGAGTGTCAATTGGAGTTGTGGTTCATAGCATTGCAGCTCGTCCAGTTTGCAACTATGAACGGACGTAAACAATGTTCTTCTAGTCCATCTTTGTTTCTATCCTTTGTCCTACTACTTCACTATTGGCCTGGATATCCTTGCTGGCTTAATGATACATTACTAGGAGACAAGCCATTTTTTAGCTACTTTATATTTGTTAAGTGTGAAGATTTCTAACTTGCTTCATTTAAGATGATCAATTAAAGTCTGAGTGAAGAAAAATGACTGTAATGAAGACTAGCGGGTACAATTGAATAGCACCAAGAAAGTATTTTGAAATATTGCATTTTCCGTTTAGGTCCTTTTGTCACTACTTTACAGGAGCGGCATCTATCTGAAATTCTTGTCTCTGATAGGCGCTGCTATTTATTTTAGAAATAGAGGATCAACTTTCACACATAGTGATAGAATATGGATTTAGGAGTTAATAGAGAACAGACCTCTTAATATATGATAATTATGCAAAATAAAATTAGTGTTAGCCTAAGAAAATCATCCTTTCATCATCACTTGTAGTTTGTGTGTATTTTAGTAAGAATAGGTAAATTGGGATCGTGATGTAAGAACCCTGGAACAATTCTCATTCTGATTTTTAAAATAATTTGACAAAATGAGAATCTGCTCCAAAAATGACCTGTGGCCATGAAACAAGGTGGTTAGTTTATGAAGTAATCGTTTGTAGAGTTCCCAAACGAAAGCAGAACTTGCAATTCACATACTTAAGTGTGATGAGTGGGCAGTACTTACACATTGGTAACCTATTCACTATTAAATTATGGGTTGGACCAGGGGGTCATGAACAGAATTTCACCAAAGCAAAGCACAGAAAATTAACATTTACATCTATATATCGAATACAGCAAAAAGTGTGCGGAGTCAAAAACACTTTATGTACGCAATTTGCAGCACTACCTATGTGAGAAGGAATTGCTGTGAAAGCAATTTGCGCCACTATCTATAAAGGAAAGTATTCTTGTGACAGCAATTTGAGCCCCCCAACTATGTCGGAATGCATTCTTGTTTAAACCTGGTTCAGATCACAAATTTAGCCTGGACGAATATGTAGAAGCATTAGAAATTATTCTTTTTTAAAATGTGAAATTCCTCCGTCATTGATAGAAAGGAAATAACACTTCTATATGCGCATGAAAAATAGTTTTTCCTCTTTGCACTTTGAAATTTGCAAGCTCCATGTTACTTACTTGCAGAAAAGCTATTCATGGCCTATTGTCTTATAAATTAAGGCCGCTGGAATTACGCGGCTTTGGCGTTTTGCACATTATTGCTTGATATATATTCCAGCATCTGCTGCATAACCTTTCCATTGTTGATTGCTATATTCAAATGTTAAAATGAAGCCACAGAAGTGAAACGTTTGCCAGCTAGTAGTGTTGTCTTCACTTATGAATAGCAAGGGGGGCTTTATATACGGCGTGAAAGAAATTCTGGCATGCTTGACTGTAATGTAACCAGGATAAAAGTAATGATTTCACCTTTGCTATACATTTTCTGCTTTGCTATTCAAGACACATCTGTATATTGCATGGCAGCGAGTTCCCTTTTGTATCAATGTGTGTTAAAACAAGTTTTTGTTACACAGGTTAACAATTTATTACTGAAAGAACATATGCTCCACAACCACGCATAATTTGTCTTTTCCTGTCTCATAACTTAGTTAACTCTGCTGAATAATTTGGTACTCCGTTTTCACATATTTCCAATGGTCCTTGGTATAACTTGATTTACAATGCTAGTTGTGTGAATGTTTAACAATTGGATGCCTGAGGTGCTATTTACCACTTACCCGAAGCCATTGCTGTATTTATCGGTTTGTTCAAAATATTGATCAACTACATTGACAATGCCATTATAGCTGTAAGTGGCTGACAGGATAACTTTGTAAATTACTGAGAATATTGAGCTCACAATGGAACATAATAAAGGCAGAACTGTGGGTGAGTATCTCGAAGTATTTTTAGAACATTAGAAGTTTCAGTGTAATATAAAATATAGGAAACCTGCTGTTTTATCATGTCAGCTTGTTCCTCAACAAACAGTAAATCGACTCCATTGCTAATGGAAAACTTGGGGGTGATTAAACATAACTTCAGTTACAGGGGGTCTTTAGAGCATAACCATCTAACATGTAGATTTTTTTAAGGATTCTGTCTGAAATGTAGAAGCAAGTGTCAAAAAGAAAGCAATTTTTCGAAACGAATCTAAGTATACATTGTTCAAGTGAAATCCATCACATGTTTAACAATTATTCTGAAATCTAGTACAATTAGACAAATTTGGTTACAAATCTATGACATACACAAGTCCGTTAACTTAGAATGTCATTATTCTAAGCATTCCGAAACCACAAACAATGACACTCCAAATGTGAGAGGTTTCCCTAATACATTCTGCAGCTGAAAAAGTGTGTGTGGTCGGCTCTCAAGCCCTTTCAAGTAAAAAAAAACTGAATATGTTCTAAGGCATGATAGAACAATGACAAATACCCAATGGCTATACAATGTATTTTTCATCTTCAATCAATCAGGGGTTTATAAAGCACACTACTCACCCAAAAGGGTATCAAGGCACTGGGAGGGGGATGGGTGCGCGGCTCCAGGATGTTAGGGCGCTTCGGCGAAGAGCCAGATCTTGAGTCCCTTCAGGAACTTGGCGAGTGAAGGTGTCTGTCAGAGGTGGAGAGGGAGGGTGCTCCATGCCTTGGCCACGAGGAAGGAGGAGCGTCCTCCTTTTCTGGTCTACTTGATGCTGGGTTCCATCGCAAGAGAGAGTTAAACTGCACGCAGGGATCTTTGTGGTGCGTGGAACCAGAGGCGGTTGTTCATGTAGGCTGGGGCAGTGTTGTGGAGGGCTTTGTGGGCATGGATGAGGGGCTTGAATGTTATTCTCTTCTCGACTGGGAGCCAGTTTAGTGTCCATAGTTGTTGGCTGATGTGGCAGTGGCGCAGTAGGTTGAGGACTAATCTGGCGGTGGCGTTACCGAGTTTGCGGTGAGGTTCTTGTTGATCCCGTGTAGAGTGTGTTGCAGTAGTCCGGTCTGCTGCTGATGAATGCGTGGGGGACTGTTTTCCTGTGTTCGAGAGAAATCCAGTTGAAGGTCTTTCAAAGGAGTTGGAGGGGGTGGTAGCAGGAATAGGAGACAGCGTTGATCTGGCGGTCCATTTTGAGTTCAGAGTCCAGAATGATTCCGAGGTTGCTTGTGTGGTCCGTGGGGAAGGGTGGGTTCCTGAAGGTGGGAGGCAACCGCAACCAGGTGTTGTTCCAGGCATCAGGGTGTGAACCCATGATGAGTACTTCGGTTTTGTCCGTGTTTAGTTGTAAGCAACTGTGCTTCATCCATCTGGTGGCTGCTTTCATTCCTACTTGGAAGTTGTGTTTGAAAATATTGGGTTCTTTGGATAGGGAGAGGATGAGCTTGGTGTCATTGCCGTATGATAAAATGTTGAATCTGTGTGATCTGACAATGGATGCGAGCGGTGCCATGTAGACGTTGAACAGGGTCGGGCTGATGGAGGATCCTTGGGGGACTCCACAGGTGGTTGGTGTGGGTTCCAAGAGGAAAGGGGGGAGTCTGACCCATTGCGTTCTGTCGGTGAGGAATGAGCAAATCCAGTCAAAGGCCTTCTTCCAGATTACTGCATTGTGGAGGCTGCGGGCTAGGATACGATGAGAGACTGTGTCAAAAGGCTGCAGGGAGATCCAGGAGGATGAGGGCACAGTCTCTCCTCTGTCGAGGAAGGAGTGGATGTCATCTGTTGTGGTGAGAAGGGCGGTTTTGGTGCTTTGATTCTTCCTGGAGCCTGATTGGAAGGAGTCAAGGATGTTGTTTTCTTCTATGAAGGAGACAAGTTGACTTTTGACTGCTTTTTCCATGACCTTCACCGGGTACGAGAGTAAGGAGATCGGTCTGTAGTTCTTGAGGTCGATAGGATCCGCGGAGTATTTTTTCAGGAGAGGATTGATCTTGGTGTGTTTCCAGTCATCAGGGAAAGAGGCGGTCCGCGAAGGAGCAGTTGATGATTTGTCGAAGCTCAGGAGCGATGATGTCTGCGGCTCTGTGGTAGATGTGGTGGGGGCAAGGGTCCATGGGGATATCGGAGTGGGTTGACTTCATAGTCTTCAGGGTGTCTTCGATGCTGAGGGTGGACCAGCTGTCAAGTTTTGGCTGCATGTTGCAGGGAGTGGTAGGTGTGGGTTTTGCTTGGAAGTGTTGTCATCGAAGTTGTCATAGATGGTCTTGATTTTGAGATGGAATAAGGTGCTGAGTCTGTCACAGAGGTGCTTGGAGAATGAGATGTCAGTAGTCTAGCTGTTGGGTTGGGCGAACTCTTTGATGACACTGAAAAGTTCCTTGCTGTTGTGTGCATGGGTGGAAATTCTCTTCAGGAGTGCTTTCTTTCTTGAGTATCTGATGAGCTTGTGATGGGCGGTGGTGGCTGTTTTGAAGCTTTCAAAGTCTGCTGTGGTTTTGGAGTTCCTCCATAGCTTTTTGATGCATCTGCAGGTTCGTCTAGATTCTCTGAGTTCAGTGGAGAACCAGCAGGCTTTCTTGGCATGTGAGTTGGAGGTTTTCTTGAGGGGGGGTGATGGTGTTGGTGCAGTCAGTGAAGCATTTGTGCAGGGTACGAGCAGTGGTTGGGTCGTCGTCTTGGGTCGTCGTCTGTAGCTGTGGGTGCGGAGCTGCTGAAGGAGGCGGTGAGCTGGTCATCAGAGATCTTGTTTCAATTCCTGCGCTGGAGCTGGTGAGGACATATGCCGGTGATGTAAGTTTTGAAGGTGAAGTGGACTCAACAATGGTCCGTCCAGGGGAGTTTGGAGATGTGGCTGAAGGTGATGGAGTTTCCTGCTATGAAGATGGGTTCAAAGGTGTGTTCTTCTGAGTATGTTGGTTCTGGAACAATCTGTTTGAGTTTGATGTTGTGGAGGTTGGCCAGGAGGGAGGCGGAGTTGGGATCTTTGAGGTTGTTGAGGTGGAAGTTGAAGTCTCCCAGCAGGGTAGTAGTCAGTGGAGGTGATGGCTTGCACAGTGATGATATCGGGTGTGGACTTGGAGAAAGATGTGCAGGGACCAGGGGGTCTGTAGATGAGGGTGCCTCGGAAGGTAGTGGACAAGTTGGTCTGTATCTTGAAATGGAGGTGTTCCATCAGGTCTGTGGGCCCGTCGGTTCAGGTACTCAGGCGAAAGTTGGACTTGTGGGAGATAGCGATGCCACCTCCGAGGCAGTTGGGGTGGTCCTTCCGAGTGATCTTGTAGCCTTGGAGGATGGTGATCATGATGTTGTGTCCCACGGCGGCGTTTGTCCAGGTTTTCGTGAGCAAGGCGACGTCAGAGGTGGTGCTGTTGAGGAGGTCCAATATTTCTGTTGCGTGTCTGTGGAGGGAGTGAACGTTGAGGAGGATGCATTGCAGGTTTTGAGGTGCAATGGAGTTGTTGCTGGATGGTGGAGGAGGGACCTGGGTCTCGGCGAAGGTGAAGAAGTGGCAACAGTATGATACACTTCAATAATGTCAAAGCACAATAACAAAAACTCTGTATCTTCTTGTGTGACATTATTGAAGTGTATCATACTGCTAATTGACTTGAGTTGCGTGTACTTTGAATGTTGTAAATTGTATGTTTCAATCTTGGATTGATGATTAGGGAGTGGGGTGTATCTCCCCATTCTAAATGCACTGCAAAAATCATTAACCTTGAAGTGACAAGTATCTGTTTTTTAAATTTCTATACAAGCGCCTGATCCCCATGAGCCCATTCTAGTAGTCATCGGAATGGCAATAATGTCGGCAGGTGAAGAGCCCATGGGTATCGAGGGGTGAAGAGTGTTTGCAGTTGCTGTTCTTGCTGACGTTGAGTGTGTAGAGAGCTCAGGAGCTGTAGTACTGGCGGGTCAGAGGGCCAGGATTCCTGGAGCTGTTAGGGTCAGGTCGTCGACCGGCGCAGACACTTGCCTTTGGCGCTCCTTCAGTGCCCCCCCCCCCGGCATGCCTGCTGCGCACGGCTGCTCAACATCTGCCATTAAGTAGGGGGTCAGTGGAGAGCACGTCAGCTGGGAGGTGGGAGCGGGAGCATGCAGGAAGGGGAGGGGATGCAGGGGCCGCAGCAGCGGAAAGGAGGCAAGAGATAGAACAAAAAAAGCAAAAAGAGAATAAAGGAGAGTAAGGAGAATGTGAAATGAGGAAATAATAAAGAAAATAAAAAAGGAAAAAGGGCAGGAAACAGAGAGGGCACAGAAGGCAACAGAGAGAGCAAGGAGGAGCAGGCTAATAAAGAGGCAGAGCAAGTTCAGGCCTTGAACCAGGATCAGCGGAGGGTGCAGGGGGCAGAGGCACTCACTGTGGATCTGCGTTCCAGGAGAGAAATATCCTGGCCAAAAGGTCAGGGGTCTTGCTCGCTTGGGCGCACAGCAGCCGCCATTAAATAGGGATCAGGGGGAGGGAAAGTCAGCTGGGAGGGGAGCAAAAACACATGGGATGGGAGGAGCCTCGGAGGCCACAGCGGTGGGAAGGGCTAGAAAAAAATAGAAAAAACAAAAAGAGAATGAAGGAGAGTAAGGAGAATGAGAATTGAAGGTAATAATAAAGAAAATAGAAAAGGAAAAAGGGCAGGAAACAGAGAGGGCAGAGGAGGCGGAAAGAGGTGCAGGCCTTGAACCAGGATCAGCTGAGGGTGCGGAGGGCAGAGGCACTCACGGTGGAGCTGCGCGCCTGGAGAGAAATATACTGCCCAGAAATTCAGGATTCTTGCTCCATTTATTCCTTATCTTTATTCCACCTTTATTCCTTATCTTTATTCCACGTGGCTTAGATATGTTTCTTTTTTTTCAATCTCACAGGGCCTGAATGTGTTTTTTTTTATTTGATTTTGTTTTCTCAGTTCTCTCAATGACATTTTGCAAATGCTGGAAAAACATTCAGAGACCTCGGAGAAACAAATTGCTTTTTTTCGTATCCAGCATTTAAAAATGCACCAGTCTCTGATAACTGAACTTTAGTAGTTTGTAGATGAAATATAAAGGTAAAGAATAAACTGATGGCTAATCCAGGGTTTATGTAAATAACTTTCCCAGAAGTATTTCTCGTTAGTAATATATAATGTATACAATGATTCAATCACTTAATAAAAAATTATAAATGAAAACCAAAACACTCTCAAGAGGGACAATTATTTATAGCAGAAAGGAAATATGTTTTGGTCATACCAGTTAAAGACTTCACAACTTTTTTTTTCTTCAATTTTTATTTTGTCAACTGGAAGTTATTACAGAAACACAAAGCAGTGTACAAAATATAAGAAACAAATATACACATTACATTTACATTGTTCCGAATTTATGCGATTAAACAAAGAAAAGATTAATTCCGTCAAAAACAAAGACCCCCAAATAGTCATAAACTTTACCATTGAGCGAAGACCTCTAACTTTGACAATGCCTGTTCCATATCATATATTTGTCTCACTAACACCCACCAATCCATAGCAGATGGCGGTTTTGGTGATATCCAATCCCTGGCTATATTTAATCTTGCCGAGACCAGTGGTATGGCAAATAAGCTATTATTCTTGAGATGTTCAGTACTATATCCCATCATAATCTCCAGAAGTGATAACGGTGCCACTATCCCCAAATTCTGAGAGAGAACCCTCTCAAAATCCAGCCAAAAAGTATCTAATACTGAGCACGTTACAAACATGTGTGTAATGTCAGCCGCATACAGTTTGCATCTGGGGCACCTTGTGCGATCAGTAGGCATGGTGTTATCAGCTGACCACTTAGCTACTCTTTACGGGGTATAATTTAAGAGACACAGCGTACTGTATTGCTGCAATCGCAAGTTAGTAAAATTACCAGACTTTTGTTCTTCTTGCTTGCCCTTACCTGTTGCTGTTGGGGGTACTGCTGCATTACCACGGGCCCGGCCACATTGCCCTGAAAACTACAGCCACTCTTGTTGCGAGAGACGTCCGCCTGAGGACTGTATCTCCCAGCGCACCCGGGGCCGCGCACTTCGAGTACGTCACTGCAAAGCGCCCGGAGAAGCTTAAATCATGCTGCGCCTCCCGCAAGACACTTTTCTTCTTCCTGCTTCCACTTACCTGTTGCTGTTGGGGGCACTGCTGAATTACTGCGGGCCCGGCCACATTGCCCTGAAGACTACCGCCACTCTCATTGCGAGAGACGGCCGCCTGAGAACTGCATCTCCCAGTATGCACGGGGCCGCGCACATCGAGGACCTTACTGCAAAGCGCCCGGAGGCGCTTAAATCGACGCTGCGCCTCCCGCGGCACGGGACACTTTTCTTCTTCTTGCTTGCCCTTACTTGTTGCTGTTGGGAGCACTGCTACATACCTATGGTATCCCCCAGCAGTTCCATGCACAAAATGGCAGGCACCGCGCGGTGCCGGCCATTTTGTGCATGGAAGTGCACAACATGCCTTCCTGGCATTGTGGCGGATGGTGCTGAGTGCACCGCCCGCCACAATGACAGGAATGCAGAATGTACCCGCCACTGTGGCGGGCGCATCCTAATTGCCCCCACGGGACATCTGCCCTTTTGGCGGGCGGTCCCGTTTCCTCATAGAAAGGCGCGGGGACAAAGTCCTCCCGCCATCCTAATGACCACCTAAGTCTTCACAACTTTTATTGACATTTTTTCAGCAAAATAAAAAATACATATTATGGCTTTCTCTAAAAATATTCTGGCTAAATTGAGAGAAAACGTTCATATCCCGCACAAAACATTAAGTAGATCTGAGCTCATTTGTGAGCAGGCATGGCCACTGCTGAAGGGAATGTACAAATAAATAGGAAACCAACACAAAAGTCACCACAACAATTGTGCAATTGTCTGTAGTGAAGATCTCATGTGTCACTGATGAAGGGACACTCTTTGGGACTATGTCTGTATGCAAAGTGAACACACACAAACAAAGAGTTATTGCTGCAACATTGTGATGGCACATACATACCATGGTCCAACTCCTCTCAATCATGAAATAGACATCTATCACAATCCCTAAACATTACCATGACGCCAACTCCTAGGCACCCAGCACATAAAGCAAGGACTGAAATACAATTTTTTGAAAGAAAAAAAAAATACTTTATTCAGCCCCAAAGGTAAAAGATGAGTAAAATGAGTCCCAGCTCTAAGAAGGCCAATGGCCAGTCCACAAAATAAGTCTTGTTGGGGGACGTAGTGGAGTATCACAACCCCAAATTCGCCTGCACGGGAATGATTCAAAGGGTTGGTGACCCGTGGGGGGCATCATCAGGGACAGGGTCTGGCACCACAGGGACAGTAGAGGGAAGTGTAGGTGTTGTGGGTGCAGGGGGGAGGAATCATCCTCAGTGAGGAGTGCAGCACAAAAGGTGGTAACATATACACTGCTGCACACAGCTGTCAGGTCCGCAAGATCACCACCTGCACCCGGGGACTTAATGGGAGTGGAGGTAGAGGGCTCTGCGTCTTGCGGAATATGTGTGTTTCTGCGTGCGTGATGTCTGTCCCCAGTCCCTGTGGGTGTGCCTACATCCCCCCTGAGATTGGGTGCCTGGAGATCTGCGCATAGACTTCCGTGTTGGTGTGCTGGGTGACTCTGTTTGGGTGTGTGATCTGGTGCGTCTGCGTGTACTGTGGACAGGTATGGGAGAAGGGGATGTGGATGGGTCTGAAGGAGAGGAGGGGTGGGACGCTGCAGGAGGGCAAGTGCTGCCATCAGTGAGGAGTCTATGGACGACAAACTCTGAAGTTGCTGAGACATGTCAGCTGACATGCCCTCCATGAATGACAACAACCATGGCAAGATATGTGTTTGGAAAGTCAGCATTGACGTCTGACCAACGTGAATATGAGGGAGTAGGTCCACAGACTCGGCACTGAGGGCAGCAGGGGAGACAGGGGCGGCGGTACCGGGGACGAAGGAGACACAGGGGGGCAGCACGGACCGAAGGGACCCTAGCAACTGGGAGGGTGGAGATGGGTCTGGAGGAAGAGGGGACAGATATAGTGGTGGCAGATGCTGTTGCTGCGTATTCCCCCTCCTCCTGTGAGTCAGAAGCCAAGCCGTCCGCATTATAGGAAGTGTCTTGCTCAATAGGTCCGGCCGCCTGACTCCACTCACCCTCCGTGCCACTGGCTCCCTCCGACTCCTCAAAACTGGTGGCACTGTGGCTGGGTCCCTCCACCTGGTCCGTGCTGTTGCCTCCTCCCATTTTGATTGATGATGCTGTTGGCAAGGAGATAGGAAAAAAATATATCAGTCACCTGTACACATGAGCACAAAATCATTTGGGCACATTGCAAATCATGGCATGCATCATGAGTAACATGCCACATAACTCAGCACATAGTTAAGACTAGTACTGCGCAGTTCTAATAGACACAATGCTCCTTGGATACAAAGATACAAGTAACAGACAAGGCCAAAACTTGAATGAGAGTCACAATCAGACCCTCCAGCATTTTGCGATTTCCTGATTCGCAAAATAATTGCGAAATCAGCTGAAGAGCGCGATGGCCGCGATATTGAACATTTTGGCTGCGAAAATGGACTCTGGCAGGCAGCAAAAAAGATGGTGACAGCTTATTGGCTGTACGCGCACACGTCACTACGTAGCGCTGTACAGCCGTAAAAGCCGCCTGTTTACTCCTGCTGCACCCCTTTACTGCATTAAGGTATTTATGTCCATGCGCTTTGGAAGATGAGGCGAGTCTCCAAGAATTTCGAGAATGCCGGGCAGTGTTTGAATTTCAGCTTGAGAAAGTGCTCATTCCATATGTATAAATAAAGCTGCATTTCAGAATGATTACGGAGATCGCAGGGCTCAGTAGTGTAAAATTACAACTCTCTTCCTCCCCCAGGAAGCTGAGTACTTGAAAGTTCTGCGGAGGAGCGGAGGCTTCTCCTACCCACCCGCCACCAAACTCCCAGCGACACTTTGCTCCCCCCTAGTCCAAGCTTGCTGAAGGAAAATTGTGACCTCAGCAAACGGTTCTTGCCTTCTCTTAACTTTCCTTCATTCGTTCCCATGGTAAATTGATAAAAGATAGGAAAGGAACATTTTGTTCTGCTCCGACGGCAGCCTCAGGAAAGAAGGGGGCGGGGGGGGGGGGCCTTGGAGGATTGTTGGTCAGTGGTCCATGAAGCCCTATGTCCTTCTCCATCCAAGCTTGCTGAAGGAAAACTGTGACTTCAGCAAGCTTTCTAGGACTGGTCACTGGCATCACAGCCGTCTTCAGCCAGGCTTGTGTGAAAGCCAGATCTGGATCAAGCAAGCATGGCTGAAGACGGCTGTAATGCCAGAAAGTGGTCCCAGGAAGCTTGTTTCCAGTCCAGGGAAGGCATGGCTTGGCAGTTCTGGCTGGACTGTTCCCATGAGGCACATGGTCAGACAGATTTGAACATGACCATGTCAGAACTAGGGTGGCAGAGCTGGCAACAGAACGGTGATGGAGCAAACCCTGATCTGTTGACTGTGTATGAGTGTTTGATTGGTACAGATGCTCCCTCAATCACCACCCCCTTTTGTGACACTCCTCAAAGGGGCATCTATCACCAGATCATACAGTTGCTAGCACATAACACACACTGGCCGTCAAGTGAATTGGCCCACATGTCCAAAATCAGGACAATGCCTAAGCTAATGTGCCTGCAATTGTGAATATCAAAATCATTGCAGCATTGTAGACACAGCCTCAACCACTTGGAAAATGTGAACACAGTAGTGTGCACACCAAGACAAAACTGTGTGGCACCCCCAATACATACATGTTGCACAAATCTATGAGAAACAATCATCGCAGTGTGCAAACAACATAGCCTGTAAAGCCCCCAATGACAGCATTGTCCAGCATCACAGGGTAAGTGCATAGTGATGACTTCACATCACAAATTACATCCACAGCTCACCACTTACAAGGCTAAACAGGCAGACCCATCACACCTCTCCTGCACTAACACCCCCATCACTCTGTCGATGTGAGTGATACAGCTCAATAAGTGAACACTCAGAATCAGGGTATAAATAACTGTGCAGCAATTTCAAATACACCCAAGGTCACCTCCTGTGGCTGGTCATCCATATCAGTCACAAACAACCAGCAACATATTCTTGTGAATAGGCACACAGGCACTGCCCAGGGTGAGTATGCACAAGCCAAATCTGGTATACATGGACAGTGTGCACATGTAGATAACACATGATAAATACAAAGTATGCCAGGGACAAATGCCACTGAGGCAGACCCATGCTGAACTCCATGTTGAGACTCATGATCAGTGTCAAAAATTATAAGGGCTAAACACAGTGCACAGGTCGTGGAAACAGGTAAGGTACCAACACATGTCACAGACCTCCCTCCAACATGATGATGTGCTAAGTAATGTGCATACTAATACCTTGCACCCTAGCAGTACATGTGCATATTGAAAATACACAAAGCAGGGGACACATGTGGAGGAGGGGAAGGGATGGAAAAGAGCATCAGCTGAATATGGGGAATTGAAACTACAATGCAAGAATTGCCTGTCTGACCAGACCCCCCAACTGTGGGAGTGTTACCAGGCTTCAGAGCACCACAGGTAGCATGTGGCACACAAGACAACAAACAGACATGTACCTACCCCCTCCTTGCTGCTGTCCCTCCTGCAATTGCCTATGGAGGTCTGGAAAAAACACTTCCAGGACCCGGAGCATATGGGGGATGAGGTAAATTCCGCCACATGCCGGCGTGGAGGTGACAGCTTCAGCTGGACCCGGGCGATACAGCGGGTCCAGCACCGGATGTCCTGCCACCTCTCCTGATCTGGTACAAAAGGGGGTGGTGATGGACGGAGCATCTGAACCAATCCAACACTCACACCCAGTCAAAAGATCTGGGTTTAATCCATCACCGTTCTTTAGCCCACTCTGCCACCCCAGTTCAGACATGACTATATGCAAATCAGTCTGACCCTGTGCCTCATGGGAACAGTCCAGCCTGAACTGCCAAGCCATGCCTTCCCTGGACCGGAAGAAAGCTTCCGAGGACGGGTTTCTGGCATTCCAGCTGTCTTCAGCCCGGCTTGCTTGAATCCAGTGGCAAAGTGAGCAAGGGACTCACGTCTGAGCATACCCTGCCACACTTATGGCGGCCAAAACGGTACAAAAGGGGGTGGTGATGGACGGAGCATCTGAACCAATCAAACATCCACACCCAGTCAAAAGATCTGGGTTTAATCCATCACCGTACTTTAGCCCACTCTGCCACCCCAGTTCAGACATGGCTATATGTAAATCAGTCTGACCCTGTGCCTCATGGGAACAGTCCAGCCCGAACTGCCAAGCCAAGCTTTTCCCGGACCGGAAACAAGCTTCCGAGGACCGATTTCTGGCATTCCAGCCATCTTCAGCCCAGCTTGCTTGAATCCAGTGGCAAAGTGAGCAAGGGACTCACGTCTGAGCACACCCTGCCACACTTATGGCGGCCAAAACGGTACAAAAGGGGGTGGTGATGGACGGAGCATCTGAACCAATCCAACACTCACACCCAGTCAAAAGATCTGGGTTTAATCCATCACCGTTCTTTAGCCCACTCTGCCACCCCAGTTCAGACATGACTATATGCAAATCAGTCTGACCCTGTGCCTCATGGGAACAGTCCAGCCTGAACTGCCAAGCCATGCCTTCCCTGGACCGGAAGAAAGCTTCCAAGGACCGGTTTCTGGCATTCCAGCTGTCTTCAGCCCGGCTTGCTTGAATCCAGTGGCAAAGTGAGCAAGGGACTCACGTCTGAGCATACCCTGCCACACTTATGGCGGCCAAAACGGTACAAAAGGGGGTGGTGATGGACGGAGCATCTGAACCAATCAAACATCCACACCCAGTCAAAAGATCTGGGTTTAATCCATCACCGTACTTTAGCCCACTCTGCCACCCCAGTTCAGACATGGCTATATGCAAATCAGTCTGACCCTGTGCCTCATGGGAACAGTCCAGCCCGAACTGCCAAGCCATGCCTTCCCTGGACCGGACGCAAGCTTCCGAGGACCGGTTTCTGGCATTCCAGCCGTCTTCAGCCCGGCTTGCTTGAATCCAGTGGCAAAGTGAGCAAGGGAATCACGTCTGAACATACCCTGCCACACTTATGGCGGCCAAAATGGTACAAAAGGGGGTGGTGATGGACGAGCACCTGAACCAATCAAACACTCACACCCAGTCAAAAGATCTGGGTGTAATCCATCACCGTTCTTTAGCCCACTCTGCCACCCCAGTTCAGACATGGCTATATGCAAATCAGTCTGACCACGTGCCTCATGGGAACAGTCCAGCGTATTGGCCGCCATAAGTGTGGCAGGGTATGCTCAGACGTGAGTCCCTTGCTCACTTTGCCACTGGATTCAAGCAAGCCGGGCTGAAGACGGCTGGAATGCCACAAACCGGTCCTTGGAAGCTTGTTTCCGGTCCAGGGAAGGCATGGCTTGGCAGTTCGGGCTGAACTGTTCCCATGAGGCACAGGGCGAAAATAACAAGGACCCCCTGTTTGTGTAACAGAATATGTTATACAGGGAAATTAGACAGTATGCAAAAAGGCATCCCAATTGATATCACCAGGGAGAGAACAACATGTAGAAGGCACAACAATCAATTAGAAAGTACAAAATTTTGTTTTTTTATTAAGTATATATACTCCGAATAAAAACATTCAAATACAAATACAAATACATTCAACCTATTCTAATCATAAAAAGCAATAATCGACATACAAGGTAAAATTGTCAATAACACAATTAATTGTAAGTTCATAAAACAGTGGCAAACAAATGTAATCTTCGACGCGCGTTTCGGCGTATTAACAAGAACGCCTTCTTCAGGAGCCACATGTAAAATCACAAAGTTGAAAATACTACGTAGTTCCAAATGATGGCTGGAACACAGGAAAACGCTCCGTTCCTGATCGTGTGGACGGATGTGGGGTTTAGTTCCTTTTGGTTATACTAAACCATCCAACCAAAATACTAATGTTGGTCAATTCAGTGTATGAAGGAAAATGTTTAAAACGGCAACCAATCGGTGTCAGTGCTAAAGCATACAACCATTTATACAGCAGAACGGCTCTTCATTGATATGACGCTCGTTGCTTTTGTGAATTTCTTTAAAACGAAAAATAGTCGGCTCGGTTGGTAAATGTACACGGGAACGTGGTTAATAAAGCTGCTCCCGTGTACATTTACCAACCGAGCCGACTATTTTTCGTTTTAAAGAAATTCACAAAAGCAACGAGCGTCATATCAATGAAGAGCCGTTCTGCTGTATAAATGGTTGTATGCTTTAGCACTGACACCGATTGGTTGCCGTTTTAAACATTTTCCTTCATACACTGAATTGACCAACATTAGTATTTTGGTTGGATGGTTTAGTATAACCAAAAGGAACTAAACCCCACATCCGTCCACACGATCAGGAACGGAGCGTTTTCCTGTGTTCCAGCCATCATTTGGAACTACGTAGTATTTTCAACTTTGTGATTTTATATGTGGCTCCTGAAGAAGGCGTTCTTGTTAATACGCCGAAACGCGCGTCGAAGATTACATTTGTTTGCCACTGTTTTATGAACTTACAATTAATTGTGTTATTGACAATTTTACCTTGTATGTCGATTATTGCTTTTTATGATTAGAATAGGTTGAATGTATTTGTATTTGTATTTGAATGTTTTTATTCGGAGTATATATACTTAATAAAAAAACAAAATTTTGTACTTTCTAATTGATTGTTGTGCCTTCTACATGTTGTTCTCTCCCTGGTGATATCAATTGTGATGCCTTTTTGCATAACCCCATGAGGCACAGGGTCAGACTGATTTGCATATAGCCATGTCTGAACTGGGGTGGCAGAGTGGGCTAAAGAACGGTGATGGATTAAACCCAGATCTTTTGACTGGGTGTGAGTGTTTGATTGGTTCAGATGCTCCGTCCATCACCACCCCCTTTTGCACCGTTTTGGCCGCCATAAGTGTGGCAGTGTATGCTCAGACGTGAGTCCCTCGCTCACTTTGCCCCTGGATTCAAGCAAGCCTGGCTCAAGACGGATGGAATGCCGGAAACTGGTCCTTGGAAGCTTGTTTCCGGTCCAGGGAAGGCATGGCTTGACAGTTCTGGCTGGAAGGTTCCCATGAGGCACAGGTTCAGACTGATTTGCATATAGCCATGTCTGAACTGGGGTGGCAGAGTGGGCTAAAGAACGGTGATGGATTAAACCCAGATCTTTTGACTGTGTGTGAGTGTTTGATTGCTCAGATGCTCCGTCTATCACCACCCCCTTTTGTACTTCTTCCTGATGGTCATCATCTTCTGGCGAGGGCCCCCCACATACCTGACAGCCCTGGCAATGTCCAACCAGATCTCCCCCTTCTCATAGGCAGTTACCTATCAGGAATACAAAGTGAAACAACATCACTACACCTGCTCCATGTCGTAATCACACACTTGCACCACATTGACGATGACAACAGGGCATAGAATGCTGACAGGACTTGCATCATTGTCCATGTGAATGTGGCCTGTGAGCAAACACGAATGCACTACATGCCTTTGAAAGGCAACAAATGCCACAAGGGGTGCAAACCACTCACTGAGCATGGCACACACTGAACAAGACATGCAACTGCAGGGTGGTGGACAGCACATGACATGACATGACGCCCGGACTCGCTCCTGACCGGTTGCTCCCTTGCTCCTCTCCCAGCACTGCTGCTGTCTTACTGGGGATCTTCACACCGCTAATTTTGTCACGGTATCGCCTGCATTGTGTTATTCATTGGGATCGACTGCATGTAACTAATTTGCGCTGTGTTTTAAACATTATCATTGCTCAGAGCGCATGTGATTATAGCGCCGCCCGCCCTGCATTGCTTGTGTTTGTAGCGCTGCCCGCCTGCACTGCATTTAGCTATATTTGGCCACCTGGCAGCATCGTATATTTTAATATTAATTTTAGCTGTCCCAGGCGACCTACTGCCCCTGCCTCGCCTCCCCTCACCTCCATCTTGTTTGCTGGTGTTGTTTTCCCTGCCCCTCCTCCCCGCTACCGCCTCCCAGCTGCTGACCCTCCCACCCACGTTCACAGAGCCTACCTCGTCCTCCCAGCCCCTGTGACCACCCGGACTCGCTCCTGACCGGTTGCTCCCTTGCTCCTCTCCCAGCACTGCTGCTGTCTTACTGGGGATCTTCACACCGCTAATTTTGTCACGGTATCGCCTGCATTGTGTTATTCATTGGGATCGACTGCATGTAACTAATTTGCGCTGTGTTTTAAACATTATCATTGCTCAGAGCGCATGTGATTATAGCGCCGCCCGCCCTGCATTGCTTGTGTTTGTAGCGCCGCCCGCCTGCACTGCATTTAGCTATATTTGGCCACCTGGCAGCATCGTATATTTTAATATTAATTTTAGCTGTCCCAGGCGACCTACTGCCCCTGCCTCGCCTCCCCTCACCTCCATCTTGTTTGCTGTTGTTGTTTTCCCTGCCCCTCCTCCCCGCTACCGCCTCCCAGCTGCTGACCCTCCCACCCACGTTCACAGAGCCTACCTCGTCCTCCCAGCCCCTGTGACCGCCCGGACTCGCTCCTGACCGGTTGCTCCCTTGCTCCTCTCCCAGCACTGCTGCTGTCTTACTGTGGATCTTCACACCGCTAATTTTGTCACGGTATCGCCTGCATTGTGTTATTCATTGGGATCGACTGCATGTAACTAATTTGCGCTGTGTTTTAAACATTATCATTGCTCAGAGCGCATGTGATTATAGCGCCGCCCGCCCTGCATTGCTTGTGTTTGTAGCGCCGCCCGCCTGCACTGCATTTAGCTATATTTGGCCACCTGGCAGCATCGTATATTTTAATATTAATTTTAGCTGTCCCAGGCGACCTACTGCCCCTGCCTCGCCTCCCCTCACCTCCATCTTGTTTGCTGTTGTTGTTTTCCCTGCCCCTCCTCCCCGCTACCGCCTCCCAGCTGCTGACCCTCCCACCCACGTTCACAGAGCCTACCTCGTCCTCCCAGCCCCTGTGACCGCCCGGACTCGCTCCTGACTGGTTGCTCCCTTGCTCCTCTCCCAGCACTGCTGCTGTCTTACTGGGGATCTTCACACCGCTAATTTTGTCACGGTATCGCCTGCATTGTGTTATTCATTGGGATCGACTGCATGTAACTAATTTGCGCTGTGTTTTAAACATTATCATTGCTCAGAGCGCATGTGATTATAGCGCCGCCCGCCCTGCATTGCTTGTGTTTGTAGCGCCGCCCGCCTGCACTGCATTTAGCTATATTTGGCCACCTGGCAGCATCGTATATTTTAATATTAATTTTAGCTGTCCCAGGCGACCTACTGCCCCTGCCTCGCCTCCCCTCACCTCCATCTTGTTTGCTGTTGTTGTTTTCCCTGCCCCTCCTCCCCGCTACCGCCTCCCAGCTGCTGACCCTCCCACGCTCCGCCCCCTCCACCATCCATTTATGGCCAATGCCCCCACGCGCAGCGTCCACGCGCTACGTACACGCCGAAGGTGCGCCAAAGGTAAGCCCGTCTACGCCCGTCCGCGCCTGGACCGCGCCCAGCGCCAGACCCCCTGTCCCTCGTCCCTCCCAGCCCCCCCGCATTTCTTACGATGCCGCCACCCTCCTAGCCCTTAACCCTGGTCACGCCCCCAACTGCGTCCAAGCCGCTCCCGGACGCACCCATGGCCCGTTCTCCTGCTTCTCCTGCAAATTCTGCGGCACAGACAACATCTCTGCTACGACCACAACACAGATTCCCGACCCCAACCACCTAGAATGCATCCTTCTCAACACCCGCTCGGTCCACAGGCACGCCATTGACCTTTGGAACCTACTAGACACCATCTCTCCTGACGTCGCCTTCCTAACGGAAACATGGATGAACGCTTCCTCCGCCCCTGACATCGCCATCGCTATCCCTGATGACTATAAGATCACACGCAAGGACCGCACCGACCATACAGGAGGTGGAATAGCTATCGTCCATAAGAAATCCATCCGCATCTCAACCAGCTCTGACGTCAACCTCGCCAACTCCAAACACCTTCACTTCCAGATCCACATCGACCCCAAGACAACTCTTAGAGGCACCCTCCTCTACAGACCACCAGGACCCCGCGCAAAATTCAGTGAAGACATCACGGACTTCATCACCCCACACGCGCTCCCCTCCAAAGACTACATCCTCCTGGGAGACCTCAACTTCCACCTCGAAAAGATCAACGACCGCAACACCGCCACCCTCTTAGACAACCTCGCCAACCTCGGACTTAAACAACTGGTCACCTCCCCCACCCACATCGCAGGTCACACACTCGACCCTATCTTCACCTCCAGCAACCATGTCTCCTTCAGCCACACTACGGATCTCCTCTGGACAGACCACAGCTGCGTTCACTTCACCTACAATAAGCCGAAACCCATCAACCACCCCCAACCAACTCTGCAAAGAAACTGGAACAAAATCACCTTCGACCAGATCTCCTCATCGCTTCTTCTAAACCCCCCAGCCCTCTCTTCTAACGCCAACGAAGCCGCCTCCAACCTCACCCTTTGGTTATCCAACACCGCCGACACCTTAGCACCACTGAAAAAACGTCATCACAAACTTGGCAACAAGAAGGCCTCATGGTTCAACGATGACCTCAAGAAATCCAAGAAACTGTGCCGCTCCCTTGAAAAGGCCTGGAAAAAAGACCCATCCACCAGCAACAAGGACGCCCTCAAAAGTGCCATTCGTACTCACCACCAACTGATCCGAAAAGCCAAGAAAACAGCATTCAAGGACCGACTTGACAACAACGCCCACAACAGCAAGGAACTTTTCAACATCGTCAAGGAATTTTCCAACCCCTCGGCCAACTCCAACGACATCACCCCCTCTCAAACCCTCTGCGACTCCCTAGCCTCTTTCTTCCACAACAAGATTGCTGACATCCACAACAGCTTCGACAACAAACCCGGAAGCCAACCTACCCTACCATCTGCTGACCATCTTCCCCCCGTTAACACCCTTAACGCCTGGAACCCAATCTCCACTGAGGACACCATCCGCCTGATGAACTCCATCCACTCTGGATCCCCCACAGACCCATGCCCTCACCACATCTTCAACAAAGTAGACTCCGTCATAGCTCCGCACCTCCGAGACGTCATCAACTGCTCCTTCAACTCCGCCACCTTCCCGGAAGACTGGAAACACGCTGAACTCACCGCCTTTCTGAAAAAACCAACAGCAGACCCCACCGAACTCAAAAACTACCGCCCCATCTCGCTTCTTCCATTCCCGGCCAAAGTCATCGAGAAAGCTGTCAACAACCAGCTCGCCGCCTTCCTCGAAGCCAACAAATCACTCGACCCCTCACAATCTGGCTTCCGAGCCAAACACAGCACAGAGACCGCCCTCATCGCAGCAACAGACGACATTCGAACTCTACTGGACAACGGAGACACAGTCGCCCTCATCCTCCTCGACCTCTCTGCAGCCTTCGACACAGTCTGCCACAACACCCTTTTACAACGCCTCAGAAACATCGGAATCCAAGGAAAAGCACTAGAATGGATCACCTCGTTCCTCACCGGAAGAACCCAGAGAGTCCGCCTCCCACCATTCAAGTCCGAGGCCTCTGAAATCATCTGCGGCGTACCACAAGGATCCTCACTCAGCCCCACCCTCTTCAACGTATACATGAGCCCCCTTGCGGCCATCGCTCGCCAACACAATCTCAACATCATCTCCTACGCGGATGACACTCAACTGATCCTTTCTCTCACCAGGGACCCCAGCACCGCCAAAACTAACCTACGCGAAGGAATGAAAGAAGTCGCAGAATGGATGAAACAAAGCCGTCTGAAACTGAACTCAGACAAAACAGAAGTCCTCATCTTAGGTACATCCCCCTCTGCTTGGGACGACTCCTGGTGGCCGGAAGCCCTCGGAAAAGCACCCATCCCGACAGACCACGCACGGAACCTAGGCGTCATCCTGGATTCTTCACTCTCAATGAACAGACAAGTCAGCGCCGTATCCTCTTCCTGCTTTAACATCCTTCGCATGCTCAGAAAAACATTCCGCTGGATCCCCTCCGAAACAAGGAAAACAGTCACCCATGCTCTGGTCACGAGCCGACTAGACTACGGAAACACCCTCTACGCAGGCACCACCGCTAAACTCCAGAAGAAACTCCAACGAATCCAAAACGCCTCAGCCAGGCTCATATTAGACATCCCACGCAACGAACACATCTCTGGTCACCTTAGAGACATCCACTGGCTACCCGTCAATAAGAGGATCACTTTCCGACTGCTTACCCACGCACACAAATCACTCTACGACATCGGACCAGATTGCCTCAACTCTCGACTGTCCTTCTACACCCCCTCCCGCCAACTTCGCTCTTCCAGCCAAGCCTTCGCCACTGTACCTCGCATCAACAAGACCACCATGGGAGGCAGATCCTTTTCATACCTGGCTGCCAAAACATGGAACTCACTCCCTGCTTACCTTCGCCTCACCCAGAATCACCTAGCTTTCAGAAAGCAGCTTAAAACGTGGATATTTGACAAATAATCCTCCTCCCCTTTCCTTAGCGCCTTGAAACCCTCTGGGTATGTAGCGCGCTATACAAATTTTATGACTTTTTATGACTTGACATATCCCACTACACCTAAGAACCCTCAGCAGACCACACATACACACCCTGGCACATATCATTTGCTTGTCAGTATCAAGAGTGTATACAACCCTCACTTTGCACATGTCACACTTGAGAAAGATGTGCCACAGGCGTTATGCTAACTGTGCAAGTCATGCACACGTCACTGCACACTCGTCACATCAGATTGCTACAGCTGTGGCATACGCCATGCAGCTGTGTTGCAAAACATCACATACACCTTTGGCCAGGTGACAACGAACATTCAAACTCTTCAATGTCCATGATTTCAAACCATGCATTTGTACGACATCCACACAGGTCACCAAAAACAATTAACAACAGTGAGTACATTAATCTGTCACTCTGGGGGGAATACTGTTACACCTCAGTAATTCATGGCAATAAAACATGCAAGGTGTGGCACAGAAGAACGTGTGATTCACAATGCATTGAATGTCACAGTTAGCACAATGCAGTTAAGCAGTGACCACTATTTAACTACATCATTCTCTGAATGGGAGACACCACAATGTACACACCCGACACTCACTCCAAACCACATTGCATGTCTGTTCAACAAATCCACAATGGCTGTAGTGACACTCACACATTCATCACTCACCTGCTCCCCTGGTCTCCCATACAGCTTGCTGTAGTTTGGTAGGAGGGCATCCAGCAGGGCCTGGTTCTCCTCCTCACTGAATGCAGGTGCCTTCCCCATGGTACCAGCTCCAGGGATTGCAGAGACAGCAGCAGTGTTGTCCACTCCAATGTTGTGCAGGCAAGTGCTCTCTCACAGGCACATGCAGCCCTAAATCAGTGCTGCTGAGGGGCTGTCAGTCTCAGGAGTACAGTGTGATAGGCCAGATTACTTCGTAATAGGGTCCGTCCAGCACTCTTTTACTTGACTTGTTCTTACTTAAATCTCCTTCGTTGTTGTGCACTGCTACCTTTAGTGGTTTAGTCTGCAACCACTTTAATCAATGTCTAGCAAAAAGTGAGACACCGGGGATCCCGATGCCTATGGTAACATCCTGCACATTTTCACATGAACCACTGGGTTCTCCTCTGGTATATATGTATGCCAAAAATAATGATAATTCAAACTGTTTTCATTTGTATCAGTATTCTTTGTTTATTCTTTCTTTTTCATTCACTTGAATCCTTATATTTTCAAAACAATCCTGTGTCTCATCTCCCATTTACCCAATGCATTTCGGGTCTATGGTGACCCTTCTTCGGGGGTCTCTAAATAAAGAAAATCAAGAAAAGGTCGCAATCAGCCCTTAAACTGAGATTACATTAATACATAATACACTGTGTTTCTACAATGTGAACAAACATCTATAGTTCACCAACTAACCTGTTGATACCATCATAGTCATTATTTACATCACACTTCTTAGTATATATCAACGCTAGGAATTTCAGACACCAAAAAAGCCAAATTTAGCCAAAAACGATAAAGCCCCATGTTAAAAAATCATTCCAACTACCATTCCGTTGTTCCGCTAAAATAAATCAAAGTCTATCTGGATAAACATTCTTAGCGCGCATTCTGTGCCTCCCTCGTTTGTGTACTTACTGGGAAATGGAGAATGGGAAGCGTCCCTCGCTTACGTGTTCTCAGCGAATCCGCTGTTACCTAACATCCTACGTCTCACCTTTTAAAGCTCTCTGCGCGCTGATAGGCTCAAATGGCGATCACATGATCGCGACTTCGGACTGTGAAGTCCTTATGAAATATTATTCGATTAATGTTGTTACGCTCTATGTGGATGAGGATATCCGCTAATTATGCGCTGCTATAAAATATATCTAATTTACAAGAAAAATAATTACATCATGAAAGATTTTCAATCATTTTCGATCAACGTTTTAAACACATAATATTTGCAGTGCAGTGATATTCAATATTATGTTACGCGCCTGGGCTCACACATAGTGAAAATAATATAAAATATGTGAAAAACAAATCATATTGATTTTGGTGTCGGCCATTTTGGATAGGGAAAGTCTCATAGTCATGCAGGAAAACTGAACTTGGCTTTTCACAATGACTTTATAAAAAGCAGGATAATTCTATCCTGTCATTGAGTCCGTTAGGTTGTAGGCTGTCCATTTTCTTTATCCAGAAATACTCTGATCTTAATCTTGAAATGTGAGTGTCTCTTTCAGGGTGATGTTTGATAACTTCCAATATTGTGAAGCGAAGTTGTGCTATGTTGTGCCCGGCTTCTTGCCAGTGTTTTGCTAATGTGGACTTCATATTTTTCAATCGGATATTACTTTTATGTTCAGTTATTCTTATTTTGATTTTTCTCTCTGTCTGTCCTATATACAATTTTCCACATGGACACTTGATCCCGTAAATCACATTCTTCGTATCACACGTACCTGAGTGTAATAAGGTCACTTTTTTTCCTGTCATAGGATGTGTGAATACTTGTCCTGTCATCACATTGTTGCAATGAATGCAGTTTTCGCACCTTTGCATGCCTTTATGGTTGATCTCCTTTGGTGCATTCTTCTTTTTTAGCAATTCTTTTAGATTCTTAGATCTATTGTATGCAAAAGTGATATTATCAGCAAACAGTGGTTCCAGATCCGGTTCTTTAGTGATCAGTACCCAGTACTTTTTCATGATGTTGACTATTTTTGCTGATTGTAAGGAATATTTTAGAACACATACTGTTTTCTTAGTGACTCCTTTTTCTTTGGTAACTAGTAAAGACTCTCTTTTCATTTTCATTACTTTAGTTTTAGATTCTTCTAGTAAAGGAGTAGGATAGCCTCTTAGTTTGTATTTTTGGATCTGCTTGTCGATGGTGGAGAGCAAGTCTTGTGGGTCAGATGTGATTCTTTTTTGCCGAATGAATTGGGATATTGGAAGATGTTTCTTTAATGAAAAATGGTGGAAACTTTCATAATGTAAACCACTGTTTCTGTCTGTTTCTTTGGTATGTACACTTGTTCTCAACTTATTCTGTTCAAGATGCACCAAAGGAGATCAACCATAAAGGCATGCAAAGGTGCGAAAACTGCATTCATTGCAACAATGTGATGACAGGACAAGTATTCACACATCCTATGACAGGAAAAAAAGTGACCTTATTACACTCAGGTACGTGTGATACGAAGAATGTGATTTACGGGATCAAGTGTCCATGTGGAAAATTGTATATAGGACAGACAGAGAGAAAAATCAAAATAAGAATAACTGAACATAAAAGTAATATCCGATTGAAAAATATGAAGTCCACATTGGCTACACACTGGCAAGAAGCCGGGCACAACATAGCACAACTTCGCTTCACAATATTGGAAGTTATCAAACATCACCCTGAAAGAGACACTCACATTTCAAGATTAAGATCAGAGTATTTCTGGATAAAGAAAATGGACAGCCTACAACCTAACGGACTCAATGACAGGATAGAATTATCCTGCTTTTTATAAAGTCATTGTGAAAAGCCAAGTTCAGTTTTCCTGCATGACTATGAGACTTTCCCTATCCAAAATGGCCGACACCAAAATCAATATGATTTGTTTTTCACATATTTTATATTATTTTCACTATGTGTGAGCCCAGGCGCGTAACATAATATTGAATATCACTGCACTGCAAATATTATGTGTTTAAAACGTTGATCGAAAATGATTGAAAATCTTTCATGATGTAATTATTTTTCTTGTAAATTAGATATATTTTATAGCAGCGCATAATTAGCGGATATCCTCATCCACATAGAGCGTAACAACATTAATCGAATAATATTTCATAAGGACTTCACAGTCCGAAGTCGCGATCATGTGATCGCCATTTGAGCCTATCAGCGCGCAGAGAGCTTTAAAAGGTGAGACGTAGGATGTTAGGTAACAGCGGATTCGCTGAGAACACGTAAGCGAGGGACGCTTCCCATTCTCCATTTCCCAGTAAGTACACAAACGAGGGAGGCACAGAATGCGCGCTAAGAATGTTTATCCAGATAGACTTTGATTTATTTTAGCGGAACAACGGAATGGTAGTTGGAATGATTTTTTAACATGGGGCTTTATCGTTTTTGGCTAAATTTGGCTTTTTTGGTGTCTGAAATTCCTAGCGTTGATATATACTAAGAAGTGTGATGTAAATAATGACTATGATGGTATCAACAGGTTAGTTGGTGAACTATAGATGTTTGTTCACATTGTAGAAACACAGTGTATTATGTATTAATGTAATCTCAGTTTAAGGGCTGATTGCGACCTTTTCTTGATTTTCTTTATTTAGAGACCCCCGAAGAAGGGTCACCATAGACCCGAAATGCATTGGGTAAATGGGAGATGAGACACAGGATTGTTTTGAAAATATAAGGATTCAAGTGAATGAAAAAGAAAGAATAAACAAAGAATACTGATACAAATGAAAACAGTTTGAATTATCATTATTTTTGGCATACATATATACCAGAGGAGAACCCAGTGGTTCATGTGAAAATGTGCAGGATGTTACCATAGGCATCGGGATCCCCGGTGTCTCACTTTTTGCTAGGCCAGATTACTCAGCATCCTATGTTTCATCCAATCCCATTCCACATGAGGCCCAGACACACATTTGCATGGTTTAAAAATTGAGCTTTAGCTCCACAACAAAGTTTGCAACATTGTATAGTTTTGCCCAACTGAATTTTTCAAGACCCCTGTAGCACACACTCAAATCTCAGTTACCATGACAACTAGCCTGCATTCTGGGCATTCTACTCGTCCCCTAGGTGTCCCCAAGTATTTTCTGTGATCCCCACACAATTACGGTGCTTTTTACGTCGTGAATGCCACATATTCAATAGTGAAATGATGCGCACACACGCACGCAATGTAGGGGTATGGTCCGATCGCGTATGGCACGAGTACAATAGTGAAACGATACGCACACACGCACACAATGTCGGGGTATGGTCCGCTCTCGTATGGTGTGAGTAAAATAGTGAAATGATGCGCACACACACACACGCAATGTCGGGGTGCAATCCGCTTGCGTATGGCACGAGTACAATAGTGAAACGAGGCACACACACGCATGCAATGTCGGGGTACGGTCTGCTCGTGTATGGCAGGAGTACAATAGTGAAATGATGCGCTCAGACACACGCAATGGCAGGGTACGGTACATTGTTCAGGGTGTGTTTCACACGCTGGAGTTAACGCAGGGGTACGGTGCATTGTACAGGGTGCGTTTCACATGCTGGAGTTGACCCCTGGGTACTGTGCATTGTACAGGGTGTGTTTCACACGCTGGAGTTGACGCAGGGGGACGGTGCGTTGTACAGGGTGCGTTTCACACGCTGGAGTTGACGCAGGCTGATTGTACATTGCACACGCTCACGTATGGCACCATCACAATTTGGATATGATCTGCACAGATGGCAGTGATGTAGGTGTTCGGTTCACACAAGGATGTCCATCAAGTTATTGTCATTGCATACTTACATGAGCAGGCCCTAGGTGTGCCATGGAACAGATATAGGACAGGGCATCTGATCAAGTTTCACTATCGATGTGTGATGACCTGTTGACACATGTCATGTGTGAAGGGGCACTACGTGGCACAAATCACCTTTCCAATTGTCACATGTGTATCATCATGCACATGTTGTCATGCACAGCAACACTGGGATGGGACACTCATCACTACGCCCACCGGTCTCACGATGCCAGGGACGGTGGCACTTTATCACTTTTCAAATCGACGCTCATCATGACCCTATGTTACAATGTAATGTGCGTGTCATGTTAAAGACTGACCTTGCTGTTTGTAATCTGTGAAATGCATCAGCTGTTGGTGCATCTATAACGGGTCTGTGTTGTGAATTACATGGTTTAACAGATACGTACACCATGCCACATGTCCACTACCAATGGCGTTTGGGTCTGTTGGCATCATACTTCATTGATGCACATGCATACATGTCTGCATTGTGACAATGGCTGTGGTGCTGCGTTCTCACATGCACACCTCATTAGCAAGTTTCATGAGAAGTGCAATGTCAATACCATGTGACCTCGGTGTGTGCCTTGCAGTCAACTGTCTATATGGGATGAAAACATCCTCATGCAGGGCTGGCAACGTGTGTTGCTCCAATGATATCTTGCTTTGCTCATTCATACCAGCCCAGCATCTAATTTGTGATCATGTAATGTTCTGTTCACATACAATTGCTGTATCTGTGTTTTAGGTTGAGTGCCAGGAAGCTGACATATGTGTGCACGATGTATTGCTGAAGCCAGACACCATAGTGACTAGATGTGTAGTAGCAGTGTTGCATGTGCTATGTACATTGGTGTTGTTGTTGGCTGAAGTTTGTACTCCGTTCTTCCCAAATATGTCCTGCAGGGCACCGCCTCTGCCAAGCCCTTTTCCGGACTTGGAGACCATGAGGGAACGAGATTGCAGCCGACATTACAGATTCACTTGTGAGTTGATACAGAACTTGACGGACAGGCTGGAACTACATCTACAACCGTGACACAGGTATCCAACTGCGCTGACACCAAAGCTAAAGGTGATGGCAGCCCTGCATTTTTTTGCTACAGGTACGTGTCAATTTACCATAGCTGATGTGGGGGGTATGTCCCAAACCATGTTCAGCTGTGTACTTCGTGAGGTGTTGGCTGCCATGTTAGAGCACAATGATGAATTTATCAAATTTCCAACTCCTGAAGAGTTAACAGATGTAAAGGGTGAATTCTATGGCCTGGCAGGGATGCCACATGTCATTGGGTCCGGTGATGGAACACATGTGGCTTTGGTGCCACCACAGGCTCAAGAGCAGGCCTACCGCAACAGGAAACATTACCACTCAATAAATGCCCTGGTGGTGTATCTGGCTAACATGCTGATTTCCCATGTTTGTGCACGTTTTCCAGGTTCATGCCTAGATGCATTCATCACGAGGCGTAGCAGGGTAACACAGATGATGCTGCAGCTGCGCAATGATCAGGCATGACTTGTTGGTGGGTATACTCTGTTGTTCCTGTATGTCTCATATTTTGTTTGCTCTGACGGCATGTCATCGGCCACATTTTTACACAATGCATATTTCTAGGAGACGCAGGATATCCCAACATGCTGTGGCTCATGACACCGCTCCGCAACCCAAGAACAGCTGCAGACCAGCGGTACAACAATGCACACGGGCTGACCAGGCGAGTGATTGATGGAACTTTTGGACTCCTGAAGAGCCGCTTCCGGTGCCTTGGTAAGACCGGCGGATCCCTATCATACACCCGGTCAAGGTGTGTAACATCTTCATCGTGTGCTGCATGCTGCACAACATGGCAGTTGAGAAGGCCGCGCCACTCATCCTGGATCCTAAGGAGCTGGAACATCCACCCATTGAGGACGAAGGGCTTGGCCACATGGGAGTGATGCGGATGAGGAGGATGATATCCAGAGTCAGCTCATACGCAACTTCTTCTCTCAATGGTGAGTCACTGGGAATTTGTGTGCAAGCTTGTGGCATAGAGTGGCATGTGTTGCATACTGTGTGTCCAGCTGACTGTATGCGAAGTCACTTTAATGTTTGTTGTGATGTGTCACACAAGTGATGATGTCATGACACACGCATATGTGCAATGAGTGATTTCTGAATGTACATGTGTACTACATTGTGATGTATTTTCACATGACCATGTCTGTATGGAAATATTTTTAATGTGTCCCCTTGTGTGAAAGTCATTCACAGGTTGCTCTGCCTTTTGTCTGTTCCTGTCATCTTGGTACTCCTGCTATTCATCTTGATGATTGCAACATGTGCTGAATCAGCGTTCCATGCACAGACATGTTGGAATGCCCGTATGGGTAAGATATCTAAATAGGCTTTTTTGTGTTGGTATGCTTTGGAAATGTGTGGGAACTGTTTCTGTGCATGTTGTAGAACCATACATACATGCGTCATTCACATGGATCAAGATGCATGTTGCAACACTCCCATGACTGGACAGTCACCCTTCTTGTCAGTCATCTGTTGTTGAGTGTTGACTCTGGTGAACGCATCAATGTGGGGAGACCTTGGGCCACACACATTGTGGATGTCACCGGTTGACATTGTATGTGACATCACAACCACAGGCTCTGTGTGAAATTGCAGCCTCACTGTGTGCAGCAGGATGTGTCTGGCTCATCACATTAATCTAGTGGCCCTGTACAGTTTGGTTTACCTAATGACATGTTGTGAATGTGTGGGCCAGTGTATGTCCCACATGTTCTGACAACTGTCCAGTGAGTCTGTTCGTATTGATGCATTGCCCCTTGTGCCAGTATGTAAAGTCACTGTAACGTCGCAACATCAGTGCCGGTGGAGAACACTGCTTTGCAAGCTGTCTTGGTAAGTTTATGTTAACTTTATATTCCCATGATTCCAGGAATCTTGCACTGATGACGTACCAACGTAGTGCTGTGGCAAATGTAAACACTTCCGTTACACCATTCGGTTGACGTTAATCCCAGCCATCTCTTGTGCCGTGCTACATATCCTGGTCACGGTAGGGGTGGTTTAGTGGCTTTGGTCCTCATTACTCTCTGTAGAGTTTGGTCACACCTGCTTGTCATGTTTGGCATTGTAAGGCACAGTTGGAAGAGCCAATGACTGGCTCTTGGTAGGCTTCCTTGTGTTTCAATAATTCCCTTCCTCGTTGGATGAGCTAAGTACGGCTCTTGCGGGTGATGTGTATCTTACAATCATGACCCTCACTGATTCCCAGGGCTGACTAAAGTTTTTTGGCTTTGTGTGAGTAGCAGTGCTACACATTCAATTCACTGTATTTTTAGCCTCATTCATACACTGTGACTAACTTGATGAGCGCATGGTTATAATTGCATTGAAACAGCCTGGTGAATGTTAGACCCCCTTCATTTAGGTGACAAACTCTGCTACCTTTTATGTGTCCCTGTTCAAACCTCAGATGTAATATAATTTCTAAACCCGTGCTAGCAAATTGGATACAGTGGCTGTGGTTAAACTACACAGGTGTAACTGTTACAGTATACATCATGATGCATTATGTGACTCAGTGCCAAGAAGGGTTGAATTGTTATGCTTGTTTACCTTTGTTTCAGATCTCCCTTCCTGCTGTTCCCATCCTCTCCTTCCCTCACCTGATCACCTCTTTGAGTCTGTTATTCAAACTCAGACCAAGGGGCACAAATCTGAGGATCAAAGGTACCGACAGGCCCTGACAGTCATGTGGAGATCGTTTCACCAGCATTACAGGTACCCTCATTGCATGACAGTTATTTACTTCTGACCAATGCCACTGGCCATGTACATTGGCTAAAGCAGCATGGCCTCAGAACAAACTTGAACCATTTCTGTAGTAAATGTTTTCCAAAGTGTACATTGTGCTCCATTACTGTCACCGCAGATCTATTGCCAGTCTGCATGCATCATCTATGGCATACTTTACAATGATTGTGCATATGTGGTTATGTGTACTGGTTCAACATGCATGGTGTTTGTAATAGGTGATGGTCCATTTAGTGATTGACATACATGGTTGTGTATGTATTGTTTGAGCTTAATACCCACAACCGTCATGCAACACTTGCTGACGCTGTTTGTCCTTTGCCCCGTTTGGCCTTTTGGTGCCCGGTCCTGTGGCCGTCATATTTGGTGATTGTTGACCCATTTTCTAGCAGTGACCCATGAGTAGGCAGACCCCAATGACCTAAAGAACTTCCGGACCATCTCCTAGTTCCTTTTCCACGCAAAAGTCACTGAGAAGATTGTCAACAGACAAGTGACGTGCTACCTAGTAGGCAACAACATCCTGGACCCATCCCAGTCCGGCTTTCGCAGCAACAACAGCCCCAAGACCACCCTCATTGCCACCACCAACGACATCTGGATCCTGATGGACAAAGGAGAACCAGCCGCACTCATCCTTCTGGACCTATCAGCCGCATTCGTCATGGCCTGCCACTGCACCCTAACAGCGCGCCTCCATGACGCAGGAATCCAAGAGATGGCCCTGGTCTGGACCACATTCTTCCTCTCGGGCAGTACCCCAAACGTCCGCCTCCCACCCTTCAGCTCCAAGATCACCAAGATCATTTGCGGCATCACACAGGGATCATCTCTCAGCCCGGCACAGTTCAATATCTTCATGGCACCACTCGCACATGTCACTCAACAACACCGCCTCAACATTATCTCCTACGCCAACGATACCCAAATTGTGATGTCCCTCACCAGAGATACCCACACCGTTGCAGAATGGATGATGGGCAGCAGGCTGAAGCAGAATGAAGAGAAGACGGAGGTCCTCATCCTCAGCACCATCCCATCAGCCGGAGGTGACTCCTGGTGGCCACCATTGCTAGGAACAGGCCCAGCACACACCGACCACGAACACAACCTGGGGGTCTTCCTCAAATCCGCACTCTCTATGACCAAGCAAGTCAAAGTCGTCTCCGCGTCCTGCTTCAACACCCTACGAAATCTCTGCCGGATCTTCAAATGTGTCCCCTCCAACACAAGAAAAACCATCACCCAGGCCCTCGTCACCAGCAGACTGGACTGCGGGAACACCATCTGCGCAGGGACATCAACCAAGCTCCTGAGACGTCTGCAACGCATCCCCAATGCCTCTGCACTACTAATCCTCGGCGCCCCCAACGCAGTGACATCACACTCCACCTGAGAGACCTGCATTGTCTACCCGTCAACAAGAGGATCACCTTCAAGCTCATCATCCATGCACACAAAGCCCTACACACCGCCAAACCAGCATACCTCAATGACCAACTCAGCTTCTAAAACCCCACCCGCAGCCTCCGGTCTGCTAGCCTCCCCCTCACCACTGTTCGCATCCAGAAATCCACCGCCGGCGGCAGATCCTTCTCCCACCTCGCCACCAAGACCTGGTACACTCTCCCAACCAACCTACATCAGACCCAGGAGCTGCTGCCCTTCACAAAACTCCACAATACCTGGCTCTTCCATCATAAGCAGCCCCCTCCCCTCCACCCAGCGCTTTGAAACCATCACGGGTATGTAGCGCACTTTGCAAATATCCTGTTTGATTGATTGTTTGAGAGTCCCACTGTCAACTGCAGCCAGACCTTCTTCCTCCTCAGCCACACTCAGTAGGTACTCCACAACCACAAACCAAAAAGAGAAATATGGACGTCTCCCATCCAACACCACATTGCCTGTAGTCTGTCCAGCCACCCTTGCCCTGGGCAACATTCATCACTTCCACAGTACAACTGCATGCGGTTGATAGTTATCCCACATCAAGAGACAGACCTGGTAGTCCCTCCCTGGACACCAACACATTACCCATGACCTGTACACCTTCATGCGACTCTTACATAACTGTCTGTCAGAGCAGTATGACAACCCCGCCCCCCTCAGCAGATAGTAGCTGTCACGTGTGAGTATTTCCCTCCATGGATGTAGTTGATCATACATTGTGACCTATGTGTGTCCACAACCAAACTCAGATCCCAGGATGGCTTGTGTTTGTTCAACACTGTGGCATACTTTGAAATATTCCGACACGTACGCTGTTGACTCAGGTAAAACATACTTCAACATCAATATGTATTGTGTTTTTTTTTATTATTCTCCAACTTGTGAGTGAAATGTTAGTAGGTGCTAGGTGCTGTACAACAGTGGGGGGAATCCAAAGTTCACAGAAGGAGATGTGATGCCTTGCAGTTTCAGTCAGCAGAGTCCAGAGCACAGTGTTTGGCATCATTGGTGACACTGCGACCAGCAAGTGCATGTAGGAGAGTGTGACAGTCGACAGGGTGATGCTGTTGTACAGAAAGGCAAGATGCCAGACCAGGTGACCTGGGAGATGTGCATGGCCATCTGCCTCTCAACGTTGTCTCCGTGGACAACCCACCTTTCTTCGGGAACCTTCATATGCAGGCCTTGACGATGCCTGGGACTCTCCGCCGGATGGTTCCACCTCCTCCTCCCTCCCTGTGCCTGTTGGCAGTCTTTGCCTGGATGTTTCTGGCTTGGTGACACAGGGAGGGTGCTGCATGCTGTCAGCAATCCGATGGAGTGAATGGCTTATGTCCCTCTGCACCGCCAAGAGCTCAGCCAGTATTGCCTCCATCCGTCCTTGGTGTCATCGTTGACTGGTGTATTGCTCGGCCTGCTGGTTTTTTAAAGCAATGAGGGCCCCCATTCCCTGGCTGAACTCCCTGGTATCCCGCCTGTATCCCTCCATGATGTTTCTGAGTTCAGACATACCAGGCCCGTGAGCTTGCTGGTCAGGTTCTTGCCTCCGCCTGCTGCCAATCCCACCACCCCTGCCCACACGAGCCTGGCCTGCTGTTGTGGGCAAATCGGGTTGACGGGACCCCTGTCAGGCCTGGCTCAATTGTGGATTATGGGCAGGGCTCCGAGCTGTCTGCTGGGATGTGGCAGGAGTGGGTGTGGTGGTTGGCGCAGATGCCCCTGATCCAGCTGCTGCACGGGTTTTGGATCCAGAGGTGCCAGGTTGGTCTGTGTCATCCATGGAGTGGTGAGAGGCGTCGCTGTTGGTGGGATCAGGGTCTTGTGGAGCCTGCGCCTGTGATCCTTCTCCTCCCTGGTTGGGGGTAGATTGTGCACGTTGCCCTGTGGGTGTGAGAGACAGATGATGTTAATGCCATGTAATGCAAAAAATCTTTTTAATTGTCGTTATCACTGCTACACCTGCTTTGGAATGTTCACAATGTTCTCTTGTGGTGTCAGATTGATCTGCGTTCAGGACACATTTTAATGTGAGGGTCTATTTACAATGAATGGCACAGCCAGGCATATCAGCAGTGATTTGGCAGTCATTGTGCACCACAGCTATGCCAGCATGGATGCAACACTTTCACACTGTGGATCACCATAGTGTGATTACAGTACAGCTGCGTCCCACATCTGTGCCATGGAAGTGGCACATTGCTTGAGTTGTGTCGCTGGTGCAATGCAGATCCAGCAATGCTCTGTGTGGCACTATCTGCACAATGCTGTGTCATTCCTTACGTCAGCTTCAGGCATGCATAGGTTTTTGAGGCAGCATGCGCATAAAAGTGAGTGAGTGAAATTTTTACGATTTCACTAACCCCCTTTTGGGAGGTGTTGATGTGCTGTGACGGGCAGCCACCACACACCACAACATGAACATACCATGAGCAGTACACATACTCTGCCGCAGGGCTTTAGAACGTGACACATCTCCCAGGTGCATCTTCTTGTCATACCCAGCACCATTGCAGTAATATTTGTGCGTCTGCTTCATCAGTAAGGCATAGCTATGTCATTGTGGTATAAGTGCAAGTGACTTGTGATACAGGCTTGTGTATTTTGTTCTTAAATGCTTTATCAGATCAGTATTTGGAGTGTTACAGGATGGTTGTGACAGTGGGCCACTACATTGCCTGTTTCAGCTGGCTATGTTTATGTAAGTGGTGTGTGTGACAGGCTGTGCTGATAGTTGGAGTGTGCGTTGGAAATGGGCCTCACTCATGGTGTGGCTGTCCCCCCATGGAGCATGCTGCCATATCCGTGGTGGTGAGTTCCGGATTAAAATATCTGACCTTGTTGTCCTGATGTTAGTGTTTGCACTGGTCACAGGATGACCTTGTGCAGCATACACCATGGCCCAGTGTCAGATATGTTGGCAGTACTTTCTCACTCCCTGTACATTGAGCATGGTCCATGGGTGTGTACCTGGACCATTTGGGAAAATTGCAATTGGGCTTATGCGTACACAGTAGTGGTGATAGGGTTGGCCAAAGTTTAACCTTCTTCAATATCCCCCTTGCAGCCTTCTGGCCATGAGCCTTGCACCTACCCCTATACCGTTGACCACTGGTAGGAGTCCTCTGCACACCCCCCTCCTATGTCTGGGCACTGCTGGGAGTTATATCCACCCACCGCTCCTATGTCTGGGCACTGCTGGGAGTCATATCCACCCACCCCTCCTATGTCTGGGCACTGCTGGGAGTCATATCCACACACGTCTGTCATGTCTGGGCACTGCTGGAAGTCACATCCTGCCACCCCTCCTATGTCTGGGCTCTGCTGGGAGTCATATCCACCCACCCTTCCTATGTCTAGGCACTGCTAGGAGTTATATCGTCATATCTACCTACCCCTCCTACGTCTGGGCACTGCTGGGAGTCATATACACACACCCCTGTCATGTCTGGGCACTGCTGGGAGTCATATCCTGCCATCCTTCCTATGTCTGGGCACTGCTGGGAGTCATATCCACCCACGCCTCCTATGTCTGGGCCCTGCTGAGAGTCATATCCACCCACCCCTGTCATGTCTGGGCACAGCTGGGAGTCCTGTGCACATCCCCCCTATGTCTGGGCACTGCTGGGAGTCATATCCACCCACCCCTGTGATGTATGGGCACTGCTGTGAGTCCTGTGCACACCCCTCCTATGTCTGGGCACTTCTGGGAGTCATATCCATCCACCCCTCCTATGTCTGGGCACTGCTGGGAGTCATATCCACCCACTCCTCCTATGTCTGGGCACGGCTGGGAGTCATATACACCCACCTCTCCTATGTATGGGCACTGCTGGGAGTCATATCCACACACCCCTGTCATGTCTGGGCAATGCTGGGAGTAATATCCACCCACCCCTGTCATTTCTGGGCACTGCTGGTAGTCATATCCACCCACCCCTGTCATGTCTGGGCACTGCTGGTAGTCATATCCACCCACCCATGTCATGTCTGGGCACTGCTGGGTGTCATATCCACCCACCCCTGTCATGTCTGGGCACTGCTGGGAGTCCTGTGCACACCCCCTCCTATGTCTGGGCACTGCTGGGAGTCATATCCACCCACCCCAGTCATGTCTGGGCACTGCTGGGAGTCCTGTGCACACCCACCTCCTATGTCTGGGCACTGCTGGGAGTCATATCCACCCACCCCTCCTATGTCTGGGCACTGCTGGGAGTCATATCCACCCACCCCTCCAATGTATGCGCACTGTTGGGAATCATAGCCACACACCACTCATGTGTCTGGGCACTGCTGAGGATCCACCCATGTTACATGAGTTGTTTGTATACTCACCAGGCTCCACGGCTCCTTCAATTCCATATACTCCCACCGGTGGTAGCAAGGCCATGACCTTCTCCTCCCAGGGCTGGAACTGTACTGGTCTGCGGGGACCACCACCTCCGGTGTAATGAGCGTTGGCGTAATCCTCGTTCATCTTGCACTTTACCATCCTCCGCAGGCAGTACCACCTGGCGTGGCAATCCTTCCTGGAATGCCTGATGGGTGCAACAGCATTGACCCTATTGACGATCCTCTCCCACAGCTGGGTTTTGTCAGCTATGCTGGTCTGTCTGACCAATGCACCAAACAGCTGTGGCTCAACTCTGATGACTTCATCTGCAAGGATCTCCATCTCCTGGTTTGTGAACTTTGGGTTCTTTGGTGCAGACATGTTGTGGGCGGAATGTGATTGGGGGTGAAGGTGTGTATGGATGGGAGGTTGTGCGTCTGAATGTGAAGGGGGTATGTGGGTCTGAATGTGATTGTGGATATGTGTGACAGTGGATGTGTTCAGTTGTTGGTGTGTTGTCAGTCTCTGTATGTAATTGTTATGTTGCAAAGAATGATGGTTTTTGTGTGTGGGCCCTTTTTATTGGTCCATTAGTGGGTGTGGCTTATTTTGAAAATTTGATGGGTATGTTATAAGGGGTGGGTCTGCGTTGAGCACTCTGTTTGACACTTTGGAATTGGCCAGGGCATTGCTTTCCATTGGTTTGTACACAGGAGATATGTTTTGTGGTGTTGTACGAGTAGTTTGCACACTCTTTGGGCTGTTTTAGGGGTATGTGTGCGTTTCTTTGACGGGGTGTTCTTTTCGTACTTTATTGTGTGGCTCGCTCATACGCGACATATTTACGTGGTGGCGTGCGCTTTGTTGAGGGGGGGTTCGTGCAGTAGTTTATTGAGTTACCTGTCTCATCCGCAACGTATTTACGGGGTTCGTGTGCGCTGCGTTGAGGGGGGGTACATTTCTTAGTTCGTTATGTAGCTCTATCATACGCGACAGATTTCCGGGGTACGCATGCGCTTCGTTGGGGAGGGGTTCGCTTTGTATTGCTTGTGCAGATCACTCATACGCGATGTACCAATGTACGCGAAGTTTATCATACAACTCGCTGTTCATACACAATGGCGTTTTCCCATCCGAATCGCGTTCAGGGTTCCCGGTCCAGATCGTACTTTGCGGGTCGTATGGCATGTTTAGGAATCGTACGGTTCACAACACGCGTCCGAATTGTACGGATCTTGGCTTGTTTTTCGTACGGTTCATATACATTCAGACGGAATATTTGGAAACGGATCGTACTAGGCAAATTGTACGGGTTTCTACGAATCGTACGTAAACGGCTCCAAATCCGATTCGTGGGACTGTTTCCTTTCACGAATCGGAATCGACCCGTATGTGTTGCAAAGCATAGGAGATGATAGCAAAAGAAATACTTTAGAACCTGAGTGCATTTAATTATTCAATAGCTTTGCAGACTTCTTTCTGACATGCAGGCATTTGTAATCCTCAAACTTCAAACTACGGCCCTCTAGACGATGCAATAAGCAGCACACTTAAATATGACATTGAAGTCATAGATGGTCAGGTCTTGAAACTTGAAAGTAAATATCATTTTAGTTTCATTCATTGAGAAAAATGAATCTGAACATAATGGACCTATTTCCTTCCTCTAAGCTTGGAAATGGGTACTGTGCAGTGGAATATGTATATGCAGAGGAAGAGACTATTTAATGGTGTAATGGTGAATTGCATGTGATACAGTGATGGAAAGTAGGGGGAACTCACCAGATCCATGGCCAGCAGCGAATTCCCCAGAGAAAGATGCTGAATTTTAGAGGTCGCCCAATTACCTATCAAAAAAATATATAAATCTATGATCTGAATGTTACACGATGTGCTTTGAAGCAGACACATTAATCCTCTATGCTACTTTATGGGTCAAAACTGTGACTGGACAAAGCACAGAACTCCCCCAGCACTGTTTCAGTCACTAAAGGTATCTTAACTCTACTATAATCCCCTCAAAATTGCTGGGCACACAACAATCTCTGCAGCAGTTGTCTTTATAACAAATAAAGTTATATAGAACAGATTTACAGGCACATATGTCCACGGTTGCCAATTTCTTTGCAGCAGGGTTTTTTTTAAATAAAATGAATGCTTAAGTTGAGTTTGGGCTCTGCTTTTCAAGCTCTGTCACTCTTGACTCCACCACTTTCCTCTGCCACACCATCAATCTATGGGTTCCCAGAGTAATTATTTTCTATTGCCAGCACTGATGTGGTGATATACTAGGCAAGCTGAGTATAGAGAGACAATAAATTTATATAAGTGGAAATCTGCAAGCGAAATAGTTGCAAACTATGTAGCTGCTGGATCACTGAAATAATATCGATGATATAAATTTAGAAGTAGCAAAATATCGAGTAAAAAATATAGAATGCACAAAAATATCAAACTCCAATCTCCACACAGGTAAGTACAAAAATATTGAATCAAAAATATCTTTGTAAAAAATATAGATAGTCAAAATATCAAAATTTTTTAAGGTCTTAAAAGTAATTGAAAAATAATGAAATAATAAATATAATTAACTTAAACATACTTAAAATACTTAAATAACCTTAAAATTAATAAATAATTAATGAAAGTTAAAAATAAATAAACATACTATTTGATTTTTAAACACATATATATATAAACATAATATTAATAAAATAAATACAATATTTTTACCGTAGGTTAGCGGTAGAGTAAAATTTACTATTACCACTCCAAATAGTGCAACAGTAGGGAAAGCGTTGGATAGCGGGAGGGTAAAAATTACTATTTCCACTACAGAGAGTGCAACAGTAGGTAAAGCGCTGGATAGCGTAGGGGTAAAAATTACTATTTCCACTCCAGAAAGTGCAACAGTGGGGAAAGCATTGGATAGCGTAGGGGTAAAAATTACTATTCCCACTCCAGTGAGTGCAACAGTAGGGAAAGCGTTGGATAGCGTAGGGGTAAAAATTACTATTCCCACTCCAGTGAGTGCAACAGTAGGGAAAGCGTTGGATAGCGTAGGGGTAAAAATTACTATTCCCACTCCAGTGAATGCAACAGTAGGGAAAGCGTTGGATAGCGGGAGGGTAAAAATTACTATTCTCACTCCAACGAGTGCAACAGTCAGGAAAGCGTTGGATAGCGTAGGGGTAAAAATTACTATTCCCACTCCAGGGAGTGCAACAGTAGGGAATGCGTTGAATAGTGAGGGGTAAAAATTACTACTCCCACTCCAGGGAGTGCAACAGTAGGGAAAGCGTTGAATAGCGTAGGGTTAAAAGTTACTATTCCAACTCTGGAACTCTCTACCTCTAGACCTCAGACTCTCCTCTTCTTACCTTCACTTTCGGTCTCTCCTAAAAACTCACCTTTTCCGTGGTGTCTATACATAATGCTCTCCTTTCTCCCCTCTCTGCCTCTTCATGGGTTAGTGATCAGCGCCAAGAAACCGTCCGGTGAACGCAGCGCTCTACAAGTCCTTTTTACATTACATTTTTACATTACATTACATTACATTACAACTCCAAGGAGGGCAACAGTAAGGAAAACATTGGATAGCGGTAGGCTAAAAATTACTATCCCCACTCCAAAGAGTGCAACAGTAGGGAAAGCGTTGGATAGGGTAGGGGTAGAAATTACTATTCCCACTCCAGTGAGTTCAACAGTAGGGAAAGTGTTGGATAGCGGGAGGTTACAAATTATTATTCCCACTCCAGAGAATGCAACAGTGGGGAAAGCGTTGGATAGCGTAGGGGTAAAAATTACTATTCCCACTCCAGAGAGTGCAACAGTAAAGAAAGTGTTGGATAGCGTAGGGGTAAAAATTACTATTTCCAGTCCAGAGAGTGCAACAGTAGGGAAAACGTTGGATAGAGTAGGGATAAAAATTACTATTCCCACTCCAGTGAGTGCAACAGTAGGGAAAGCGTTGGATAGCGGGAGGCTTAAAATTACTATTCCCACTCCAAATAGTGCAACAGTAGGGAAAGCGTTGGATAGCGTAGGGGTAGAAATTACTTTTCCCACTCCAGTGAGTGCAACAGTAGGGAAAGCGTTGGATAGCGGGAGGGTAAAAATTACTATTCCCACTACAGAGAGTGCAACAGTAAGGAAAGCGCTGGATAGCGTAGGGGTAAAAACTACTATTTCCACTCCCCAAAGTGCAACAGTGGGGAAAGCGTTGGATAGCGTAGGGGTAAAAATTACTATTCCCCCTCCAGTGAGTGCAACAGTAGGGAAAGCGTTGGATAGCGTAGGGGTAAAAATTACTATTCCCACTCCAGTGAGTGCAACAGTAGGGAAAGAGTTGGATAGCGGGAGGGTAAAAATTACTATTCCCACTCCAAAGAGTGCAACAGTAGGGAAAGCGTTGGATAGCGTAGGGGTCAAAATTACTATTCCCACTCCAGAGAGTGCAACAGTAGGGAAAGCGTTGGATAGTGAGGGGTAAAAATTACTATTCCCACTCCAGGGAGTGCAACAGTAGGGAAAGCGTTGAATAGCGTAGGGTTAAAACTTACTATTCCGACTCCAAGGAGGGCAACAGTAAGGAAAACATTGGATAGCGATAGGCTAAAAATTACTATTCACACTCCAAAGAGTGCAACAGTAGGGAAAGCGTTGGATAGGGTAGGGGTAGAAATTACTATTCCCACTCCAGTGAGTTCAACAGTAGGGAAAGTGTTGGATAGCGGGAGGGTACAAATTATTATTCCCACTCCAGAGAATGCAACAGTAGGGAAAGCGTTGGATAGCGTAGGGGTAAAAATTATTATTTCCACTCCAGGAAGTGCAACAGTGGGGAAAGCGTTGGATAGGGTAGGGGTAAAAATTACTATTCCCACTCCAGTGAGTGCAACAGCAGGGAAAGCATTGGATAGCGTAGGGGTAAAAATTACTATTCCCACTCCAGTGAGTGCAACAGTAGGGAAAGCGTTGGATAGTGGGACGGTAAAAATTACTTTTCCCACTCTAGATAGTGCAACAGTAGGGAAAGCGTTGGATAGCGTAGGGTGTAGAAATTACTATTCCCACTCCAGTGAGTTCAACAGTAGGTAAAGTGTTGGATAGCGGGAGGGTAAAATTTATTATTCCCACTCCAGAAAGTGCAACAGTAGGGAAAACGTTGGATAGCGTAGGGGTAAAAATTACTAGTCCCACTCCAGTGAGTGCAAGAGTAGGGAAAGTAAATGCTTCATATATGAATAAAAATAAATTAAATATTAATACCAATTACACATTAATTAAAAATATTACCAATTGAATATAATATCATAATTAATCAATTAAAAATACAAAAAAATTACTAAAAATTAATTACCTAATAATACAAATTAATTACCAATTGCCAATAAATTAATTAACGATTGAAAAATAATTAACAATTAATTAAAAATAAATACCAATACATTTTTTTTTAAATTGTAATAATTAGTTAAATCATTCCCAACCAATTCCCCTATAAACCCACAACCCGCTACAGAAAATAAATTAATAAAATTAACATAATTATCAATTAATCAATGAATACAAAATAATTACCAATTATAATTAAATTAATTACCAATTAAAAAATAATTAACAATTATTTCAAAATAAATACCATAAATAAATTAAAATATTAATTTATTTACAATTAAATTACTTTCCACCCTATTCCCCTAAAAACCCACAACCCGCTACAGAAAATAAATTAATAAAATTAACAATTATCAATAACCAATTAATTAAAATGAATTACCAATTATATTTTAATTAATTACCAATTAAAAATTAATTACCAATTAATTCAAAATAAATACCAATGAATAAATTAAAATGTTTAATTAATTATAATTAAATTATTTCCCACCCTATTTCCCTATAAACCCACAACCCACTACAGAATTATATTATGCAAAAATTAAATACCATAAAATTAATTACTTAAAATAAATTATAAAATAAATATACACTTTTAACACATATACTAACATAAAGAACACTTAAAAAAATTAGATAGTATAAAAAAATCAATATTAACTTACTTACCTAAAATTCGATATTTTTTATGTCTATATTCTGTCCATCGATATTTTTGTTGTCTATATTCTGTCCATTCGATATTTTGCCCATTCTATATTTTGAATTCGATATTACTGCTATTCAATTCGATATTTTTGAGGTCAATATTCTGTCCATTCGATATTTTGCCCATTCTATATGTTTAACTTAATATTTTGCCCATTCTATATTTTGTACTCGATATTTTGACTGTATACCCGGCAGAATGTCATCAAAACTAGGTTAGACAATTGAGCACGTATATTTTAGTATTAAAAATGCGAGATCGACCTTCATCCATTTGGTGCTGATATAGATGGTCATAAATCCTAAGAACTAGATTGAATATCTAAATTAAGGTATTGTGACAGGCTTTGGGATTCATATTTTGTACTCAAGTTTATTAACATCTCACTAGGTGATAGATGTAACAGAAAAGAGTTAGGGGCCCATTAGAATGTCGGGCGGATTGCCCCCGCCAGGCTGGCGGTGGCTACCGCCAGCCTGCCGGGGGCAATCCACCCGACATCCGCATTGGAATTCCCCCCGCCATATTAGTATGGTGGGGGGGACCTCGGCAGACGGAAAGACCGTCCGCCGCTTTTCCGCCCGGTCGCCTTGCGGCCGGGGCGGAAAAGGATTAATATGGTGGCGGTGTCTTTCAGACACCGCAAGCCATATTACAATGGGCTTTTTGTGATGCCGCCATGGAAAGGTATGCAGTCTTCACTCTGGGGGCCCCCTGCGGGCCCCCAGAGTGAAGGAGAGGTGGGGGTACACAGGGGGGGTACCTGTGGTACCTCCCTTCATTTTCATAGACAAAGCGGCAGGCACTGCGCGGTGCCTGCCGCTTTGTCTATGCAATTGCTTTGATGCATTTTTAGCATTGTGGCAGGCGGTGCTGATAGCACCACCTGCGACAATGCTACAAAAATGCAGGATGTGCCCGCCACTGTGGCGGGCACATCCTAATACCCCCCCCATGGGACCCCCGCCCTAATGGCGGGCGGTCCCGATTTCCAACAGGATGGCGGGCGGACAAAGTCCGCCCCTCATCCTAATGAGCCCCTTCGTTTTGGTGCTGCTGGGTAATCACCGTTTTAAGATTGAGCCCCATGGAATGTTATCATTCATTCCTTGTTTATGGGTGGCCAAACGGTATATCTAATGCTGTTCTTTTACAAAAAGGGCCCCGTGTGTATATCTGCCTGGTCTCAGTTGTTCAATCACTGTCCAGTGAATGCCATTGTTGCTATGGTTAGACAGTAGGAAGTGCTCAGTCAGCTTGGTTGTGGTTTTCTTACAACGGATATTGCTCCGATGCTCACATATATGCTGTTTTACTTTTCTGGTGGTCATGCCCAAATATCGTAAACCACAAGGGCACGTGATAATATATATCACATTGCTTGAGTTGCAGTTTGTATGGGCTCTCTGGGTCCAGGTTTTATTAAGCTCAAGTGTGAGTATCTTGGATGCAGACGTCAGATCGCAGACACTGCAATTGCCACATGGAAAGTGGACAACTACACTCTGTAAGCCTCAAGCATTCAGAACTGACGGACTGGTGTTAGTGTTAGATTTTTAGGGCAGGTGTGAACCAAGCAATCCCTGAGGCTTCTCGCTCTTTTAAAAGAAAACAGTTTTTTTTCCATTTTCTGTTACCAGTTTAAAGAACTTTCCAATGTCTGTTGATAGATTTCGTTACTGTGTTTGACGCCGTAGTATACATCGTCAAGCATGTCAATGGGGTTTCTTTGTCACTCCTCGGAGTATCATTTAAGAGTTTTTTTCGAGGCTGGTTTCTTGCTCGCTTGTAGCTCTTCTTCAGGATTTGTTCCGGGTAACCCCGATTGGGTAATTTTTTTGTTAGGTCAGTGGCTTGGGAGCGGTAGTCATTGGTACTGCTACATTTCCTCCAGATCCTGAGGTACTGTCCATAAGGAAGGTTCTCCCGAAGTGTTCTTGGGTGGAAACTGGACAAAGATAGGAGATTTTTTTTGCCGTTGGCTTATAATATGTTTTAGTTGTTAGCCTCCGTTCTTCTTTGGTAATGGTTACATCTAGGAACACCATCTCTTTTCTGTCATGAGTATGTGTGAACCGCAAATTGGTATCACAGGTGTTAATCCAATCGAAGAAGTCCAACAGGATAGATTCTGGTCCTTGCCAAATGACAAGGACATTGTCTATGTATCTTCTGCAGCAGGATACGTAGGGCGCAAAAGGATTGTCTTCGGCCAAGACGTACTTCTGCTCAAAGTCACATACATAAAAACCGGCCACACTTGGGGTGAAGGTACTGCCCATCAAAGTTCCTGTTGTCTGCAGAAACAATTCACCCTCACACTCAAAAAAATTCCTTTTCAGTGCTAAGGTGACTCTTTCGATAATGAACTGTTGCGGGATGTTGTACTTCCATGGTGCCTCCGCTAATGCCTTAGCTAGTACCCTGATTGTGGCATCTTGGGGGATACTAGAATACATGCTTTCAATGTCCAATGAGGCCAGTATAGTAGAGTCTTCATCTACAGAAAGATTCTGTAGAAATCAGCCACGGTCGGTAGTGGGAGTACCTGCCGGGCGGTGACGTGGGGAGGGGGGAGCAGGGTGGGGTGTATTAAACTATGGATTACGGAGGTTTACAGGTAAGTAAATATATAAATAAATAAAACAAATTTTGTTGCGCGTACTGCATCACAGTGAACAACCTTTACAACAAAACTTTTACAACGCACTACCATTAGAACGCGGTCATTACAACGCAAACCATTACAACGCATTGCGCTGGGGGGCGCTCTTGGATAGGGAATAAGTTTAATTTTCTATCCAACACCTTCCCTAGTGTCCACGGGGACTGGAGTTGGAATAGAAAATTTAACTTTTCACTATCCAGCACCTCTAAGCGCTATGCGCTGTAAAGGTATGCAATGTGAAAACCGCGTAGTAAAGGCAGGCGTTGTAATAGCCTGCGTTGTAACGTCATACATCCCTGCATCACATTTGGGGATGCAGTGCATGCAACGAAATTCATTTTATTTATTGATATGTTTACTTACCTGTAAACCTCCGTAATCCATAGTTTACTACCCCTCCCCATGTCACCACCCGGCAGGTACTCCCACTACTGACCGCAGCTGGTAGAAATGCAAGTAAGGTCTTAGTATCCTTAGGGTAAGTGGAGGTTTTTTGCACCATAGTTGTAAGGAAAAAGTCGCAAAACATGAAGTATTTATGCACCACGCAAACAGTAATTAAGTGAAAACCCAAAGCAAGAAAAATCCCAAACACATGTTAAAAATAGAGTAATTTCTAATAAATGAAATGATTCCAGAACAACAAAACAAAATTCCAATCAGTCAAAACAGAGATATCAAATTTTAAAGGGTTTAGTAAAAATAGCATCAAAAGCACAAAACGCCAACTGTGGTTATCAGGTCGTGCAGACTAGGATAAAGTCACACGTTCAGGCCAATCATGATGGAGTGTGGGACGGATACTGGGTTCATGTTTGTCCCACTGAGAGCTGTACCTTATGTACTTGATGCCAAGCTCCTCAGCGTTCAGCGTCGGTTCTGATCAGGAGCTGAACAGTGCTGCGATGTGAAGTCTTGCATCTAGTTGTATCACACTGCATTGGTTCCAATTAGGAGTTGCGAGGGCTGCGATGTGCGGTCCTGCATCAAGCTGTTTCACGTTGTATTGCTTCAATGAGGAACTGTGAGGACAGTGATGCGAAGTTCTGCATCGAGTTGAGCCATATTTGATGGAGCCCATCGTTATTCAGGCAGTGAGAAGTGCAGTCTGATGCCAGCCAAGGGTCCAGGACCTAGGGAGGCACCCCTTGGGGATCTCAGACTCACTGCAGCAGAGACCAGCAGCAGGGGTCAGGTCAGAACAGTTGCAGGTCCAGGCATGTCAAGAACAGCAGGTCAGCTGAGCAGGTGCACAGGGGCATCTGAAGCTTGTTGTGTCCCAGTAGGTCACACAGGAGGCCAGACACCTGATCCCTAGAATTATTCTATGGAGCCTGGGCTGAAGGCAAGCTGTTCTGAACTGCCTTCTCAGGCAGCAAGACAACTGTTCAGCAGCATGGCATTCCTCTTGCAGCAGGACAGTCCTCCTTCTATAACTTCCCCAGGTCCAGGAGTATTCTCTCGAGTGGTTCTGGAGGTCAAATATTTACACCTAGTGCCAGTCTTTGTATGAGGGTATTCCTGGTCCTACCACACCTCCGGTTCTGGAAAGCTAATTCCCTTGTACAGTCAAGGCTCCAAACTGTCTGGGATGACAAAAGACAGGGCAGACCTGGTGTCAGATTTCTTTGTGTGTGCTGGAGGCATAGCCCATTGAAATGTAAGCAGGATGGATACAGCCCCTCCCAATCATTCTGCCAGGATGGCCCATCATGTACACACCTAAGTGGAGGAGCATCACCCCACTGCTCTCAGAGCAGTGGAAAAGGGAAAAATAAAATGACAACAGCAAGCTTTTTATAATTTTATTCCTCGTTTCTGCTGGGCTGGATTAGGGCGGATGGGCTGGTGGCTCAGGGCGGAGGAGTGGACTGAGTACACTATGGGTCCAATTACGATACTGTAGGAAACATCTCTGACCCTCGGTCATAGCCGTTCCTACAGCATCGTAATTGGTCATTCAGATTCCATTCTGACCGCCCTATTCTGATGGGGTCAGTCAGAAAGGAATCCAAACCAGATTTCCAAATGGCCTCCGACAGGCTCGGAAAGCCCCTCTGCCATTGCGAAAGCCTCCAGTCATCACTCGGTGGCTCTTTTCACCCAAGGGATTATGATGGCAGATTTCAATAGCCTTTCTGTACCGGCCTTTTCGACACATAAGGCTGTGGGAATCTGACTTTGGGGCCCCTAGTAGGGCCCCCATGGGTGCAAGGCCTCCGGATGGTGGCTTGTTTATCCCTCTACTCGGTGGCAGGCACCTTGGGGTGCCTGCCAAGGGGTGCAGGGATGAAAGGCACCTCAGCTCTTTACAATGGGAGCATGCTTTCCTGTCGGAATGCATGCTTTCATTGTAAAGGATAGTAATGTGACCGAACGGTGTTCGGTCACATCCTAATTGCTGGGTTGGGACTGATGCCAGGAGGTCAATCGTTCCCAGTTTACAAAGATGTAGGGCAAACTCAGGTCCGTTCGACATCGTAATCGGGCCATAAGTGCCCATGACTGCTAGGCCAGCCCTCTCTGGCTGGCCAAATATTCAGTGCACTTTGTATGTTCACAAACGCGAGCAGGAACCTGTGACTAACAGCGCGTTCACATCACGTCTCTAACTATTCCCCTGACGAAGGACTGGATAAGCCCGAAATGCATAGGGATGTAGAAAGAAAAACTGTGGATGTATTTACTGATGTTTAAGGAATACTTGTACCACATGAAAGAACAAATGGATTTGTAATGAAAACCTGAATACTACAATTACAAAACAATTTGGAATGAACTTTGTGTTTGTTTGAACTTTATCATACCTACGGGTATTACACAGCGCGGTGCACTGGGGGACAACTCCCACTGGGAGATTGCTACTTTGCACTTTGTATGTTCCCCATCCAGGCTGCATTATAGACTGGGTGGGGACATGCACAGGCTGCCTGTTCCAGCCTGAGCACAAAACCATGGCACTCAGACCAACAACAACTCTGCATTGCAGCATTGTGATTGGCTCAGGGGAGCCTGTCTGCTTCTGGACTCTTCAGAAAAGAGGGAGAAGAGACTGAGGCTGCTGCAGCGCAGGGAGGTGAGTGTTTTGTTTTAAAAAAAATACATTTTGTTCCCCCACCCCATGCCCCCGCTCCCCTCCACCCAATTCCCTGCCAGCCACCACTCCCACAGTCCCCTTTGTATTACTGTCTGAAAGTAATACACAAATCCCAACAGCCGATCCATTCACAGTCATGTGATCTAGGACGATGGCAGAAGGCACAAATGGCCATGACAAGAAAATTCCAACTTTCTGAAAGTGCCATTTCCAAAATTGTGACTTAAAATCTGACTTTAAAATAGAAGAGGATTTTAAATTACAAATCATTTGAGTGTTAACAGCATATCTCTAGCTACGCTGAGACCAAAATATCACTTATTAAGTGTAATAAGGGTACCCAATGGAGGAGCTAGGCCTTACAACATTGAAAAACAACACTAGGGGTCGATTCCGATCCTGGAGAAAAAACATATGTATGATTCGCATCCGGAGCCCTCTCCGTACGAATCGTACCCGTCCGTCCGAGTCGCGTAGTACGATCCGTATTTCGTGAATCCATCCGAATCGTCGGGATCTGTACGTATTGCAAGGCTGAAACCGTGAACTTGTACACATGTCGTACGACCCGACGAGTATGATCCGGAACGGGGTATGAGGACGCGTTTCGTATGGTCCACGTCAGGTTAGGGCGATTTGTACGGAAAGCACACAATCACATGCACACCGTACGGTCTGAACGCCCCATGATCGCGGGGTACGGTGCGTACCCCTGCGATCATGGGGTGTACATATCTTACCCCTGCGATCGCAGGGTGTATGCACCGTACACCCTGTGAACATGGGGTATGGTCCATACGCCCCATGATCGCGGGGTACGGTGCGTACCCCCCATGATTGCAGGGGTACGCACCGTACCCCGGTGATCATGGGGGGTTTGCACCATACCCGGGAGGGGGCATTTTGTACCTGTTTTAAGGCGAACTCTGCTTTTATGGCTGTTTTCGGCTGTCGTAGGAAAAGGGTCATACGGTGCGTACCCGACACAAATCGTACTTGCTGGGTCGGAAAAACCAGCCTCGAACCATATGGATGTTGCATACAGAGGGTTCCGAGGGAGAATCGTATGGGGATTTCATTCGTACGGTCTCTGTACCATTCGTACGGAGTACAGCTCCTGGTACGAATCGTACTTCGTCGTACATACGGGGGACGTTGCAGGGTACGATTCGCACAGGGAAAACGCTCCGAACGGCTATTCGGAGCGGTTTTTCCCGAATCAGAATTGACCCCTGGGCGTTTGTCACTGTCATGACATGTAAAACTTAAAAACACATGTCCTATTTTTTAAATACAGTGCACCCTGCCCTATCATCCTTTAGGGCCTATTTTAAGGGTGGCTTACTGCCAAAGGTTGGTTTTGCGAGGTGGAAATGGGAGTTTTAAACTGCTCTACAGGCTGTAGTAGCAGGCCTGAAACATGTTTTAAAAGACTACTGTAGTGTAGCTGCAGGTCCACTAGCAGCCCTTTATTTACAGCCTTGGTACATGTAGGACCATTTACTAGGGACCTACAAATAAATTCAATGTACTAATTAGATGTAGGCCAATTTTACCATATTTGAAGAGAAAGCATAAGCACTTTATTACTGGTTGGCAGTGGTAAAGTGAACAGAGCCGTTAAGCCAACAAAAACTAAATCAACAAGACAGAGGAAGAGATAGCAAAATATTTGTGGGACTACCACGCCAAGGGTGTCATGCCTAACGCACATTTTTTACCATGAGAAGCTTTGATATTGTGATTGCTATCGCTAGATAAAGTCTTGCTAACCAGAAGAGGTAATATTCAAGTTTAGATGTTGTCAATTAATAGTAAGGCGATACAAAAGGCGATGATGGACAGGAGCATTGGAACAAATCAAACACTCACCATCAGTTATCTGATCTGGGTTTAATCCATCATAATTCTTTAGCTCACTCTACCACCCCAGTTCAGACATGGCCATATGCAAATCAGTTACTTTTGTGACATTGTATTGAGTTGAGCTCCGGCTGTGCCCCAGTTTCGGTTTATTACCGGGCGGCCATTTCAGATTGTATTTACTTCCACCCGTGTCTCCTCCCAGACCCCACCTCCCAGCTGACCCTCCCACGCTCCGCCCCCTCCCAACTTCATTTATGTCCAATATCCCAACGCGCAGCGTCCACGCGCAGCGTCCACGCGCTGCGGCCGCGCCGAAGGTGCGTCAAAGGTAAGCCCGTCTACGCCCGTCCGCGCCTGGACCACGCCCAGCGCCAGACCACCTGGCCTCGTACCACCCACCCCACCCGCATTACTTATGACACCTCCACCCTCCTAGCCCTAAACCCCGGCCGACCCCCCAACGGCGCCCAAGCCGCTCCTGGACACACCCATGGACCCTTCTCTTGCTACTACTGTAAGTACGACGGCACCAAGACCAACTCCCCATCCACGAACACCAAACTGAGCTCCGACACTAACCACCTTAAATGCATCTTGCTCAACACCCGCTCCGTCCACAGACACGCCATCGACCTTTGGAATCTACTAGACACCATCTCTCCGGACGTCACCTTCCTAACAGAAACATGGATGAACGCCTCATCAGCCCCAGACATCACCATTGCCATCCCGGACGGCTACAAGATCATCCGTAAGGACCGCATCAAGCAAACAGGAGGAGGCATCGCTATTGTGCACAAGAATTCCATCCGAATCTCAACCAGCTCAGACATCAACCTCGCTAGCACCAAACATCTTCACTTCCAGATCCACACCGACCCCAAGACCACACTCAGAGGCACCCTCCTCTACAGGCCACCAGGACCCCGAGCACAATTCAGTGAAGACATCACTGACTTTATCACCCCACATGCCCTCCCCTCCAAGGACTACATTCTATTGGGAGACCTCAATTATCATCTGGAAAAAAGTAACGACAGCAACACCACCACCCTTCTTGAAAATCTTGCCAACCTCGGACTCAAACAACTTGTTAATACCCCCACTCACCTCGCAGGTCACACACTCGACCCTATCTTCACCTCCAGCAAACATATCTCCTTCAGTCACACCACAGCTCTCCAGTGGACGGACCACAGCTGCGTTCACTTTATCTACAAAAAGACCACAACCCACAACCATCCTCAACCTACTCTGCGAAGAAACTGGAACAAAATCACCCTCGACCAGATCTCCTCATCGCTTCTTCAAAACCCCCCTGCCCACTCGTCGAACGCCAACCAAGCAGCCATTAACCTCACTCAATGGCTAACCAACAGCGCCGACATCCTAGCACCCCTGAAAAAACGTCTTATCAAACAAGGCAACAAAAACGCCCCCTGGTTCAACGATGATCTTAAGAAATCCAAGAAACTATGTCGCTCCCTTGAGAAGGCCTGGAAAAAAGACCCAAACACCAGAACCAGAGACGCCTTCAAAAACGCCACCCGCATACACCACCAACTGATCCGAACTGCCAAGAAAGCCGCTTTCAAAGACCGACTTGACAACAACGCCCACAACAGCACAGAATTATTCAACATCGTCAAAGAATTCACCAACCCCACGGCCAACTCCAACGACATCACTCCCTCTCAAGACCTCTGCGACTCCCTAGCTTCATTCTTCCATGACAAAATCGCAGACATCCACAACAGCTTCGAAAACCAACCCGGAGACCAACCTACCCTTCCTTCTGACACACCCTCACCCCCCTTGAACATCCTTATTGACTGGAACCCAATCTCCACGGATGATACCATCCGCCTGATGAACTCTATCCACTCAGGATCCCCCTCAGACCCATGCCCTCACCACATCTTCAACAAAGCAGATTCCATCATCGTACCCCACCTCCGAGATGTCATCAACTGCTCCCTCACCTCCGCCACCTTCCCAGATAGCTGGAAACACGCCGAACTCAGCGCCCTTCTGAAAAGACCCACAGCTGACCCCACCGAACTCAAAAACTACCGCCCCATATCACTCCTTCCATTGCCGGCCAAAGTCATCGAGAAAGCTGTCAACAACCAACTCGCCGCCTTCCTCGAAACCAACAAATCCCTCGACTCCTCACAGTCCGGCTTCCGAGCCAAACACAGCACTGAGACTGCACTCATCGCAGCAACAGACGACATTCAAACTCTATTGGGCAATGGAGACACAGTCGCCCTCATCCTCCTCGACCTCTCCGCAGCCTTCTACACAGTCTGTCATAGCACCCTGTTACAACACCTCAGAAACATCGGTATCCAAGGAAAAGCACTAGTATGGATCACCTCGTTCCTTACCGGAAGATCTCAGAGAGTCCGCCTCCTACCATTCAAGTCAGAGGCCACTGAAGTCATTTGTGGCGTGCCACAAGGATCTTCACTCAGCCCCACCCTCTTCAACGTATACATGAGCCCCCTTGCGGCCATCGCTCGCCAACACAACCTCAACATCATCTCCTACGCTGATGACACCCAACTGATCCTCTCGCTCACCAAAGACCCTAACACCGCCAAAACCAATCTACATGAAGGAATGAAAGAAGTAGCCGAGTGGATGAAGCACAGCCATCTGAAACTGAATTCAGACAAAAAGAAGTCCTTATCTTAGGTACCTCCCCCTCTGCCTGGGACGACTCTTGGTGGCCAGAGGCCCTTGGAAAAGCACCCATCCCGACAGACCACGCACGGAACCTGGGCGTCATCCTGGATTCCTCACTCTCTATGACCAGACAAGTCAACGCCGTTTCATCATCTTGCTTCAACATTCATCGCATGCTCAAAAAAACATTTCGTTGGATCCCCACTGAAACCAGAAAAACGGTCACCCACGCACTAGTTACAAGCCGCCTGGACTACGGAAACACCCTATACGCCGGTACCACCGCAAAACTTCAGAAAAAACTCCAACGCAGCCAGAACGCATCAGCCAGACTCATTCTAGACATTCCGCGTAAACATCACATCTCTGGTCACCTGAAAAACCTCCACTGGCTCCCCATCAATAAGAGGATAACATTCCGCCTTCTAACCCACGCACACAAAGCACTTTACGAACTTGGACCCGAATGCCTCAAAACACGGCTTTCCTTCTACACCCCCTCCCGCCAGCTACGCTCCTCCCACCAAGCCCTTGCTGCTGTACCTCGCATCAACAAAACCACCATGGGAGGAAGATCCTTCTCCTACCTGGCGGCCAAAACCTGGAACTCACTTCCCACTCACCTTCGCCTCACACAGAACCACCTAGCTTTCAGAAAGCAACTTAAAACCTGGATATTCGACAAGTAACTCCCCACCCTTCTCCAAGCGCCTTGAGACCCTCTGGGTATGTAGCGCGCTATATAAATCACTGAATTGAATTTAATTGAATTGTGCCTCATGGGAACAGTCAAGCCCGAACTGCCAAGCTATATCTTCCCTGGACCAGAAACAAGCCTCCTGGGACCGGTTTCTGGCTAATCGGCCGTCATCAGCCAGGCTAGCTTGAATCCAGTGGCAAAGTGAGCAAGGGACCCACGTCTGGGAATACCCTGCCAACTAAGGGCGAACAAAGCGATACCAAAGGGGATGATGGACAGAGCGTTGGAATAAATCAAACACTCTCCCCCAGTCAACTGATCTAGGTTTAATCCATCATCTTTCTTTAGCTCACTCCACCACCACAGTTCAGACATGGTCATATGCAAATCAGTCTGACCCTGTGCCTCATGGGAACAGTCAAGCCCGAACTGCCAAGCTATATCTTCCCTGGACCAGAAACAAGCCTCCTGGGACCGGGGTCTGGCTAATCGGCCGTCATCAGCCAGGCTAGCTTGAATCCAGTGGCAAAGTGAGCAAGGGACCCACGTCTGGGAATACCCTGCCAACTACGGCGAACAAAGCGATACCGTCCATCATCCCCTTTGGTTTTGCTTCGTCAATTAATAGTAAGCACTTTTCCCCAATGATTTGAATAATGTTATTATTGAACTGTTTCTTTTTTATTGTTCAGTATTTTTTCTTGGCTACTGTATATTATATAGTTTGTTATTGTACATATGTGTATAATTTATATTTATATTACGATGATTTACTTAAAGCAAATCTATCAATTGTAGTGATACTAGCCCGAAGATTATATGACCCTGGTATTCGAGGCACACTCTTAACTAGACAAAATTCTAACTTAAGTAGTTAACCAAATTGTCATATTACCTCATTTGAACTCTTTGTGTTTCACCTGTTGGGTAGACGTCCCACAGGGAGAACTGCCCAACTACTGTTGACTTCGTAACTATACCCTCCCCCTAATCTAGTCTACTCTATGAACTTTACCTGCTACAGCTATGCTGATGACACATAGATCCTACTAAAACTAGAAAGATAATTGGATGTTAAGACATCATGCCTAGGCAAATGCCTACTGTTAGTGGATGTTGAAAAATCATCTCAAACTTGACATCCCTAAAACTGAAATACATACTTGCGCGTCCTGGCAAATCTTGATCCTATTTTTACTGGGCGCCTGGAGTTGGGACTGCCCAACCACATCTCCTAAAATAAAATAAACTGTGGCGTGTTCAGAGATTGCCAAAATATTATTGGATAACATGTTACCGTCCTACAGAATACAGGCAATAGTATATCTAGTTATGTCACGTCTAAATTATGGCAAGTCTTTACATCTGACCCTGCAAGAAACTATTTATCAAATTAATAAAAATGCAAAAACAGATAGCCATAAAAGTGATCAACCTGAATATTGGAGACCACACGCACTCGAGACGACCACACACAATATTTATGCCTTACGAAGATCTCTTCATTGCAGAGTGATTTGTCGGTGGTGTGGGGCCAGCATTACTTTAATCTAAAATCGGAATCTACCTCACCTGGAGCATTGCTCCACTCCTGAAAATTCCTCATTTTCAAAAACCTGCTTATGTGGAAAGAAATTCTCAGTACAAACAAACATGCAATCTGCCAATGAAAATATGGATTGGCAGCCCATTTGAGTGAAAGATATACGGGCCATAATTGTGACAGGTCTGTATCAACAGCATGCAGACCTATATAGGTCTGAATGCTGTTGGCTTCACTGGCAATTCTAATCATATAATATCTGAAACACACTCCCAGAGGCTCAAGCTCCACAGAAAAACTCAAAACTCAACACTAATACATGATATTGTAACTAACACCTTTTTCCATCCACACACTTAAAAATGAGTATCGACCAGTGAGGAAGTGCTTTGTGGCCTCAACATGAGACAGAAACGTGCTATAGAAAGTCGACACTATTAAACAAAACAATGTGGCCAAAATGCTCTTTTTTGTAAATCTCGTTAGTATTAGCAATGTATATATCTCTGATCATTTACTCTTATTACTTATGGAAATGGATGCGAATTTGTAAAAAAATAATGCATAATGCCTATGCCAAAGCAATTAATAGTTGAAGGTCCGTAAGCCCACGTGGTTGGCCTCCTAGTGACCCAGGTCTGGTATCAGAGCCTTGGCTGGGTTAACTGTGTTTTGAGGTGAGAGCATTATCGGTAGGGCTTGGTGATCAGGGTGTCACGAGCATGTTCTAGACGAGTCGATGCAGTGCAAGCATCACTGATCAGCAACAGAAGCGAGGTCTGCGGAAGAAGAAGGAAGAACGCGTTACATTCAATTAGAGCCTATCTGTTTCAGAACCCGTCAGTTCCAGGAAGGGCGTGTGGGGTTGTTTTGTTCCCGCTCTGATTGGCTTGTCAGCCTGGAGTCCTGGACAAAGAGAGTGGAATGAGTCACTGATGAGATGTTTTCTAGGAAGTGAAGAGGAAAAAAGATGAACATGCCTGCAGTGACAGGACGTGATATGGAAGGGCAGACACCTGCAAGCGAGCCAGGGGATGTTTTCTGTACCAGTGATGTCGGAGAGAACAGGAGAGGAGGTACGAGCGAGGTAGAAGAAGAAGGCGAGGAGTGCGGCATAGAAATGGGAGGAAAATAAGGCATAGATATAAGAAGTGGCAGGACTGAGTGGGGAGGAGGGGCAGGCAGAAGAAATAGAAGTTGGTTATACTACATCACTGTACAGCCATGTCCAGGTGTGACATTCTTCTAGCCTTCCATCTGTTAGAGGTGGGCGAGGCGCTGAAGCCTAGAGCTGGTCTCAAGCCAGATGCCTGGCTCCGTCTAAGGCAGCCGCGGCCGGTAGTGGGATTACCGGCCGGGCGGTGACGTGGGGAGGGGGAGGGGGAGGGGCAGGATGGGGGGTAGTAATGTATGGATAACTGAGTTTGACAGGTATGTAAACATGTAAATAAATAAAACTAATTTTGTTGCGCGCACTGCATCGCATTTGGTGATGCAGTGCAAGTAACGAAATTCGTTTTATTTATTTTTATGTTTACTTACTTGTTAAAGTCCGTAATCCATACATTACCACCCCACACCCTGCCCCTCTCCCTCCCCATGTCACCGCCCGGCCGGTACTCCCACTACCGGCCGCGGCTGGTCTAAGGTAAAGGACGTCTTCGACCCTCCTGTCCAAAATGAGCCGACCTTTCACCTGGCTTCAGCATGCCACCCACACTGTAACTTCGAGCATCGAGAATGAAAAACACAGCTCTATCCTTTGTTTTGAAACATGAGATATGATATTCATCTAGTGGCAAAATTACACAATGTGAAACTTTAAAACCTGGGATCAATCCCTGTTAGACCAAGCGGCAATATCCCAGGTGAATATTTTATTTCACACAGGCTCTTTTTTCTTCAAGAGCGCCTTCAAATAGGTTAGTTCAAGATGTGCACTGTACCACAACCTCCCTTGTGTTTGAGTTAATGGACTACACTGTTGCTCCACGAATAAGAAGAATCAAGGCAATATTTAGGGTGGGAATGACCAGACTTGTCCTTTAGCTCAGCAAGTGACTTGTCCTCAGGTAAGGAGGTTATTTCTAAGTATATATTTAAAAACTCAACAGCATGTGGGAGCAAACCGCTGACCTCTCTGGCAAGGTTTGCCCCTGGCATTCTGGTAAATGCAGTCTCTTGTAGCTCGCTCAGATATTTTTGAGTATTTCGCCAAGGTTGGCGGAGATAGTGCTGATCTCTAGACACGTGGAGTGCTGGAGGTGATAGGGTGAGTGTATTTGTGAATCTACAGCAAGCACGGATCTGTCAAGCAGTAGAGTTGATGGTGTCGTGGTCTAGAGGTGAAATAGTCTATCCGCTCCATGATTTCTAAGGCAATTTAGATACCAAGATTGCTTTGTAGATCTCTGCCTCCTAGAACACAGGCAGGTACTTTGTTTATGATGAAGACTCCTTATGGGAGTGATAGAGAACACAAGTCATTGTTGATAGGACCCAACCAACGAGTTTAGAAAAAATGAAAAGTGTGAATGTAGCCAACCAATGAATGTTCAGGGTTAAGAGTTTAAAAAAATGTAAGCACTGCTAATAATCATAAATGGAATATGGTGTCTTTGAACGCAGGGGAGCGATAAGGAAAGGGTGGGTGAGTGAGGACTGCAACTGAAAGATGATAAGGAAATGGGACTGTAAACAAATTGCACCAATATGTGAGGGAGACAGATGAACACTGAGAAATGCCAAGGAGATTAAGCATCTCTCTGGGGATTCTAATCTCGCAGTCTGTGCTGCAATGGGAATCGTGGCATTCTACACTAAAAACCAGAGAACAGCAATACATAATTGCTCTTTCATCCTTCTGCCACCCACTTCTTTCTACCGTTCCAGTGGCTTGTACAGCCCTATGTTAGTTTTTTTTTCACATCATGGACCCCTCTGGTAAAGATACTGCTCCAACTCTGGCTCCCTCTAAAGGCCACTTCTTTGTGTTTCAGATTCCTGGACTGCTGTGCGTCATCAAACCCTCCAGGCTAAAAGACCATCTTCGGTTCAGGGCCATCCTCGCAGCCGTTCTTCCGGAGGGTGCCTCTCTGCCAGCCGAAGCTTGCGTTACCATGGCAGCAGGATGAAGGATGCTTTGCTTCTCTTCTCCTCACTTGTTGAAAGGATCCTGTCAACACTCTTGTGAGACGCCAATGTTCCCACCCTCCTTCCAATGTCCTCTGTAGACGGATTAGTTACTTGTTAAGAGAATTAATTTTTTTAGCACCTCCGAGTTGCTCTCAACAATGAAACGGAATATAGTGGAGTAAAATACAGGGCCATATTTATGACCTGGTTTGCATCATGTTTGCACCATGTAGCATGGCACATGCACGAAACAAACCTTGAGTTAGATTTATGAAGTCACGCAAGGCCACATTGTGTAGCCCTCAGTGGCTCAAATCATCTGGAGTAAAGCAGCGCAGTGCAAATCATTGCTTTGCTTTACTCGACCCTTGGAAGGCATTCAATGGCCGTTGTGTGGGTTTTCCAAAGCAAACTCACCAGGATTTTGATGCATTCACAGATATTCCAGATTTCTTCTCTTTGCTTTCTCTTTCAGATAGAGAAATTTGCCTCTCAGGATTTTTTTTTTGCAGGAAGGTGCCCTGTTCTGTACAATATCAATCTTGCCGGCAATAGAGACACCCTCACACCATGGTGCAAGTGTGCAAGGGTGCCTGCATTGGCGCTAGACTGCCAAAAGGGTGCCAGCGTAGGGGGAAAAGGCAGAATGCACGGTACTGGTTATTCCTGCCCTTTCCCTGTCAAGCAGTGCAGCACAATAAGATGACTTGCTGCATTGCGTTACATGTTCGAAAATCTACCCCACAATGTCCAGATTCAGTGAAAATCTAAGTCATGCCCCATGTTCAGTGATGTCAAATTATAAATAGGTTTGATAAATACATATAGAATTCTGCCTGTATCTTAGTTAATTTTTGTTATCTTATCGGTGTTTATCCATATTTATTTTATTAAAATTGAGTTGCAATTACTTTACTTCCACATTCATTTACTTGAGAAATATACAGTCACACTTTTATGTCGGTAGAATTTATGGACCATATGATTATCAAGCTGATTTGCGATTCTGAAATAGCGATTTTTTAGAAATCGCTATTTCAGAATTGCAAATTGGTATGTATGTACAAATTCTCATTTTTTTGCAAATTCTTAGCATTCCTAATTGCGATTAGCAAATTGCGAATCGTAATTAAGGAATACTTCCCCATTCATTTCTATGGGCCAGGAGGCCCATAGGAATGAATGGGAAGGTATTCTCAATTTGCGATTCGCAATTTGAGAATCGCAAATTGAGAATAAATTCAAGGGTGCAGGGGTGTCCAAAGGACACCCTGTGGCACCCCTGAAATAAGCATGGGTGCACATGTGGCGCACATACATGCCCTAAGGGCATGTATGTGCATCACATGACACTTTGAAAAATGCAAAAATTTGCATTTTTCAAAGAATTTGCAACTTACCACCAACTTGAAGTTGGTGGTAATTTGCGATTCCTTACGGACAATTTGCATTTTTTTTTTTGCTTCATACATTGCATTTATGGAATCGCAAAATGTGCGATTCCTTAAATGCAATTGCAAAATAAGGAATCGTAAATTTTGCAATTCCTAGTTTTGCACCAGATTTTTCTTCATACATACCATTTAGCAAATTCGCATTCGCAAAGGCCGAATTTGTGAATGCAAATTTGCTTGATACATATGGTCCTTAGTGAGCTAAATTACTATTTGCAATAAAAATATATTCATCTGAAAAAATATCATTTTGACACTAGCAATAGGATTTCAGGAAGGAGGCAAATCCTATATCCACTCAGGTTTATTATTGCCTTCATGTTGTTTTCACCAGCCCTAAATTATTTTAAGATCATATTTATTTCATTATTGTATCTAGACATCAATGTATTTCTCAAGGCATCTTGCTTTATCAAGACTATACAAATGCAATCATTCAAAACATTTTAATTCAAGTAATGTTCACATGTTTACTTAATATTCATTTATGACCAAAAAAGTGTAAAACTCCCTTCATTGGTGCCGGTTAACATCACAATAGGCCCAGGCGAAATTTACCTTGTGTTAGCACAACTTAAGGTAATTTGGTGCCCCTCACATTATGATTTTTATGCCAAATGTCTGTTATTTTGCCATTATCCCACATCATGTGAGTCTGTCTTCGGGTTCAAATCCAATTTTAATACCATAAACTAAACACAAAGGTGTTTGTGTCTTGTGATTTTGTGGCATTTTTTAACGCAAAATGTGTCTTCGTATCAAAAATAGATGCATGGATGAATTTAGTGCTAAAAAAGAATATGCAATGCCAAAGCCATCAGTTAGGGGTCGATTAAGATTCGGGAAAAACCGCTCCGAATAGCCGTTCGGAGTGTTTTTCCCGTACGATTCGTACCCTGCCACGTCCCCCGAATGTACGACGAAATACGATTCGTACCCGTAGCAGGACTCCGTTCGAATCGTACAAAGACTGTATGATTCAAATCTCCGCACGATTCTCCCTCAGAACCCGCTGAATGCGACATCCGTACGGTTCACGGCTGGTTTTTCCGACCCAGCAAGTACGATTCGTGTCGGATACGCACCGTACGACCCTTTCCCTGCGACAGCCAAAAACAGCCGTAAAATCAGAGTTCGCCTCGAAACAGGTACGTAACGCACCCCCTGGGTGCGGTACAGCTCTCATTGTGGCACTGAATTAAGTATCCCTTTCAAATATATCCCAGGCCTGCCAATGCAGCCTTTAGAACAGTTTTAAACCATGATATTGACATAGTTAAAATAAACCTTTTGCCAGACTTAAAACTCAATGTTTAATACTGTGCCTCTGTCTGTTTGTGTACTCACTATCATCTGGTTTTAGAGTGACAAGAGCTGGGAATGTGCATTCACTCTAGACAGTCACAAGGGGGTGTTGAGGTGTGTACTGCCTTTCCTGGGTGACTCATAGCTAGGCTGAATAGACCTTTCTGTATTTAGAGTGGTAGGAGGAGTTTTCACTAGCATCTGAATAGGCTGTGTCTGCTCTACACAATGCTGTCTCCCGCCTCCTGTAGTGAAGCTATACCAGGGAGGACAGAACTGGTTTTATTGAGCAGGAGTCACCTTCTGAACAAATACTTCAAAAGGAAAAAGGGGTATAAGTAATGGACCTAAAACCCTAGAACCTAAGCTTACTTCTGGAATCAAGAGTAACCTCTGCCAAGGAAAAAGAGCTGAAGAGCTGTGAGGAGGAGAACTGCCCCTTTGCTGTGTGCTGCTTTGCTGATTTAGCCTGCAGTTGCTGCTTCTGTTAAGGAGAGTACAAAGATTTGACTTTGCTGTGAAACCTGCGTGTGAAGAATCTCCAAGGCCTTGTGTGTGCTTGCCTCCAGTTCTGAAGTCTCAGGGACACAAATGCTTCACCTACAGCCTTGTTGAACTCCATTGCTGGGAGTTTTGACATGCCTGGGAGTGCCTTTTCCAGTTATGGGCCCCTGGAGGTTGTTAGTGTTACAGAATGCAGTGAGGAGCTGAAGAAACCAAGAAAATAGATGCCTCATTCTTCTTGTGGCTGATTTAATCGATGCTGCAATGCCATGTAGGAGGAAATTCTGATGCATGCCCCAATTCAGGAGAAGAATTGACAAAGCATCTCTCAGCAGCCGAAAAACTGCTGCACACCGAGTTTTATGCACCAATTTCCAAAGTCCGAGATTACTGCACCGACTCTGACACAGGCCCTGCTGAGAGGCTAAAAGAATCGGTGCGTCATTGGACCGCAGATGAAGAAATTGAAGCTGCACCTGGGTGACCACCGTTTTTACCTTTTAAAAGTAATATATTGATATTTGTATGTTGCATTTTTGTCAATTTGATCTTGTTTGGTTTAGAAAAATATTCTTTATTTTTCTAAACTGGTGTGATGTCCATTTGTGGTATTTTAAATTTGTTACAGTGGCTTATAAACAAATGCTTTAAACATTGCCTCTGTAGATTAACTTGTCTGCTCTGTGCCAAACTACAAGAAGGTGATCACGGGCACATTTAGGAGTTTACTTTATTCATCCTGATTAGAAATAAGGGTCCCTACTTGGACAGGGTGCATAAAACTGCCAACTAGAGACTCACATTTCTAACACATGGGGCAAAGGAGGCTTTGGTGTGGACAGGATGAGCCATCCTGATAGGATGGAATGGGGGGAACTGTGCCCAGCCCCTTTATACTTCAACGGGCTTTGCCTACACACACAAAGGAACCTGACACCAGTCCTGCACTTGCGTTTCTCTCTCTAGACAGTTGGGAGTGAACCCCATGAAGGACAGGGGAGCTGGTCTGAACTAGCTCAGGAGTGGGCTAGGTGCTGCCCACACACCAAGGCTAGCACTAGAGATAAAAGGTGGCACTCTCAACCCCCACTTCAGATCACTCTGGACCTGTGGAAGCTTCATAAAATGGACTGCCCTACTTCCCTGCTCTTAGAATGGCTGCTTTGCTTCCCTGATGTCTCAAGAAGGAACACTCAACCAGCTCCCTTCAAAGAGGAACCATTAGTGTGACTGCAAGGGCTAGCCTATTTTGTGAGCTACAAGGGAACAACAAGCCTACAAAGGTTTCCCTGCAACTTCCCAGCGACAACTGGACCTGCCTGGCACAGCTGCTGGCCTCTGCTGGAGTCCTGATCTCCAAGAAATTCCCCCAGGCTATAACGGGTGATTAGTGGTGCCTTATAAAGCCTGATTGATTGATTGATGTGTCGTAAGAAAAAGCTGTGTTTTTCGGTAACCAGACAGGGGATACAAAATAAGTGTCATTTATACAAAATAAGTGTCATCTATACAAAATAAGTGTCATCTATTCTTGCTGGAAAATTTCAGAGGTGCATAATGTATTCATATAGTGTAGGCAGGATTTGCCCCTGTTGTGCCACTAAGAGGGGCAGAAGCCCCAACAATGACTATTCTGCGGAGCTCAGATTGGTCATTCATGCCCATTCAGGTCGACCTATTTTTCAAACTGGTCTTTTGTGTTGCTATTTGAAGGAACTTCACACCTCATTACAGGCAAAGGAGCAGCTGAAGACTAAGGGCCTCTTTATGAGTTTGGTGGTCTAAGGGTCTAATTACGAGTTTGGGGGTCCATGGTGGTCTCTTATGAGCATTAGAAAGGCATCACCATGGGGCCGCCGCAGCAGGACCGCCTGACCTATCTTCCAGTCGGAATATGGCAGGCAGGCTAACTACGGGTTTGGTAGTGTTACAGCAGGGCGCTCACATGGCAGCCTGCTGTAACACTGCCAAACTCATAATCAGGCCCTAAGGCTAATTAGCCTACAGTAACTCAGAATAGCACATATAACTGTTCTTAAAGTTATATTTACTAAATAGTTGAAAAGATCTAACTTTACCAATGAATTACATTTTTAAAATGTTAAGAGAAGTTCTTGCGATTTTTCTGAAGGTGTTTCCTACAAGATAATGCAGAAATACCAATTTAATCAGCTCTAGCAATTAGCAGCTACATCCACAAAAGTGAAAATACCTTTTGATAAGTTAGTCACATGCAAACATGAATGTAGGCATGAGCCGCATCTAGGCACTTTGAAGCCGATTTTTATGCCTGTAAAAGAGTATATATTCACAGGTCTTTCTGCAAACGTGATAGTTTGCAGGCTCCAGATCACCAGGCCTCAGTGCAGGCTTGTGCCATGTTTAAAGTGTATGGCACAATAGAGTGCTTCAGTGCACACGTGACATTTAATTTTAAATGCTAGGCAGATAATTATTACATCATATGCAAATGGGCTTATAGTAAAATTAAATATGCGAAATTTGGATTGTAAGCCACATTCGACTTTCTTTTAGGTTTAGAGCCCCATCCTAGGCACTGTCCCAGTGTTAGAGTTCAAAATGCCCAAGTGAGTCCCAAAAAAATGAAATACTGTGGGTGACCACCTAAAAGGATTCACTTTGCAATAAGTGCTGAAATACACACAATACCTTATTGTAAATGTATTTGAGCTTATATAGCGCACAGCTACCCGCAGTGGGTTTCCCGGCGCTTGCTTAGGGAACCCGTCCTGGTATTCCCCTGTGAGATAACCCCAGGCAGGGTATCCACAAGGTGAAAGTCAGGCATCCCGCCGCGAGGGGCCATTGTGGAGATTAAGCAAGCTATTGCCCAGAGTCAAGAAGGCACCGGAGCGAGAATTAACGAGTGGGTGGAATTTTTGAGCCCAAGACCCGCCGAGGTGGGGAATTGAACCCTGGTCCAGGGCCGATCTCAGCTTCCGGGACTGCCGCCTCTAACCCCTGAGCCACACTTCTCCACATTACAGTTTTTATATTACTGTTTTTAAAATGTTGTATACAATAGGTCTTGCAATTAAGAGCAATCAAAATCGTTGTTTTTTCTCTTACACACAGGCCAGCTGGGTAACGAGGAGAAACTGATAACCAGTGGCTTTTTAAATTGGTTTCAGTGTATGTATTGGAGTCATATTTCGTTAATGTTTCCTATTACCCTTGCCCAACTACACAAGATTGATGTTTTTAGGAAATATGTTAACAAAGTGTTTTCTTCAATTCAGGATCATTTTAGGATGTTAAAAACGTTTTGACTCTAATGAATGTTTAGTTAGAAGCGTGGTAGTTGGTTGGTTCAAATTAGATTCTTTTTTCTTTTAAATGCCCTCTCTACTGACTTTATTAGCTCTGTCCTCGGCTCAATTTAGCTTTGTCGCCATCGCTTCTGCTCTCTTGAATTAATTGCACCTCTGTGAACCGTCCATAAGAAGTATAAAACCAGAGTAAATAACTGGTTTAACGATGAGCTAAATGAAATGAGAGGACAACTTAGACAGCTGTAGCGTGTCTGGAGAAAAGATTGCACCCCAAAGACAAAGCTGTATTCCCCTAAAACGAATAAAGAATACAAAAGAACCCTACAAACTAATTGTATTTTTGGGATAAAAGTATAAACTGTAACAAAATGATTATTTCTGACAGTCATTGAGATGAAGAAATAATACTAAAGCCGATTCTCACCGGGTACATTGACAAAGTACTAGAGATTACAACACTGGTTCAAACTATATGATTGTTTCCAAACATACCCATTTTAGATTAATGGGGGATAAGGAGTGTAGATAATTAATTAGTAGGAGCAATCCCTAAACCTCTGGAAATGTCATGCTACCTGCATAATTGTATCCTGGACAGCTTGAAAAAAACACGTAGCAGATTCGTAATTCAGAAATAAAAAAATGACCACAAAGCACTAGAGAATTTCATATTTATTGTGGTTTCTAATAACTTTTTACATCAGATGCAAAAACGTTTCCAGCCCACAGCTAGCTGATAAAGATATACCAGCAGAGGTGATCCTGCTTGGCCTCCCAGCTGAGTTTGAAACCATATAGATTCCTCAAGGGTAGAGAGATCCAGATTAAAATGAGATCTTTTTTCTGAAAATAGAAAAAATTGTCATGTGGTATCCCTCAAGGGTCTGTTCTGTCACCACCAGCTACGGCCGGTAGTGGGAGTACCGGCCGGGTGGTGACATGGGGAGGGGGAGGGGCAGGGTGGGGGGTGGTAATGTATGGATTACGGACTTTAACAGGTAAGTAAACATAAAAATAAATAAAACAAATTTTGTTGCTTGCTCTGCATCACCAAATGCGATGCAGTGCGTGCAACGAAATTAGTTTTATTTATTTATATGTTTACATACCTGTTACACTCCGTAATCGATACATTACTACCCCCCAACCTGCCCCTCCCCCTCCCCACATCACCGCCGGGCTGGTACTCCCACTACCGGCCGGTCACCACTACAGTTTAGTCTATACATGAATCCCATAGCTTATTCACTTGATTCTTGTCAGAGTTGATGACATGCAAATACATTTTACTAATAACTAGGACCAAGTCAAGTCAAGTCATAGAATTTATATAGCGCACTACATACCCAGAGGGTTTCAAGGCGCTTAGGAAGGGGAGGAGGATTACTTGTCAAATATCCACGTTTTAAGTTGCTTTCTGAATGCTAGGTGGTTCTGGGTAAGGCGAAGGTAAGCGGGGAGTGAGTTCCATGTTTTAGCAGCCAGGTATGAAAAGGATCTGCCTCCCATGGTGGTCTTGTTGATGCGAGGTACAGTGGCGAGGGCTTGGCTGGAAGAACGTAGTTGGCGGGAGGGGGTGTAGAAGGACAGTCGTGAGTTGAGGCATTCTGGACCGATGTCGTAGAGTGATTTGTGTGCGTGGGTAAGCAGTCGGAAAGTGATTCTCTTATTGACGGGTAGCCAGTGGAGGTCTTTAAGGTGACCAGAGATGTGTTCGTTGCGTGGGATGTCTAATATGAGTCTGGCTGAGGCGTTTTGGATTCGTTGGAGTTTCTTCTGGAGTTTTGCGGTAGTACCTGCGTAGAGGGTGTTTCCGTAGTCCAGTCGGCTCGTGACCAGAGCGTGGGTGACTGTTTTCCTTGTGTCGGAGGGGATCCAGCGGAATGTTTTTCTGAGCATGCGAAGAATGTTGAAGCAGGAAGAGGATACGGCGCTGACTTGTTTGTTCATTGAGAGTGAAGAATCCAGGATGACGCCTAGGTTCCGTGCGTGGTCTGTCGGGATGGGTGCTTTTCCGAGGGCTTCCGGCCACCAGGAGTCGTCCCATGCAGAGGGGGATGTACCTAAGATGAGGACTTCTGTTTTGTCTGAGTTCAGTTTCAGACGGCTTTGTTTCATCCATTCGGCGACTTCTTTCATTCCTTCGTGTAGGTTAGTTTTGGCGGTGCTGGGGTCATTGGTGAGAGAAAGGATCAGTTGAGTGTCATCCGCGTAAGAGATGATGTTGAGGTTGTGTTGGCGTGCGATGGCCGCGAGGGGGCTCATGTATACGTTGAAGAGGGTGGGGCTGAGTGAGGATCCTTGTGGTACGCCGCAGATGACTTCAGAGGCCACGGACTTGAATGGTGGAAGGCGTACTCTCTGGGTTCTTCCGGTGAGGAATGAGGTGATCCATTCAAGTGCTTTTCCTTGGATTCCGATGTTATTGAGGCGTTGTAAAAGGGTTTTGTGGCAGACTGTGTCGAATGCCGCAGAGAGGTCAAGGAGGATGAGGGCGACTGTGTCTCCATTGTCTAGTAGAGTTCGGATGTCGTCTGTTGCTGCGATGAGGGCGGTCTCAGTGCTGTGTTTTGCTCGGAAGCCAGATTGTGAGGGGTCGAGGGATTTGTTGGCTTCGAGGAAGGCGGCGAGCTGGTTGTTGACAGCTTTCTCGATGACTTTGGCCGGGAATGGAAGAAGCGAGATGGGGCGGTAATTTTTGAGTTCGGTGGGGTCCGCTGTGGGTTTTTTCAGAAGGGCGGTGAGTTCAGCGTGTTTCCAGTCTTCCGGGAAGGTGGCGGAATTGAAGGAGCAGTTGATGACGTCTCGGAGGTGCGGTGCTATGACGGAGTCTGCTTTGTTGAAGATGTGGTGAGGACATGGGTCTGTGGGGGATCCTGAGTGGATGGAATTCATCAGGCGGATGGTGTCCTCAGTGGAGATTGGGTTCCAGTCGTTAAGGGTGTTCACGGGGGGAAGATGATCAGCAAATGGTAGGGTGGGTTGGTTTCCGGGTTGGTTGTCAAAGCTGTTGTGGATGTCTGCAATCTTGCTGTGGAAGAATGAGGCTGGGGAGTCGCAGAGGGCTTGAGAGGGGGTGATGTCGTTGGAGTTGGCCGAGGGATTGGAAAATTCCTTGACGATGTTGAAAAGTTCCTTGCTGTTGTGAGCGTTGTTGTCAAGTCGATCCTTGAAAGCTGTTTTCTTGGCTTTTCAGATTAGTTGGTGGTGAATGCGGGTGGCGTTTTTGAAGGCGTCCTTGGTGCTGGTGGTTGGGTCTTTTTTCCAGGCTTTTTCAAGGGAGCGGCAGAGTTTCTTGGACTTCTTAAGATCATCGTTGAACCATGAGGCCTTCTTGCTGCCAGGTTTGTTTTGACGTTTTTTCAGTGGTGCTAAGGTGTCAGCGGTGTTGGATAACCATAGGGTGAGGTTGGCGGCGGCTTCGTTAGCGTTAGAAGAGAGGGCTGGGGTGTTTTGAAGGAGCGATGCGGAGATTTGGTCCGTGGTGATTTTGTTCCAGTTTCTTTGCAGGGTAGGTTGGAGGTGGATGCTGGGTTTTGGTTTGTTGTAGGTGAAGTGAACGCAGCTGTGGTCAGTCCAGAGGAGGTCTGTGGTGTGGCTGAAGGAGACATGGTTGCTGGATGTGAAGATGGGGTCGAGTGTGTGACCTGCGATGTGGGTGGGGGAAGTGACTAGTTGTTTAAGTCCGAGGTTGGCGAGGTTGTCCACGAGGATGGCGGTGTTGCGGTCGTTGATCTTTTCGAGGTGAAAGTTGAGGTCTCCCAGAAGGATGTAGTCTTTGGAGGGGAGCGCGTGTGGGGTGATGAAGTCCGTGATGTCTTCACTGAATTTTGCGCGGGGTCCTGGTGGTCTGTAGAGGAGGGTGCCTCTGAGTGTGGTTTTGGGGTCGATGTGGATCTGGAAGTGAAGGTGTTCGGAGTTGGCGAGGTTGGCGTCAGAGCTGGTTGAGATGCGGATGGATTTCTTATGGACGATAGCGATTCCTCCTCCTGTGTGGCTGGTACGGTCTTTGCGAGTGATCTTATAGTCTTCAGGGATGGCAATGGTGATGTCTGGTGCGGAGGAAGCATTCATCCATGTTTCTGTAAGGAAGGCGATGTCTGGAGAAATGGTGTCTAGTAGGTTCCATAGGTCAATGGCGTGCCTGTGGACTGATCGGGTGTTGAGAAGGATGCATTGTAGGTGGTTGGGGTCGGGAATCTGTGGTGTGGTCATAGCGGAGATGTTGATGGTGCCGCTGAATTTGCAGGAGAAGCAGGAGAAAGGTCCATGGGTTTGTCCAGGGGCGGCTTGGACGCAGTTGGGAGCGCAGCCGGGGTTAAGGGCTAGGAGGGTGGCGGCATCGTAGGTAATGCGGGGGGGCTGGGAGGGACGGGGGCCAGGGGGTCTGGCGCTGGGCGCGGTCCAGGCGCGGACGGGCGTAGACGGGCTTCCCTTTGGCGCACCTTCGGCGTGGACGCTGCGCGTGGGGGCATCAGGCATTAATGGACAGTGGAGGGGGCGGAGCGTGGGAGGGTCAGCTGGGAGGCGGGATCAGAGAGGCGGGTCAGGGGAGAGAAAAACACAAGATGGAGGGCGAAAATGAAACTAGAAGCAGCAGCGAGGGCACAGCACAATGCTCGTAAACAGGCAGCCAAAGGCTCTAAATTCCAGCACAATACCTCTGCTAAAGCGTCACTCTAAGACTATTAACCTTGGAGCACAACACAGCAAAGAAGTGCACGTTATGAGCACAGAGCGCCAAACACAATTGAACTACCAGGATTCTAAAGCGCCAGGCGATAATCAGCTTCGAAGCGCTAATGCTGACTTTTAGATAAACGCGGTAAGCTTTACAGGCAATGAGGCACAGAGCGAGATGTAGGAAATTAAACTACAGCAAGCACAATTCAATATTGAGAAATGGGGTACTGAGAGCGCAGTGCGAGTAATTGCTTCAGAACGCGATGACTTAATCAATAATAACGATACCAGGCGCAGTCAGGAATACTCGGCTGCAAAGGGCTTCAGCTGCGATGCAGGTGATGTTAATCAAATAATCTGGCAGGAGAGCGTGAGGGAGCAACCGTTCAGGAAGGAATCCCAAGTGCTAAAGCCAATAACTTCTGTTATTGTATGTTGTAGCAAAACTATACAATAACATGTATGTTGTAGCAAAACTCCTTATGTAAAATGGTCAGAAGACTGAGGGGGATATTCTGAAGATTGTGTGATAATTATCGCAAAATTAGCTTAGCAAAACTCTTTACATCGCAGTCTATCACAGGAAAACAACGCTGTGTTAACGCTGTATTCTCAAGGCGGCATACCATGCGATAGTCTCACGATAACGCATCAAATGTCTGCGATAAAGTCACTGGGACGGCAATAAAAATGTAAGCCACAACGTGAAAAAGTTGAGATGGGCCCGCCATAAAAAAATCAGCAACAATCTCCGCCAGGCCCACAATTCACACACTTCAGGCGGGAAAAATCACTATAAAAGTTGAAAAAATACAAACAAAAGCCAAACAATAGCGAAGCACAATGGAGATAGCTGAAGCAAGCACAGAGAACAACCAGAACCCCACAAGCCGCCCGGTGGATTAGCCTGGGACCTTGGTGTCAGGGAAGGGCAAACATTATGATCCTCTAAAAAAGGAAGCATATCGTAAGGCCAGAAACCTCTATCACACGGCCTGTGCTAGAGCCAAAGCATCCTATGTAACAGAGACCATTAATACTGCAGCCAATAAAGCACGGACCCTTTTTAACACAGTTAAAGAATTAGCCGGAGCTAATTCTATGGCAGTTGCACGTCCCCTTACCCCTCAAAAATGTCAAGACCTTGCCACGTATTTTGTGGAAAAGATCGAGACTATTCTTGCCAACATTAATGTTCCGGTGAGGGATGACAGGAAAGTTCCTCCCCTAGAAAGCCTATCAGGAAATCGGCTTGACTCCTGGCCACCCATTTCCCTGGATACCCTGAAATCTTTAGCCACTTCTATTAAATCGGGCTCTCCTTGTGACCCTCTCCCAATTAATATTCTGAGCCAACTGGACGACAGTGCTTTGGGGATTATTGCCGAGACACTAAATGCCTCCATTCATCTGGCAACCGTCCCAGCGTCCTGGAAGCACGCCATGGTCAGTCCTCTGTTGAAAAAGCCGTCAGCTGATCCAGAGGTACTGGCCAACTATCGTCCGATTTCCCTGCTGCCAGCATTCTCAAAAATCCTGGAGAAGCACATCCATGGTGTACTTTCAACATACACAGAGAATAACAACCTACTCCATTTTTCCCAGTCGGGTTTTAGGGCAGGCCACTCCACCGAATCTGCCCTCCTGGGAGTCACGGAGAAGATCAGGGGACTCTTGGACGACGGGCAAACGGTTGCTCTTGTTCTGCTTGATCTAAGCGCAGCCTTCGACACCATCTCACACAACAGACTGCTTGTCAGGCTGAGTGAGGATGGTGTCGGAGGGACAGCGCTGGACTGGATTAGATCTTACTTGAGCAACAGGACGTTTCAGATCTCGTCCTCACAGGCCCAGTCGGACATTTTTCTGTCACCCCACGGCGTGCCTCAGGGCTCAATTTTGAGCCCACTATTTTTCAACCTGTATCTCCGCCCCCTCGCCGATTTGGCAGAGCGGGTAGGTCTAGAACTTATGACCTATGCGGACGATTCGCAGATTATTTTTTCCCTTACCAACTCAGAGTCTTCATCCCCCTCTGTGCTGAAACTAGGCCTTCAGGAAATCTTCAGCTGGATGTCTACGAACCAGCTAAAGCTCAATGGGGAGAAGACGGAGATTCTTCTCCTGGGGAAAAATAAAGATCTGTGGCAGGACATCCATTGGCCACCATCTTTGGGCGCCTTCCCCACCCCGGCTACCCAGGCTAGAAATTTGGGGGTGTGCATTGATGATTCATTATCAATGAAACAGCAGGCCAACAAAGTGGCTGGTATCTGCTTCACGATCCTTAAATGGCTGCGGAAGATTATCTGGATGCTGCCTGTGGATACCCAGAAGACCGTAGTCAATGCATTAATTACATCTAGGCTTGACTACGGTAACATCTTATACCTGGGTTCCAATCTAGCCGTGACCAGGAGATTGCAGCTGGTCCAGAACTCCGCAGCCAGGTTGCTGTGCAAGATTCCTAGGACAGCAAGGATCTCTAAGCATCTGAGGGACCTGCATTGGCTGAGGGTAGAGAACCGAGTTCGGTTCAAAGCCTTGACATACATGTTCAAGATCAGGGCAGGAACTGCACCAAAATACCTGCAAAAATTGGTTAGGCCCCATGTTCCTGCACGCAATCTCCGTTCTTTAAATGGAGCAAATTTCGTGGTTCCCAGGTTCAAACTGGCCCGAGTGGGGGGGAAATCTTTCTCCCATCTGGGACCAGTTCTTTGGAACTCCCTCCCCTTAGCCCTACGGAAGGAGGAGAATTTTGCCAGTTTTAAGAAAAACGTTAAAACTTGGCTTTTTAATAAATAATTGTGGTCCTTGACAGTTACTGCCCTCTATGTTTTGACCTCTTAGCCCTGGCGCCGGGAAACCCTTTGTGGGTATCTGTGCGCATTACAAATGCAAAAAATAAATAAATAAATAAGGGCAAGGACAAGAAGAGTAGGAAGAAGCGGTTCAGTCCGCAGGAAAACAGGATCCTGATAATGGATGTGGTAGAACGCCATCAACTACTGTTCGTCACTTCCACTGTGTCATTGGCAATAAAAAATCGTAGACAAGGTGAATGCAGTTGGAGTGCTGAAGAGGACAATGTAAGAGGTCAAGAGAGGCGGGAATGATGTGAAGCGGAAAACCAAGCAGCAACTTGGCACCAACCAGAAGGTAGCAAAGCAGACTGGAGGTGTGAGCCCAGCGCCACAGAAGGAGCTGGATGACATGGAGGAAATAGTGTTCACAGTCATCAGTGGGGAGATGGTGACAGGAGTCAGGGGACCGAACACTGCTCAACATGACGAGACACAACAGCAAAAGGGTGAGTAACGACCAGGGACTGGGGGACAGGGGGAGATGGGCACAATGGCACACATGCACAATTAAGTATAGCACATCTGTGACGAACCATGCCCAAGACCCCCAACTCCCACCAAGAGACCAATGTACCAAAGTATGCAAAATCTCAGCACTGTATAAGCACAGAAGTCAAACCGGATGAAGGGGATAAGGGGCAGTAAAATCAGAGCTGCCGGGGCAACTCTCCCTACATGCAGCACAAACACATAACATGCAGAGCACATCAACATTGACAACAATGTGGCACAAACCACAACATGTCCACAACAGAACAGAGGAAAGAACTGGCTCCGCATGTGTGTAGAAACTGGCCAATCACATTTGGCATTGCAGGGAAATGTGGGTTGACAATGTAAAAGTACAAACACACATCTGTAATGTTGAAATGTCCACTGTCCCCCATCAAATAGACAGCTTCTCCCAAGCAGTCACAATGTACCATGTCAGTCAAGTCAAGTCAAAAATTAACTTTATTTGGTTTATCACAACCTTAAAGTATACATATAAAAATAACAATCAATTAAAACGAAAAAAAAATTCATATTCTTAAAACATTTACTATTTCCAAAAGAAGATCGCTTTCCAGACCCAAGACTTAATCTAATGTACCATGTCATGCAGTCTGTATGTAAACATGTACAATGCGTCAACATACATGTGAGCACGAAGTTAAACTGCATCTCCTCTTCACATTGCAGAGGGAAACCCAACACCTCTTGCAGAGCAGACCGTACTTCTCTTCTCTGATGCCACACCTATGACACAACGCCCTCCAAAAGTTCATTGACAGGTACATCAACCCACCTCCAGGAGCAGGGCAGCCCAGCTGCATCAATGAGACCCCACCCCCTGCACAGACCACACATCAGGCAGCACCCACCACCTCCCAGGACCCCCACAAAGAACACATGACCTTCCAAGGCTGTGTGTTGGGGTGCCAGGAGAAGCTGGCTGAACCGGTGCAGGTGGGGTTTCACTGCATGGTAGCCAAACTAAATGCCATACTTGGGTGTCTAAGTCCCATCAGGGGCCACTCACAGTCCGTAACGGACACCCACAGCCCGCTCCATGCTCTCTAACAATCCATGGCTGATATCGCTGGAGTCCTGAATCTGAGACAAGAACAACTGTCTAGTCAGAGTGGCTCCGGCGATGATACCCAGGAGTTGGGACACATGTGGAGGATAATAGAGACCATGGAGCAGACACAGGTGGAAAGAGCGGCTGCCATGGCTGCACAGCAGCAAGAGGTAGCTGGGTCCCTCAATGCCCTAAAGACCCTCCTCATGGCATTGATGCCACAAGGTCTGGCACTGATGAATGCTGCTGCTACCACTCCTTCCACATCTCCTCCTCCTGAAAGGTTGGTGCCACATATTGCAGTAGACATTCCACCTCCGGCCCCTGAGGTATCACTGCCACACAGTGCTGGAGACAGAACACCACCACCCACATGTGAGGCACATGAAACAGCAGAGGACGAAGATGAGGGTCAATCTGCCTCACTGGTATGAAGAAAGCTGTAGCATTCATCTACGCCATATGGCCTGTTTCTGCTTTGCTCTGCCCTCTGCATCATCACCCTCCACTGTCTCCTGATACACTCTGCAACACTCACCATGGATCTCGACATGGACTACCATGTTTGTTTGGTTATCAATGACACAGCAATCATACTGCAGACTGAACTCTTCCTCTTCGGATGAACTTGTCATTCCCTAAAGTTGTTGTTGTATAGCTTTATTTCGAAATGTTTCATTTCATAAAAGCATTACAGTAAAAATCAATGTGAGCATAAAAACAGTTATACATCAAAACTGACAGATCTCAAAAAGGACACTATAAAATATACAATATAGTAGATAACATCCATTCTAAAAGCATTTATACAAGCACATACTTATCATCTTCGAAAGGGAATAATGGGAAAGGGACACATACAAAAAAAACAGCCGGGCCAATAAAGTGTAGGTTGGCACCCTTACTGGAGGATCATTCTCCTCGCGGTTCTTATCCTCCAAGCCCACCCCAGGAATTTTGCCAGGCCACAAGCAAGCAGTGGGTGAGGGTCTGATCTTAACAGCTGTAGGGCCTCCAAGTGTGACCGAGTGCCCAGCCTCGCGCAGAGCGGTTTCAACCATCTGCGACGGGGAGCAGCGTAGGCTGGGCATTCGAACAACAAATGGGGAATGGCTTCATCCCTGGTCGTACAGAAAGGGCAAGTTTCTATGGTTTGCCAAGGTGGTTTCCATTTGGCTGTCCTTGTGCCTAAGGGCAGAACCCCAGCCCTAAATTTGAAATACAACGCCCTATCTACTGGATTCGAAATCACATCAAGGTAGGGTTCTCTGAAGGGACGGCATTTGATAGCCAAAAACTCCTCAGCGGATCTGCACAGATTCGAATGGGACACTCTCTCGTTATCCACCCACATCCAGAATATTTTCTTTAACAGCTGTTTAGGTGGTGAAGATCTATTGGCCCAAGCGTCATCCAGGCCTAAATCACAAAGGAGGCGCTTTACTCCCAGGAGCCAACCGATCTTATACCAACCCGGGGTTGAAAGAAGTTCACTTAGTGCATCCGCATAACTTGAAAGTTCAGGGACATTCCATATACGGGCCCACAGAAGAAGGGGACGTAACTTGGCCCGATCGGCTATGGATCGTGTTCCTGTATCAAGTAGAAGGGGTAGAGTGGGAGAGCTGTGGGGGAGCCGCATTAGGTCTTTGTGGAACTTGTTCTCCAGATGGGATAGGGTGTCAAATTTCTGGGTACCCCACAACTCAGCCCCGTACAATGCCGCACTCACAGCTTTTGCCTTGTAGATATCAAGTATCACCCCAATGGGTTTAAGGGATGAGGCGCGATGTTCTTTTAGGAGGGCGCCCGTAACCCTCCTATGTGTCAAAATGGTTTTTTGGTGGTGCGCCTTCCAACTCATGGAATCGCAAAGTCTGATTCCTAAGTAATCGAATTCCCTGACCCTTTCTAAAGGTACTGAGTCTATAGATGGCGGGTGGACTGTCTTCCTGGGGGGATTCAACACAAGGAACTTGGTTTTACTGATGTTAATAGCCAAGCCCCTTGCGTCGCAAAAGCCCTGGAACCTCGTTAACAGGGTTTGGAGGCCCTTCGGGGATTTTGAAATCAACAGGGTATCGTCTGCGAACAGGAGCTAGCACACACCCCTGGCGGACGCCCCTGTCAACAGGAATCCGAGAGGTTTTTTGGCCCTGCTGACCCCATCTAATTTGGGCAAAGTTGCTTTCATGGAATTTGATGGTTAAGGCCAACAAGTACGCGGGCATACCCATACCCTCAAGTACAGCCCACAGTTGGTTACGTGGAACAAGGTCAAAGGCAGTCCGTAGATCGATGAAGGCGAGATACAGACTGCCCTTGCCCAGTTTGACCACTTTCCAATGAAGCATTAGGAAACGGAATGTCTGCTCAATCGTACCGGTTCCGGATCTGAAACCGGCCTGAAAGTCAGACAAAACCTGCATTTCCTTGGCCCACTGCAGAATCCTACCCAAAACTACCTTCCCTGCTACCTTCTGAGTGGAATCAAGCAGACTTATGGGTCGGTAGTTGGCAGGGTCGTCCCTGCAGCCCTTTTTGAAAATGGGGACGACTTCCGCACCCCTCCAAGAATCCGGGAAACCGCCACCCACCAGTGCCTCATTCAGGAGTTTAGCAATATATAGGCTCCAGACCTCTGCGTTGCTACGAAGCAAGTCACCGGGGACTCCATCTGGGCCTGCCGCCTTGTTGGGGACGATACACCTGATTGCTATTTCCACCTCCCTAGGTGAAAAAGTGGGGCCAGGATGAGGGCTATTGTCTGGCACTATATGACTAGTACCCCTACTTGGACCCAAAACCCCCAAGGAGTTAGAGTAGAGTTTAGAAAAGTGGGCCAACCAAACTTCCCCTGTGATGTTACATGTTAGCAGGGAATCAACAGGCCTGTCCCTGCCTCTAATCAGAGCCCAGAAAGCCCTTGAATCCTTTCTAGAGCCAGCCTCCATTAAATCACTCCAGAAGTTAGTTTTGTGCGTGTCCTTTGCCACAGCTTGGGTCTTTTTGTAATTTTTCCTAGCTAGTGAGATCAAAGCCGGGTCTAAGGCTAAAGGACTCTGGCTGGCCCTCCACGGCCACAATGTAAAGTGGGGTTTGCATGGCCCTGTACTGCTCCAGCGACAACACTCCGCTGAATGTGCATTAAACATTCATTTTCACACAGATTTGTCATGCCCATGATCATTCAAGTATTGAAGTATGGATGAATGTAGAGTCAGTGATTCCCCCTTACATCCATGTAGTTCATGTTGTGGGACTTGAGTCACAGGGTGACATATTGCCGATTGTGGTCTGGGTGGTGCTGACACCACAACAGAGACACAATCATTAGTTACTCCTTGTCCAGCCCAGAATGGAACCACGCCCAGAGGCCCGGGGGCATTCTTCACATCCTTACGCAGGACTGGCATATGCCAGGCCAGCCCACTCCGCTTACGCTTACAGGGGGAGACGACAACACTACATGTCCCAGGTCTTCCCTGTAGTAATCTGCTGATTACAGGTCTAGTTGTCAGCAAGCCACAGCCACTAACTCATGGCTGGTTTACACCCACACCACACCCATCCAACACACGCGCCACAGGACATGTGACCCTGCCAATAAAAACGGCCGGGCGCACATGCTCGATGCCATTTCCACTCTCTTTCTGGGTGTATCCGTGTCGTTAATATTCATGCAGGAGGGACTAGGGCCCTACCACATCGCATCCCCCACTGCCAGAGGTGACATGATGGTGTCCGCACCACGATACTCAATCATAGAGGGTCCATGACTTGCCTTGCACAGAGTTGGTGGCACCGGATGCACTGTGGCCAGTACGGGCCTACTGACATGGGGCGGTGACTTGCAGTACACTGAGGTAGAGGCACCTTAAGTGCTGAGCGGGTGTGCAGCATGTGATGAGGCCCCGTCCTGGCGGTCCAGACTGGTTAGGATTTGTGTGAGCCCTGTTGGACCGCAGTGTAGGCCTGAGCCAGTGAGCAGTGCTGGCCTACCGCCACGTGGCGTTGCCTCGCGATTCACAGTTAGTGGCACCTAAAGGGCTCAGCGGGTGTGCAGCCTGCGATGATGCTGTGTGCACTGATATGATCTCTGCCATAGCGATATCAAGACCCAGAATCAAGTGTATGACCTGGTGTCCCGCAGTGGGGGCTGCATGATGTGGAGGCTGCCAAGGTCGCGGGTCCCGGGTCCCGGGCTTGGAGCTTGCACCGGCACATGGTGGGCTAACTTGGAGGCACGCCAGTGGTGGAAGGTGAGCAGTGAGGCCTGGGTGTACAGGGGTGGGTAATTAACGCTGGATGGTGGGAGGGGCTAGTGTGCAGCAGCCTCCGTGCGCAGGGGCGGGCAAGCGATGATTGCGTGTGCAATTATATGAACTATTTCACTGTCTCTCTCTCTCTCTTTCTCTCCTTCTCTTCCTTTCACTCTCTCTCTCTTTCTCCCTCTCTCTCCCTCTCGTTCTCCCTCTTTTTCTCTTTCTTTCTCTCCCTCTCTTCCTTTCACTCTCCCTCTCTTTCACTTACTCTTTCTCTTTCTCTCTCTCTTTCTCTCTCTATCCCTCTCTTTCTCTCTCTCTCTTCCTTTCACTTTCTCTCCCTCTCTTTTACACTCTCTTTCTCTTTCTCTCTCTCTCTCTTTCTCTCTCTATCTCTCTCTTTCTCTCTCTCTCTTTCTCTCTCTTCCTCTCACTCACTCTCTTCCTTTCACTCTCTCTCTCCCTCTCTTTCACTCTCACTCTCTCTGTCTCTTTCTCTCTCTCTCTTTCTTTCTCTATCTCTCTTTCTCTCCCTCCCTCTCTTCCTGGGGTGGGGTCCAGGGGTGGGATCCTGGGGTAGTTGCGGTGGGTGTTATGGCCCTCTTGGGTGTCTGAGCTGCATGATTAGTGGTTCCATGGCATCTGTTTTCTGTTTTCCTTCAGGTGTAGCTCTGGCTGGGCTCCTTTTTTTGGTGCAGGTTGTCATCCGACTTTACACCAGGTAAGAGCAGGTGTTAAATTCCTGCTGCTAACGTGCCTTATCGCCTATTTTGTGATCTTATCGCCGATCAGGCCGGTCGTTGAGAATGTTGCATAGTGGTGTTGTCGCAGCTTTTTTCATGGGAACGCCTACTCTGCATCTCATTATCGTTAGTTGCCGGGCTCATCTGTGGCAATGTTTTTTGCAGCTGCTATCGCAGGTAAACTGGTAGTATTGGCTGTTAGCATCAGCTTGTGAATGGGGCGATGAATGTATCACCACTTTGGCCGCGATAAAGTGCTGATAACTCGGCGATAAATCCTTGAGAATATGCCCCTGAGATTCTCTGAGCTTTTCAAGAGACCTCAGGATGGAACCAAAACTTTGGCCGTCAACATTAGGACACAAGTCCACTTGTGTGAAATTTGTAAAGAATCTTGGTATGAAATTGGATATTAAGCTTTCATTAAACGAGCAGATTAAATCAGTAGTGTAATCCTGTTTCTTTCAACTACGATTGATAAAACACATCATTCATCATTTTGTCCTTTCATCAAGAAATTCAGATGGTTTGCTGTTGTGACATCCAGACTTGAATATTGCAATTCCATTTACTTAGACTTACTCACTGGATATTTGAACTAACTCCAACTTGCTCAAAATGCTGAAGCAGTACTGGTTGAGAATTTAAAGTATGATTCAGTCTCACAAGGGCTGTTGGAGCTTCATTGGTTACTGGTGAAAACAAGGTCAAGTTGAAATCACTTTGTTTAATAGGTAAGTTAACTCCAGCAGAAAAATCGAAGCTCTTTACTGGTACACATTAAGGGGCACATTTTTGGAGCCTTTCCTGCACAAAATCTGAGAGGCATTATACTCTTTCTGTGTGTACTGTAGAATGCAGCACATGCACAGAAAGAAGAGGAGAAATACAGACGCACAAACTGTTGTTTTCTAGGGAGCCTGTTGTCAAAGGCTAAATACTCCCAGCTTGCCCCACCGTGTGTAGAACTTCTGCCGGACTGCGCCAGTGTGGGGGAGCCACTGTGGGTGACCCTGTTACCACTGGGGACTGCATGTCCCACAACGCTCTGTGGCCAACACAAGTGGAGCAGGTGGAGCTACAAACCCGCGCCTCATAAGATGCTCTGCAATCGTGCTGCGCGGGACACGCGTGGGCCAAGGGCGAGCCGACATGCTTGTCATAGCCCGGAAGTGGCAGAGCAGGGCCATCCCTCTTGCCATCAGAATACAACAATCACTGCAACAAAACTGTGAGTTGTTTCCCTCCAACTGCTGTTGTCTCTGTCCCTGGCTTCCCAATTGAAACCCATCCAGCACTCACTGAACTTGGTCTCAGTCCAAGGGTTTGTTTGAATCAACTGACTATTGATACGAACTATATGCCTGTTCCTACTCTGTCTTTGAGTTTTATTAAGGTTGTCACTTGTTTAAGTTGGTGTTGCCTCATTTCATGGTTATTTATCTTAAGACGCTGCCCGCATTAGCCCCATCACACATCACCCTGTTGGGGGATTACCAGTCCCAGGGTGCAATGCACATCTTACCCTGTGCCGCTACTGAGGGGGATATACACCTAACAAATGGTTCAAGAAGAAAATCACTTAAAACATACAGTTCAACATATCAATGTACAAACAATAATCAATCAAAAATTCAAAAAGAAAAAAGAAGGAGAAGAGAAAGAAGCCCCTAAGTCAAAGAAATAACAAATCAAAAGTTAATTATTTATTACATATAGTAAAAGCAACGGGAAAAGTTGTGCTCAAGACAAAGTGCTGGTATACAAACAAAACATATCACAAACCAGACAAGTGGCAAACAAGGAAATACATATTACAATAAAGGAACAACATAAACAAAAATAATGTGTCCTTCTATGTTTTTGGCCACATAAGCGTCAACGGCGTTTTGACCACTGTATAATTACACGGTCATCATCAGGACTCTCATTTTGCTTGAGCGTTGCGAACAAATCTGTATAAAAACAATCACATCAACTTTCATTTAAGGTGATCCACAAAAAATTTGAAGTAAAAACAGCAGCAAGTATTGCTTGAACAGGTCTCACTGTTGGATAGACAATTAGTTGTATCTATCTGTTACATCAAGGAGTAGAATTCAAAACTGCAGGGATCAAAACACCAAAGTCTTGGCCCAGTCAATCGGCGACTTAGTCCGTTTGCCTGCTCTTACTTTCAAAGGAATCGACTTCCACATGGGAGGCTATTCGCACCGAAAGAGGGCAAGGCACTAATACCGGGAAACTTAACAGGTTTCCAGTGGATCCACCACAAAGTCCAGTGGTCACACAGGTACTTGACATAATGAATGAAATCCAGTGTCTTAAGGCCTCCGTTTGTAATTTAGCTGACTCCCTAAGCAAGTCCCACTCATTATCCAGCAGGTAAAAGTATTGCTGAGAGAACAGCCCCGAAGAAGCCCAAGTATATCAGCGAACATGAGCAGCAACAGCCAATTAGACACCCATGGCCCTATCAAGGCCCGATTGCTGTAAGAAACCCTGATAAGAATCCTTCAACAAGTTGCACCAGCAAGGGATAAACTCAACCAAACCAGTGAAAAGCAGTCACCCTTTCACTTTTCCTGCAAAGCGTTCAGTTGCGGACCGAAGCTCAATTCACAATTCCCTGAACAGATCCCTGCACAAACGCCTAAACAGCTAGCAGCCACATAAACCCTGCAGAAGAAAGTAGATGGGGACTGAGAAGAGACTGCATCGCTGCACCTCGGGTTCACCTCTCTCCTTCTTCCAGCTACGCACTTCTATCTGCGTCTCTCCGGTGTGGAATTTCCCACTCTCCTGCTACTCACTTGTGAACTGTTAACAGGTAAACACACTATTAATTCACCTACTAAACATTCCAAGCACTTTTTTATAATTCTTAACTCCCTCCAACTCACCCCTAAGACAGTAGGCTTTAGCCGCTCTTTTTTTCTACATATAAGAGGCTTCAAAAGTTCGATTACACAACAATTAAATAGCCTTAAAAATGTTTTCCTTGAATTGTAGGGAAATGTCTATTCCAGAACTTTTGACAATGAAACCAATACCTCAAAACTTTAATAATGTGCCTCTTATTATTCTTTCTCTTTGAGAATTATACTTGCGGTTTGAAGACACAGCTACTTCATACATGGACTCTTCCAAATTCTCAGGTAAGTGACTTTCTCTGGACTCTGGATACTTCAGGACTATTCCTAATATCACCGCTTGGCCTCGGAAATCAAACTCTAAGCTCGTAAGGCACAGAGGGACAAGAACTCGCTAAACCTTGCTATCTAACCGTCAAACACGAAATGGTACTCTACCCTAACTCTAATTTCAACAAGAACGCCTTTTTAAACAACTGCTCTGACACCTGACTAAGCTAATCGCGAGCTTGGGAGACCTTCACTAGATAGAAATGTTAGTGTGGCTTAGAACTCCGCCAGCGCACTTCACTGCCAGCTCTGTCCTAGCGCCTTGAGTCAGCTGCAAAAGACTAGAGCGGCAACCTCTGCGACATTCCTCCATCTTTTGCGGGCTCAGCAATAGACTTGGCAACCTGTGACTAATATTCGGGTTGTCCCTCAAGCCCAGAAACATTTTAACAGACACCTTTCAGGAGTGGTTAAATTACATTGAAATGTCCTCTGTCTCGGTCTCTGCAACCTGACAGTACCCCCCTGCAAGGTCAGACCTCCGGGCTGAGGTTTGTGAGGGTATTCTCAATGAAAGGCCTTTGTTAATCTAGGGGCATGTACATCAATTTGTTTCTCCCAAGATCCCTCCTTAAGACCGTACCCTTTCCATTCTACCACATAGTAAATTTCTCCTCTCACAGATTTAGAGTCTAGTATTCTTTTTACTTTGAATTATTCTCTTCCTTCGACCACTATGGGCTTTGGAATCTTTGGCTCTTTTAATTAAGGTGATATTTTTTTAGTAAGGATACGTGAAACACTGGATGGATTTTGACCTGTGTGGGGGAGTTTCAATTTATAAGAAACTGGATTGCCTACCTGTTTCACTGGGTGTGGGCCTGTAAAGCAGGGTTAAAACTTCTTATTTCCTTTAAGTTTCAGATGTTTTGTATTCAACGAAACCCTATCTCCCACCTGCAGAATTGAACCAGGTCATCTTTTCATGTCTGCACAATGCTTGTAGCGTTCTTTTGCCTGAGTTACATTTTTTGAGGCTGACTCATGCACCTGATTCAAGTGTTTAACAAATTCTTGAGCCGCTGGCAAAGAAACATCCTGAAAATACACTGCAGAATTAGGGTGTCTTCCATAATTTAGAAAGAAGGGGGAAAACCCAGTGGAGGCATTTCTTGTGTTAATATGTGCGAATTCAGCTGTCCAGAGTAGATCTGGCCAGTCCCCCTCCTGATCCAAGAGAAACATCTAAGATATTTTTCTAGCTCTTGTTTGGTTCTCTCAGACCGACCATCGGTTTGTGGGTGAATGGTGGTGGAGTATCTTGTTTCTATTCCCAACATTTTTGTATAATCATTCCAGTAATGAGACAGAAATTGAGATCCCCAATCGGTAATTAAAACCTTAGGAATTCCATGAGTTTTAATTAATCTTTGGTTCAACTGTGTAGCTAATTGTTTTGCTGTAGGGTTCCTCTTTAGAGAAACAAAATGTGCCATCTTTGAGAAGGCATCTACCATTACAAGAATTGTGTCAGAACCCTGACTAGAAAGCAACTCAACTACTAAATCCATTGTGATGGTATGCCAGGGATGTGGTGGGTTAGACAGTGGTCTCAACAGACCGTGTGGGGCGCGTCTATCTGACTTTCCTCTTGCACAAGTCTCACATACTTCCACATATTTTTGAACCTCTTTAATCAACTCTGGACACCAAAAACGTTTTCGCAACAATTCTTCTGTGGAATAGATTCCCGAATGTTCTGCCATGAGACTGTCGTGGCAGTCAAACAAAGCTTGTTATTGGAGTTCGTGTGTAGGTAGATACAGCCCCTCAGCATGGAACGGCAGTGGTTCGCAAATTTCTTGTGCCGGATTTCCTTGGGCCCATAGCTGCATCTCTTCCTGAGTCATCATTTTTCTCATTTTATCTTCCAAGGTCTCCTCTATCATGGTTCCAATAATCTTGGCTTCAGGAATTATTCTTTGCTCATTTATTGGGGTCTTTTTTCCATTTGTATCAAGCCGAGACAGTGCATCTGCTTTTCCGTTATTCTTTCCAGGTCGATAGGTTATGATGAAGTCATAGTCCGCAAAGTACAAGGACCACCGTAACTACCGGGGAGTCAAGGTTTTGGCTGACTTTAAGAATTGTAGATTCCTATGATCGGTAAACACTGTTACTACATGCCTAGCCCCCAGGAGATAGTGGCGCCATTCTTGGAACACAACTTTTATGGCCAGCAACTCCTTGTCGGAAATGGTGTAATTGATCTCAGCCACTTCCAGCTTTCTGGAGTAATAAGCTACTGGGTGCAGCTGCCCGGTTTCCTTGTGTCTCTGTGACAGCACTCCTCAGATAGCCTGTTCGGACGCATCAGTTCAATGTAGAAAGGTTGAGTAGAGTTGGCATGTAACAAGATGGATGCAGAAGTAAAACCTTTTTTTAGAAATTGAAAAGCTCCTTCTGCTTTAGTTGTCCATAGTTTTTTGATGGGCATAACCTTTAAGGAGAAATCCTTGATGAATCTGCCATAGAAATTCGCAAAACCAACGAAGCTTTAGATTTCCTCAACCAAAGTGGGTGAAGGCTAATTGAGTACTGCGTCTATCTTCTTCACATTCATAGTCAGACCCTTAGGAGTGAGGATAAATCCTAAGAAGTCTACTGTCTTTACTCTGCACACTTTTCTAGCTTGACATACAGGCTATTTTCCTGCAAACATCGCAGGATTCTTTTTACTTGTAGTTGGTGCTGTTCCTCAGAGGATGAGTAGATTAAAATGTCATCAATGAACACAATGGCACACTGATCTATGAATTCTTTTAACACATCATTATGAAAAATTGGAAGACTGCTGAGGCGTTGCTTAGACTGTAGGGCATGACTTGGTATTCATACATCCTGATTTTGTCCTGAAGGCGGTCTTCCACTCATCGCCTTTTCGCACCCTGATGAGATGGTATGCGCCTTGCAAGTCCAATTTGGTAAATATTTTCTCTTCTTTGAGTTGATCTAGTAAGACGGAAGTCAATGGCAGTGGGTAACGATTCTTTGTGGTGATTTTGTTCAGTAATCTCAACTCTCCATCTGGTTTTGGGACAAAAAAAAGTTGAGAGGAGACTGGGGACTGCGAAGGACTTATGAAACCGTTTTACAGTTACTTTTGTTGATACTCCTTCAAATGTTTATTCTCTGCTTCAGTAAGTGCATAGATTCGACTACATGAGTGGTTAGCACCCGGTTCCCAGACAATTTTAGAATCATACAATCAATGAGGTGGAAGCTTCATGGATTCTGATGGATTCTGATTCACTGTAAAATTTATTCTGAAAACTCCTGGTACTCCACTGGAAGAAACTCAGTTTGCACCGCACACACCATCATCTTCTTTTCACACAGCATGGTTGCCGGGCCTCTCTCTTCTCCCTCTATATTCTCGTGGAAGCAATGTTCCAAACAGTAACTGGAATGCATCACCACCATTCTCTCACTCCGGTTTATCATCGTGTTATGCTCCGTTAGCCAAGGAATTCCAAAGATGATCTGAAACTGTGGAGCATCGATAAGGTTAATTTGTATCTTCTCCCGGTGGCCTTCAGAGGAAAGGAGTTCCACTACTTCAGTATGGCTCACAATTGGGCTGGATGAGAAATTGGTTCCATCCACTGCCTTTAGAGCTTCATATTTAATTCTTAGAATTGACTTCAAACCGATTTTGGATGCAAATTTTAGGTCGCAGAACTTCCCCATTGCGCCAGAGTCCAGCATTACGGTAACTTCAGAGAGTGTGTGTTCTCGGAACTTCAAAGTTAGAATCAAAATTAGGTGCGGGCCAAAGACTGCAACGTATTTGCCAACTGATGGTTTGTTGGAGTTGTCTCTACTTTAGCATCCACCAGTCCAACTCCTCCTACTGGTGGTGCTGCCAGTTTTCCTTCTTGTAGAGCTTTGATTTTTTGGGACATCCTTTCACAAAATGGCCACTAGTTCCATAATACAGGCAAAGGTTGTTTAGTCTTCGCTTTTCTTTCTCTTCTTTTGAAAGTGGTCCCCTAATGGCTCCAATTTGCATGGGCTCTGCACCGTGCTCTTTTTCTGCAGGTCTGGCGACATCTGTTCTCACCCGATACAATCTGGGAATACTGGGTCGAAACTCCTGTCTTCTCTCGTCCTTTCTCTCCGTTTGACGATAATCAATTTCCAAGGCAAGATCAATTAACGCTGACACATCGGTGGGACGATTTGGGATTTGTGCAAGGGCATCCTTTAGGTCATTCATCAAACCACAATAGAATAAGGTGGTCCTCTTGCTCTCAGGCTATTCTGTCTCCACAACAAACTTATTATATTGAGCAAGGTAGGTTACTAATTCACGATTTCCTTATCTCAATTCCAGTAGTTCATTATCAGTGGCCTGAGCCACTTTCCGACGATCGATTATATGCAAAAATTATTTTTAAATTATATAGAATTGGCTAGTCTTGGCAGACCAGAGGCATGGACCAGAAAGCGACGTCTCCATTCAGATATGAAAGGATAAAGGCAATTTGAGAATGTGCATCAGGAAAGACTGTTGGACGGCACATGAAGTGTTAAGAATACTTGAGCTTACTGAGGATCCCCACTGAACCTTACTGGAGGGGCTAATGGGATAATAGGGGCCAACAAGTGCACTACTTGAGTGGTGGACCCTAAACTCATAGAAGAACTGGAACTAGAGGTGGTAGAACTAGTAGTGGAAGAATTAAACCTAACACCTGGACTTTCTCCCTTAATGTGAGTAGTTAATTCCATTGTTTCTCTCCTAGAAGCTTCTATCTCTGATTTTAGAGCTTTGTTCTCCTCCCTAACTGCTAGTAGTTCCTGTTGAATTACTTCTGAAACCTTTCTGAGATTCTTTATATCAAAACCCTCAGCCATTCTGCTCAGGAAAGAAACCTTTTGTGGGCACTTCACTCTGTAAAAACCAGTGAAAAGCACTCACCCTTTCACCTTTCCTACGACTCTCTCAGGAGCGGAATGAAGCTCCATTCCCAATTACCCGAACAGATGTCCGCACGAACGCCTAGACAGCTAGTGGTCGCGTGAACCCTGCCTGGGGAAAGGGGATGGGAGCAGAGCAGAGACTGTCTCACTGCACCTCGGATTCGCCTGTCTCCTTCTTCCAGCTACGCACTTCTATCTGCGTCTCTCTGGTTTATAATCTCTCACTCTCCTGCTCCTCATTGTGAACTGTTAACAGGTAAACACACTATTAATTCACCCACTAAACCTTTCGAGCACTTTTTATAATTATTAACTCCCTCCAACTTACCCCTAAGACAGAAGGCTTTAGCCGCTCTTCTTTTCTACATAAACCAGGCTTCAAAAGTTTGATTACACATTAATTGATTAGCCTTAAAAATGTTTTCTTTGAATTGTAGGGAAATATCTATTCCAGAACTTTTGACAATGAAACCAATACCTCAACACTTTAATAATTGGCCTCTTATTATTTTTGCTCTTTCAGAATTAAACTTGTGGTTTGAAGAAACAGCTACTTCATACATGGACTCTTCCAAATTCTCAGGTAAGTGAATTTCTCTGGGTTCTGGATACTTCAGGACGATTCTGAATATCCCCGCTTGGCCTCGGAAATAAAACTCTAAGCTTGTATGTCACAGGGGGGCAAGAACTAGCTAAACCTAACTATCTAACCATCGAACATGAAAGAGTACTCTAACCTAACTCTAATTTCCTCAAGAACGCATTTATAAAAAACTACTCTGACACCTGAGTAAGCTAAACGCAAGCGTGGGAGACCTTCACAAGACAGGAACATTGGTGAAGTGCGCAGCTTAGAACTCTGCCAGCGCAATTCACTGCTGGCTCTGTTCTCGCGCCTTGAGCCAGCTGCGAGAGACTAGAGCGGCAACCTCTGCGTTATTCCTCCATCTTTTGCGGGCTCTGCCATAGACGGGCAACCTGTGACTATTACTCGGGTTCTCCCTCGAGCCCAGAAATGTTTTAGCAGATACCTTTCAGGAGTGGTTAAAGAACATTGAAATGTGCTCTCTCTGGGTCTCCGCAACCTGACACTACAACCCAGAATCCTGGATACCACCTTCCAGCACCTCTGTTCCCGATTAACCAGGACCACTTACGACCCACCAGGCTGTGGGCACCCAAAGAGAACCCTAACAAATCTGGAATGGAAAAATGTAGTATACATGACCAATGTCCCAAAATGCATAGGCAACACATATAGAGAAGATAAGGATTCTCTTTGTAATAAATATACACAGTGGATACAACATGTTAGGGGCTGTCGATCTGTAATCAGAGATGACATCCTTAGGATCAAGTGACACACATCACCTGAAGTACCATTTGACTATATTGCGCTGACACTCCCTCATCGCCATATGTCCCAAAACCTTGGTAACTTCGATATTTTTACTCAAAATGTCACTTGCTCCAGCATTCGCATTAAGCTTAACCCCCCCAGAACCAGCCACACATCTGAGTTTGTCACCACTTAGGGAAATAGATTGAAGGTATCCCCCTCTCGCTTTCGGCTATACACATTAGGCCACCACTTGTCAGCGAAATTGCTATCCCCCCTACATCAGTTCCGGCAATCTCAGTCCTGGGCAATTTAGCCTCAAAAGACACCATTTCGGAGGGAAGGAAGGAGGACTTAGTAATGCAAGCTCTATTGCGTAGTGAGCAAATTGAGAAATTTTACACCTCTTCTAGCATAAGCCTTTTATCTTGGAACATAGCTGGACTAAAGTCCAGGGGCGCATCCCCCGAGTGACACACACTTATCGAACAATATGACATATGTCTCTTCCAAGAAACATGGTTAGCAGAGCCCCTTTTTCAGCTAGGGTATTTAAATTATCACACCAAGGCGAGATGAGGAGATAAAGGAAGCCCCTCTGGGGGGCCACAACTTTGGTCAGGCAGGCCCTTAATTACAAGATTAATGAGCTCCCAAACCAGTGTAACAACATCTTAGCCATCAGGCTGACAGAGGGCCCCCATGGGATTATTGACATCTACAACATCTATGCCATAGGGCTCAGTAAGGGGAAGAGATCAGAGGTCATAACAATCCTTGATGACCTCTCTAAGAATTCCCAGGTGATAGTGGCGGGAGATCTTAACTCAACCTTTGAGCCACTTGGTATTGAGGACCATGATTTAGTAAAGGGGGAAGATGCACAATGGGGAATTCAAGACCTTAAGCTAACACTTAAAAAGAGGTGAGCAGAGGTGGCAATTAAAATTAAAGCCACCTGCTTGGGGAAAGGCCTACGGGTGGCCAACGGAAGAACTCCCGCCGATAGGCATGGGGCTAACACCTTTAAAAAAGTCTGTCACATGAGACGCTTTGACTACATGTTAAGAAGTCTAAATATCTTGCACACACTCTCAGACATGGAGGTATATGACCGCCTGGAGAGCGACCACAACCCGATTTGCTCAACCTTCAAACTATTGGTCCCACAGGAACATATCTTACCAGATATCCCACTCACTACTCGTGACCTGTTGCCCACCAATGACATGAGGCGTCTTAAGTGGGCAATGGTTCTGGAGAAGCCACATATTCTTGATTCCATTTCCAGGGAACCTGAGTGTACAATAGCTGAATTGGAGGCCCTGTCATCCTGCTCCGCCCCCTTGCAGCCGTAACCGCATACCGCAACAAATTTTTCTCAAAACTGCGACCCCTTTTTATTAAAGTGGGTAGGACTAAAAGCACATCCCAAACAAATCTGTGCCACTGGTTTAATAATGAATGCAAAATGGCCAGGAGTAATCTTGTGGATGCGATTAAATCAAAGGAGCCCTGTAGTGTGCGAAGGGCAAGGCTAAAGTATAGGAGAGCCCAAGTCAAAACAAAAAAGGAATGGGATGAACGTAGGTGGCAGGACCTCAGAATGGCATCCGCTAATAATAACACCCGTAGGTTTTGACATTGGTGAAATGGGACAGGGACGGATCTTGACCTCAACAACAGAACCACGTAGCACAAGACCATTGGGTTAGCCATTTCAAATCACATTATGCTGCTGACCCTGCAAAGGCTAGTGCTCCAACACTCCCTCACATTTATTACCTTAGTAAGCCTTTCACTGTAGCTGACGTTAAGGCAGGTCTTTGTGCAATTGTGGAGGCCAAAGCACCAGGAATAGATGGCCTCCCGGCCGATATCAATCTCCATGACATGGAAAAATGGAATAGGTATATTTTGCTACTAGCAAATGATGTTGCCCTTGGAGCACCTATACCTGATTCCTGGAAGAGGCTGAGATTATCCCAGTGTACAAAAAAGGTTTATTAAACCCTCCAGGAAATTATAGGCCTATTAGCTTAATTGATTCCATACAAAAAGTGACTGCCCCGACTGGTGTTAGGAAAGGTTCAAAAATGGATCAAGGACCAGGATATTCTCACTCCCTTACAGGCGAGCTTTCAAAATCATGTTAGCACGATTGACCAGGTATTTAGGTTCAAAGTAATACACTGGCAAACTGTAGCTTTAGACAAGGGCACCATGTATGCTGCCTTTGTTGACCTCAAGTCAGTCTTTGATCTGGTCTCTCGGAGCAAGCTTTGTGCTGTGCTCTAGGAGTTGGGATGTAGCCCTTAACTGCTCTCCCTCATAGCTCGCCTCAATGAGGACAACTTTGACCAAATACATTGGAGAATGCAGAGAAATGTCATCATACTCTTCCCTGTTGTGAAGGGAGTGTGTCAAGGCTGTGTCCTGGCCCCTACATTATTCTCACTTTTTATAAATGGTATCGCCAAGCATCTAACATCCATCCCTACCAATGCTCCGTCTCTTGCAGGTGAGAGAGCGCAATTTGAATGCAGAGTATATCGTAACCATATTTAGACGTATATGTTATAAACGTAGGAATGAAACGTATATCGTAATGTAAAGTTGACAATTATAACATAAAAGCCAACGAATATGATAACATGCTATAGGAAATGTAAATGTATTCGCATGTTAAAATGCATTAGATTTAGAAGGCCTGTATACATGATGGGTAGAAATGTAGAAATGTAGAAATGCTTATGAAATGTAGAACGTGCACAGTAGAATTCGCGTATATGTGTAACTTTAAATGGAGAAGCGGCGAGAAATGTAATGTGGAAAAGCATAAACGTATATGATAATGTAACCAAGGAGAAGGCATAAGTTATATTCTATACAGTCGTATTCTATATATATATATGTCTAATGTAGAATGTATTTAAGTATAACTAGGGCGTTTGTTAAAAGTACGAATATATAAATGTAGGCCAAAGGTTATACTGTATAGAGAGTTTTCTGTAGGAATGCTGGAAGAGTTTAGGTCATTTGTGTTTGTAACCTGACTGACCAAGAGTTCGAAGGAGCATAGTCACAAGAATGTAATTTAGAGGGTTTGTAAAAGTCGTAAATAGTTTGATGTGGACGTGAGAGCCGAGAAGTCTAGCACTTGTTAGATTTAAGGTGACAATGCCGGACAGAACATGTTGTTCGAACGTGAGGAGAGGCATATGTTGAAGTGGACTATGTTTTGACAAGACCATTCACATGATCTAGAAGGTTAAGAAGTGTACAGATAAGTTAAGGCCTTGTCCAAGTTTCTATGACACTTGAGCCGAAAGAGTCAATAAATGTCGACGATGAGATGATGAAGATGACATCGAAAGGAGAAGGGTCAACTTAACGAACGACGCAAGGAATGGACCAATGGAAGAAGAAGAAGTTGACATCATCGGGGGAAGTCCGTGGTGGGCGTCAAGGGGCGTTCCACCCACACTGAGATTGTGTATTTTAGGGACAGCACCCCGGGGAGGAGAGAGCAATCAGAGCAATCAGAGCAATCAGGGAAGGGAAGAGCAATTAGAAATTGGGAGATTAGGAACAGCGAGACGAATTGCTCAGAACAAGGGCGAAGGGTAGATGCCTTGAACAGATGCGCTAAGACATCAGAGCGCAAGGGAGCAGTAGGCCGAGGACCCTTAGAGAGCGGATGGGTAGGCAGATAGGGTACTGTTTCTGAAACTTAAGATTTCCTTTAAAGGCTAAAGAGAGTTTGAACTTCTTTGGAAGTCAAACTGCTGACACCTTTTTAGGGAAGAAGCTGGCGAAGTAGGGTTGACACTTAGTATAGAGTAGGGACAGATTAACTTGATGATTGTTTTTATCTTACTGCAGATGACGCAGAAGGAACCACTTCACACAGAAGCTTAAGAGGCGGATATTGAAACTGATTTTGTAAATTGTATACCTTGAGATTTTATCCTGAGTGGATTGTATCGTATTCAAATTAATCTTTATATAAACTCTTAAAACTTTATCAGTTGTAAGTGGTTCTTCAGAGTGGCGTCAGTTAATGGGGTTTGTCTAACCAAGGAGGGGGTGGTCCTTTCCTCAATGACAGATAAGAGCGGTCCAAAACAGACGAATGGGATTCTTTATTAAATTTATCATACTCATAAATTGATATCAAAATCTCATTCCCCGCAGTTGGTAGCAGAGGATGGTTATCTTCTTGAGGAAGACGACCTAGGCCAGGTTAGTTTACCCCAAGGTCCCTAGTCATCGTCGACCAGAAGAAGAATCGCAGCCGAAGACACGGTGCTGATGGTGCGTCGAGAGAAAAGCAGCAGAATCGGTCGAGAGTGAGTATGAGGGTCATGCGTTGTAAGATTGCGGTGTTATATGTTGTTCCTGTGTTGTAATGTCAAGCGGAGTTGAATGCCTGTAGTGTGATTGGGGGAAGGTTGTGAGCGCGCGCAACCGGATGAAATCTTATGTCCAGAGGACTTAAGTGGTTCGGGTGTATCGAACACCCAGAGTAATTTGTCTACCGTTGAAAGGGGGTCATGAGGTACCATTGATTTCCCGACAGACCGATGATAGGGGGAGCGTATGTGTGAGTGAATGAGTAACGGACGCTGGTCGTACGTTTACTGTGCGTAAGTAACCTATCAGTTGAGGCAAGTGTCCGACCGTAAGAGGAAAGACGCTGTGCCAGTTGAGGTAGCAATTACAGTTAGACTGTGGCCGTACAGTCAGAGAAAAGTGATCGCTTGGACGGAAGTAGTCATTTTTCGATGTATGAATGAAAACGCATGTGAGATCGTGAAACGAGTTGAGAGACGAGGGAAGCTGCTGAAGGGACAAGAGACGTCAGCGTAAAGCGACGCTGAGATTGGTAGGTTGGCATAGAACTGTGCTGGGATAGGCGGATTAGCGAGAGTCGTACAGGGATTGGTGGTTGTTATCAAGACACAAAGAACTGAGAAATATTGTAAGTTATCAAAATGAAGTGTTTTAAGGGTTTAGGAAAAATCTTTAAAAAGAAAAGGAGAAATTTACATGCCGGAGAAGAAGCTCCACCAGAAGGCACACCAGCATATCATATGGCAGTCAATGTAGGCTTACACTCGATATTATGGATTTCCGAGTGGCACAGACTAACTGAAGGGCAAAAAGAACTGGCGTTTCCAAGATTTGGAACGTTCAAATTAGAAGTGTTGAATCAACTGAAGGCGACGATGCTTTCAACGAGACCTCTACCGAGGCCAACACAATTCGAAGCTCTTGGTGTGTGGTTTAGAACAGCACACGAAAGGGGCGTAAAAAGGCGCCAAGAAAGAGTGAGAAGATCGGTAAAGGCGGTGCAGGAAGCTAAATGGGACGATGAAGCTAAGAAATGGAGGGTGCAGAAGATAGAAGCAGATAAACTGTACCCGATGTTGGAAGTTGCGGGAGAAAAGAAACCTCTAGAACAGGAAGATGAGGAAAGCGAGTCGGAGGAGGAACTGCTAGAGAGGCTATTGACAGACAGACCACCTCCATACAGTGGGGAACTTGCGAGTCCCATATTACCGCAGACAGACAGAACTAGGTGGGGGGAATATAAGTCGATCCCAGTAACAGAGTGGGACGCTACCAAAGCTGAGGAGATACCCCAAATTAGTTCAGAACAGAGAGTAGTGGGAAGATTTGTGGTCCAGAAGGCTCCAGAGACGCAATGCGCTAGGTCGTACCAAATGCCGGACGCTTTACAGGTCCCGGTCACCATAGGCCCTATTGTGTCAATCTACAACCCGGAAGGGGTCCAGCAGGATGAACAGGCACGATGGGACACTGAAGGAGCAGAGAATAGGAATGCCACAATGAATACCCACAGGCAAATACGAGCACCAATAAGTCGGAGTACCCCATTAGATTCTGCAACGGGTCCCAGAGTAGAACAGCGAGGTCGAAGAGGGTCAATGGATTTGAGGGGTCCTAAACCGAAAACCCATAAGGAATTAAGGGAATACCTGAGAGAATGGGACGCCGCCGAAGAAGCGCGGAATAGAAGTTTAGAAACGGGATCCGAGTGGAGAGAGCAGGATAACAAGATTCTCTCTCATTGTGGAGCGGGTGAAAGCAGCCCCGAGTGGGAGAGAGGAAGTCAAGAAAGCAGAAGAGACATTTGTCCTACTGATAACAGCAATAGGTTAATGTGCGAAGATAGAAGTACAGGGTGTGGCGAAGTGCCTCGCGTCACCTTCAGTGAAGGGGAACGTAGGACACAGGAGTACCGGAATACCTTTAGGTGCACACACCATGCCCCGGGTGAGGAGGCAAGACATTGGAGTCACGGAAACATGGAGAGTCGCGAAGCGTCTCGACATGCATCTGGTGATAGCGGTCGGAGTCATGAAAATATAGGGAGTCGCGAAACGTCTCGCCATCCATCTGGTGACCACGAAAGAGATCGCGGGAGCATGGGGAGCCATGAAGGTCCTTATCGTCTGTTAAGTGATACCAGACAGCAAGCGAGTTACAGTGGTTTAGAGCAGAACGGTGAATCCTATCTCATAGCTGGAGAAACCGAGCCTAGAAGACGGAATGTAGGGTTGGAGGATAGAGCATTATTCCACCATACCCCACGTGAAGACGGAAAGGCTTGGGATCTCGAGGGGTGGGAACGAAGAGAAGGAAGCAGAGCTCCTCATAACTCACCTGTGCTCAGGCGTAGGGCGCATAGTGGAGGTGAGAGAGATATGAGAGAAGAACACAGAACTGAGATGCTGAAAGCGGAAATAAAAGCAAAACGACTTGACGTAATGAGTTTGAAGGCAGATCTGGATGAATTGATTGACGGTACAGTGTCATTAGAGAGATTAGCCTCGTATACACCAGATGAGATACTGTTCTTATCGAAAGATATTACTCGAAGAGCGAGGTCAGCTCATGAGAACTTATCTAATTTGGCAAACAGGTACATGGTAGACCTGTCACGAACTAGGGCTTTACAGAGCAACCATAGGCTAACATGCACGGATCAGGATTTGGATGACCGTAGAACGATCGCGCTGAAGGTTCACATAAGGGAATTGATCATAAGTATCAGGATATGGAGAGATCTGGATAGATGGGAGGAAAGATGGTCCAAGAAGGGCTCCGTTAGACGGAGTGTGCTTGAGAAGTCCCAGGATGCAGACTTGATGAGAATGGAAGCCTTCCCGTTGCGAGAAATCGCGAATGGAAGCTACGTTCATGTGCCCTGGAGTAGGGGGGATTTGGCGGCGTTTACCAATTCCTTCCCAAAGCTTAGGGATAACCCTGTTGAGTGGTACAAGCAGGTAGAAAGATTCGTGAAGATCTCGAAGGTACTGTGGATCGATTTGAACACACTGTTCGATATCGTAGTACCCGGAGACTTGTGGACGGCGTGTAAGCTTAGTGTTGACTGGCCCACTTGTGAGCCAACGAGAGAAGCCAGGACTATGGTCCATCTCATAGAGTCATGGAAAAATACGAGAGGGTAATAACATGGCTAAAAGAGAAAGTGCCGGTGCAAGACATAGACTGGGTAAAGATAGATCGAACTACTCAGGAACCGAAAGAGACAGTTCATGAGTTTTACGAGCGATTGCTGAAAGCATTTAAGCAGTACAGCGGGTTAGATGTGATGGATCCAAAGGACATTGGACAGTTTGTTTCAAAGTTTGTCCTCGGATTGAGATCAGAAATATGCCTAATGATCCAGCAGCATCTGATCTGTTGGCAAAACAAACCTTTAGACGAGATTTTGAGATACGCAAGGTATTGTAGTGACGAGATAGACTCTAAGGCAAAGAAGCTTAAAGAAAAGTTAATGCTAGTGCAAATGCAAGCTGCTGGGAAGGATAAACAGCGGCAGCAGGGAACGGGAACGCTGGCAAAGAAACAGAATAACCAGAGCAGAGATGAGGAAGAAAGACCAAGACCGAGAATGGATATCGCGACACTGAAAAAGACGACAAGATGCCATCAGTGTAATGAGGTGGGACACTGGCGACGCGAGTGTCCTTACAATGTTGAGTCAGGGGAATTAGAACAGGAGGAGGAGGAGGTTCAGCACAACGTGGTTAAGGGAGCCACAGTCCCGAAGGGCAAGTTTGTCAAAGGGGGGACTCAGACTCCTCGAGCCCCGTTTCCTCAACCACCTCGCATCTCAAACGGAGGGAAAACCTACAGACAGATGCCATTGTTTGTAGGAGGAGAGGAATGCTACTACGTTGATCCTCTTACAGGGCAGCGGGCGAGTAGGGAAGAAGACTGTACTCTAGGAGCCGCCTTGGAAGTAGACCAGAGAGGACCATACGTAGAGGCGGAAATAGCGGGATGTCCTACAACCTTTTTGGTGGATACAGGGGCCACTCGATCCACGTTAAGATCTGCGGTAGTCCCGGGTCTGCCAATATCGGGAGAAACGGTACAGGTGGTAGGAGTCGCGAACAAAAGGATGACAAATCCCTTGACCGAACCAGTGTCAGTAAGGATAGGGAACTACAGTGATGAACATCAGTTCGTGATCTGTGATTCTAGTCCTGTGTGCTTACTAGGGAGAGATTTGCTGTGCAAACTAAATTGCACGATACATTGCACACCAGAAGGAGTAGAAGTGCAGACCAATGATGAGGATGCTGATTTTAAAGTCATGAAGTCGCAGGAATGCGTGGAATTATATCCTACCTTAACAGTGGAGGAGCTTCCACAGGACTTGAGGGAGAAAGTGTCAGCTGAGGTGTGGGATTTTACTGGAGAAGAAATAGGACTGATCAAAGGAGTGGAACCAGTAAAGATCTTGGTAAGACTCAATGCTGAGTATCCAAGAACACCACAATACAAGTTGACACCAGAGACGATTGCAGGAATAAAACCTGTGATCGAATCCATGATTAAGCAGGGAATACTGAAGGAGATCGTGGGTAGTCCATGTAACTCCCCGATCATGGGTTTGCAGAAACCTAGTGGAAAATACAGAATAGTACAGGATCTTCGGAAGATTAATAATATTGTTGTCTCATGTTGTCCAGTGGTACCGAATCCATCAGTGATATTATTTCAGATACCGTTCCAAGCTGAATGGTTTACCGTGATAGATTTGTGCCAGGCTTTCTTTTCGATACCTTTAGATGAAGAGAGCCAGTATCTTTTCGCTTTCAAACTGGAAGATCGCGTCTTAACATGGTGTCGTATCCCTCAGGGGTATACAGAAAGCCCGTCGATCTTTAACCAGTTATTGAAACGAAATCTTGAGAGTCTAGTACTGCCCAAGAATTCAGTTCTGGTCCAGTACATAGACGACCTCCTGGTTGCGTCAGAAACTGAGGAAGCTTGCAGAGAAGACACCATCACCTTGTTAAATCACTTGGCCGAGAACGGACACAAGGTGTCTCCAGGTAAATTGCAATATTGTAAGACTGAGGTGCAATACTTGGGCCACAGGATCGAAAAGGGAAAGCGGAAGGTGTCTCCAGACAGAATAGAGGCGATTATGAAAATGAATGCGCCTACAACACAAAGAGAAGTCAGGATGTTTCTAGGCATGGTCGGTTATTGTCGACAGTGGATAGCAAACTTTTCACTGAAGGCTAAACCGTTATTGCAACTGACGCACAAAGGAGTAAGTGATCCGGTACCATGGGACAAAGATTGTTTGATGGCATTTTTGCAGCTGAGGGAGGACTTATGTCGTGCCCCGGCTTTAGGGATGCCTGATTACACAAAACCATTTTTGCTTTACTGCTGCGAAAGAGAGGGATGCGCTTTAGCGGTATTAGCACAGCTCCACGGAGATGCGCGCAGGCCAGTGGCGTACTTTTCGGCTACATTAGATCCAGTAGCCGCAGCGTTGCCCGGATGTCTCAAATCCGTAGCTGCAACGGGTGTCAGCATTGAACGATCTGAGAGCGTAGTCATGGGTCATCAGTTGGAGGTGTATGTACCACATTCTGTAGAACTGTTGATGACCAGGACTAAGACTCAGCATCTGACGAATAGCAGGCTCACACGCTACGAGCAGGTCATACTGGCTGCCGAGAATGTGACCCTGAAGAGATGCTCTGTCTTGAACCCTGCAACCTTGATGCCACTTCCGAATGATGTGGAAGATGAAAATTGTACAGAACATGACTGCCTCGATGTGACTGAACTATGTACCAAACCGAGACCTGATATCGTAGATGAGCCATTGACAGACCCAGACGAAATTTTCTTCGTTGATGGTTCATGCGTAAGAAACGATGTCGGTCAGCTGAGAGCAGCTTATGCAGTATGCACGATTACCAGAGTTATAGAAGCCGCTTGCCTGGAAGGAGTCCACTCCGCACAGGTAGCTGAAATTGTGGCTTTGACTCGTGCTTGCTTAGCAGGCGACAGACTTCGAGTCACTATATACACCGATAGCCAGTATGGTTTCGGCGTAGTTCATGATTACGGGCAGTTGTGGTCTCAAAGAGGTTATATGACCTCCTCGGGTTCTCCGATTAGGAATGGAGAATTCGTGAAACTTCTGTTAGAGGCTTTACAAAAACCTATGGCCATAGCTGTGGTCAAATGTGTAGCTCACACCAAAAATGTTGATTTTGTATCGCTAGGAAATAGGTACGCAGACGAAGTAGCGCGTTATTGCGCAGAGCAGGGATATTCTCACACTGACGTGAAAGTGGGGGGAATCCAGGAAAGAACTGAACTGACTATGTTATTGGATACTGTAGATACATGGGATGAGTTGAGAGCAGTACAGGAAAATGCACCAGATGAGGAGAAAAAGAGCTGGGAAACAGCAGGTTGCGGGAAGAGTGAGATGAACTTTTGGGTTTCTGCCGACGGAAGGGCAGTTTTACCAAATGAACTCATTAGTCCCATGGCAAGAAAATTGCATGGATCAGCACACATAGGAAGAGATGCTATGGTGAGAGTATTCAGACAAACATGGTTCAATCCGAAGTTTAGAATAGCGGCAGAGGCAGTGTGTCAGCGATGTACGATCTGTCAGCAACTAAATGTGGGAAAGAGAACACCAGTTACCTTGAGTCATATAGGAAGGTCTGGGGGGCCTTTCAATAGGATGCAGATTGACTTCATAGAAATGCCTCCATGTAACAGACTCAGATACGTTTTAGTGATTGTCTGCATATTTTCTAGATGGGTTGAGGCTTACCCTACACGTAGATGCGATACACTTACAGTAGCAAAGCTGTTACTTAGAGAGTTGATACCGAGGTTTGGGGTGCCATCCTCTTTGGAATCGGACAGAGGAACTCATTTTAATAGCGAAGTGGTGAAGATGCTGTGTTCAGCCTTGAATATCGATCAGAAGTTACACTGCAGCTATCGACCAGAAGCTTCAGGGATCGTAGAGCAAATTAACAGCACTATCAAGTCCAGACTGGCTAAAGTTTGTTCATCGACATCCCTGAATTGGCCAGACGCACTTCCAGTAGTTCTTATGAGCATACGTAGCACACCAGATAGAAGAACAGGCCTCTCTCCACATGAAGTGCTAATGGGGAGAGCCATGAGATTGCCATCGGTTCCGACTGCAGCGCTAGTGAACATCACAGACGATTTGATCTTGGACTACTGCAAGGGACTATCTGATGCCGTTAATTCTGTGTCCCTCCAGGTCCAGGCTGCAGAGGTTCCGTCAGTACAAGACTTGTGCCATGACCTGAGTCCAGGAGACTGGGTCCTGGTGAAGAAGCATGTCAGGAAGAACTGCTTAGACGTGCGTTGGCGAGGACCGTTTCAAGTCATACTTGTAACGAATACCGCAGTGAAGTGTGGAGGTCTGCCGAACTGGATACATGCCTCGCACACCCGAAGAGTGCCAACACCTCCAGAAGACACAGCTCCTCTCTCGGATGAGAATCCGGCGGGAAGCGGAGAAACCATAGAGGGGAAAAGCCAAGCTGTGGAGGTGAGCGAAGAAGCTGAAACTGTGTTGGAACAGGTCGACGAAGGTCAAGACACTAGCGAGACCGAAGTCGTCTCAGGAGAAGACAGTAACTGGGAAACTGAATCGGAAACTGAGCAAACTGAGAGTGACCAAGAGACGGGTCCAAGGACAAGGAGCAGAAAGACGGGAAGCGACAAAGCCGTTTGGCCGGAGAGAAGGAAAAGGCCAAATTCGGAAGGAAAGAACGAAAGAACTCTTGCTCCTGTCGCTGAAGAGTCGGATCAGGAGGAAGAAACGACAGATTCAGGAACTGAGAGTCCACGAAGATCAAGAAGGGTACGTGTGCCCTGCAGAAGGTACGCCACCCCAGAGTGGACTTATCTAGCAGATGTATTGGGGACAGAAATCTGGGAGAGTGAAGAGCGTGAAAGTAATCGATCTCGATCCATTTGTGGCAGTGGAGATATGGATGTTGGCACCTGGACTCGAGACTGAGGGGTTACTGACTTTCACACTTCCCATACCCCCACGTTTGAGTAAAATTCAAGATCTAGTGCTAAAAAGATTACAGTTTCCAACAGCTGGTCAACAAATGACAGAAGAAGAAGAAAAAGTTATTCGTTTTGAACTATTAATAATTGTTGTGAAGGCTGCAGGTCCGAGAATAATTGTTGATGCATAAAAGACTTTTGTACGTATGTTATAAAGAAGAAGATAACCTAGCACCGAGTGGAAAGAAGAATAAAATTAGGGATTACATTTAGAGGACGGAGAAGGGCTAGGGTTGTCTGCTGCTAAGAAGAGAAAAGACATTGTTGCGAAAAGATACCTGTTGATAAAAAGCACTTTAAAGACTGTGAAAACAAAAAGCAACTGAAGACTGAACAGAGAGAACTTTTGCTAAAGAAGCGAGGTACGCTGTTTTGATAACATGGAGAACGGCAACCCAAACAGGAAAGCTAGATGTATAGTAGGTACACTTATAGCAATAGTGATATTTCTCATAATTACAGTAGTTACAATATCGTACATAATAGGACATGAAAACGATAAAGAAATAGCAACTGTAAAATTTGTAACGACTTTGAAACCTGCTCTTGTGGGAAAGAAGGAGGAGAGCACTGTTATACGTGAAAAGGCGTTACTTGCAGATGAAGCTCGTAGATTACACATAGATGAGTCACAGGGAAATTTTAGGTCAAATGCATATGCCAAATTATTGTACGAATATATCGATGCCATGGAGGCCAAAGATTGCTACGTTTGTATGCAATTGCCGGCTTCTGTAGACGAAGGCATTAGGTATCACCATCTCCCATTGACTTATGGGATAACATGTAGTTTACTGCTTAGTATATTTTATGGTAGAGAAGGATTTGAGTACTACTTTTCAAATTATGATTCGGTACTGCCTGAAGTTCCGAATTATAAGCAAATGAATAAGTGGGACTACTACAAAAAGGAAGATAGACTAGCTAAATTCTTTCTTCCTTGGGACACATTGGATACATCATATGCACGTAGAAATAATCTGACTTGCAAAGTATCAGAAGTGGAGAAAAGATTTATAGCACAAGTAGATGATCGATGTAGACGGCAGAAAGTTTTAAAAATGTCAGGACAATGGAAAATAGACTGGACAGAAGAAGAGAAGGCACATAAAAGGAAAGGTAGCAATGGTCCAATAGCATTGGATAGAACGCAGAAAGGAAAGTTATGTTTAGCTCGAAGCAAGACGTATTACGAGAGTGAATTTGTAGGTGAAGTTAGTTGCGAGCACTCTTTTAAACTAGAGTATTACACGAAAGATTTTAAGAAGGGAATGCAAGCTATTCCGAATGTATATTTTGTATGTGGGAGAAATGCCTATGTAAAACTGCCTGACAATTGGTATGGTTCGTGTTACTTGGCAATTGTCTTCCCCAAAATATATCATGCAAAGGATTTAGCGATTATAGAAGGAAAGGCTTCGAGGAGAACGAAAAGGGAAGTAGGAGATGCAGAAGTAGTAGGAGATGTATTTGGAGCAATGTTTCCATTGTTAGGTTTGATTCTTAACGATGTTAAGATTAGAAGGTTAGCGACAGTCGTGGATAGATTGTCTGCTAGCACTGCAAGATCATTAATGTTAGTAGAAGGTGAGATGCAGTCGATTAGAGCAATGGTTTTACAGAACAGACTTGCTTTAGATGTAATATTAGCAAAGGAAGGCGGAGTTTGTAAAGCTTTAAAAGTTCAGGAATGTTGTACTTATATTCCTGATAATTCAAAACCACTTGGGAAAGTCATACAGAACATTACACAGATTCATCAAGAAATTGGAGATTTATCAAAAATAAATGTTTGGGAAAAAGTAGGAAATGGAGTGGGAAAAGTTGGAAATTGGTTTGCTAATATAGGCAAAAGTATAGTTTGGTATATTTTAAAGCCTGTATTAATAGTATTAATTTGTATAATTACATTATTAGGATTAGTAAAACTGTATAAGTGGTATAGGTCGAACCAGTTACAAAGATCGATGAGAGACCAGGAGAGGAGACTAGCTGTCCTACAAGATCAGCAGTATAAAAGTCTGAGAACACTTGAATCGATAAAAAGAGGAACTGATGTAACTAGTTCAGTATAAACTATGTATTCAAATTGCTTTTAGTGATGACTCCTAAAAGTCATCAAAGGGGGGAACTGAGAGAGCGCAATTTGAATGCAGAGTATATCGTAACCATATTTAGACGTATATGTTATAAACGTAGGAATGAAACGTATATCGTAATGTAAAGTTGACAATTATAACATAAAAGCCAACGAATATGATAACATGCTATAGGAAATGTAAATGTATTCGCATGTTAAAATGCATTAGATTTAGAAGGCCTGTATACATGATGGGTAGAAATGTAGAAATGTAGAAATGCTTATGAAATGTAGAACGTGCACAGTAGAATTCGCGTATATGTGTAACTTTAAATGGAGAAGCGGCGAGAAATGTAATGTGGAAAAGCATAAACGTATATGATAATGTAACCAAGGAGAAGGCATAAGTTATATTCTATACAGTCGTATTCTATATATATATATGTCTAATGTAGAATGTATTTAAGTATAACTAGGGCGTTTGTTAAAAGTACGAATATATAAATGTAGGCCAAAGGTTATACTGTATAGAGAGTTTTCTGTAGGAATGCTGGAAGAGTTTAGGTCATTTGTGTTTGTAACCTGACTGACCAAGAGTTCGAAGGAGCATAGTCACAAGAATGTAATTTAGAGGGTTTGTAAAAGTCGTAAATAGTTTGATGTGGACGTGAGAGCCGAGAAGTCTAGCACTTGTTAGATTTAAGGTGACAATGCCGGACAGAACATGTTGTTCGAACGTGAGGAGAGGCATATGTTGAAGTGGACTATGTTTTGACAAGACCATTCACATGATCTAGAAGGTTAAGAAGTGTACAGATAAGTTAAGGCCTTGTCCAAGTTTCTATGACACTTGAGCCGAAAGAGTCAATAAATGTCGACGATGAGATGATGAAGATGACATCGAAAGGAGAAGGGTCAACTTAACGAACGACGCAAGGAATGGACCAATGGAAGAAGAAGAAGTTGACATCATCGGGGGAAGTCCGTGGTGGGCGTCAAGGGGCGTTCCACCCACACTGAGATTGTGTATTTTAGGGACAGCACCCCGGGGAGGAGAGAGCAATCAGAGCAATCAGAGCAATCAGGGAAGGGAAGAGCAATTAGAAATTGGGAGATTAGGAACAGCGAGACGAATTGCTCAGAACAAGGGCGAAGGGTAGATGCCTTGAACAGATGCGCTAAGACATCAGAGCGCAAGGGAGCAATAGGCCGAGGACCCTTAGAGAGCGGATGGGTAGGCAGATAGGGTACTGTTTCTGAAACTTAAGATTTCCTTTAAAGGCTAAAGAGAGTTTGAACTTCTTTGGAAGTCAAACTGCTGACACCTTTTTAGGGAAGAAGCTGGCGAAGTAGGGTTGACACTTAGTATAGAGTAGGGACAGATTAACTTGATGATTGTTTTTATCTTACTGCAGATGACGCAGAAGGAACCACTTCACACAGAAGCTTAAGAGGCGGATATTGAAACTGATTTTGTAAATTGTATACCTTGAGATTTTATCCTGAGTGGATTGTATCGTATTCAAATTAATCTTTATATAAACTCTTAAAACTTTATCAGTTGTAAGTGGTTCTTCAGAGTGGCGTCAGTTAATGGGGTTTGTCTAACCAAGGAGGGGGTGGTCCTTTCCTCAATGACAGATAAGAGCGGTCCAAAACAGACGAATGGGATTCTTTATTAAATTTATCATACTCATAAATTGATATCAAAATCTCATTCCCCGCACAGGTATAAAAATCCCTATTTTGATGTTCGCCGATGATACGTTAATTATTTCCAAAACCCTGAGTGGTCTACAACGAGCATTACATCTTTTTGAAAAGTACTGTGCCCTTCGGGCTTAGAATTTAACATAACTGAAACCAAGTTCATGGCGTTTAATCCACACAGAGCATTTAAAGGAGTTATACTTCTAGATAGTCGACCATTGGAACAAGTTAGGGCCTTTACATATTTGGAGGTGACCATGCAAAAAGACATGTAATGGTGTTGCCAGATAGACACTGCTACCCTGAAGCATTAACAGCTGTCACAAGTTTTACAAAATGAGTTCAATGCTTCCCTGACCAAGTCAGTTAGCCCTGTCTTACAAATATACAATATGAAATTGGTGAGTTCAGTGTTATATGGGGCAGAACTTTGGGGTTTTGAAAATGTATCACAGCTCACTACTGCTGAAAACCGATTTCTACGTAACATCACCGCTCTCCTACAAAGCATCCTAGTATTACCATTGCTGAATGACCTTTGACGTAAATCTCTGGTTGACTTTGCTAGGCTGCGTACTATCCTGCATTGGCGCAGACTCTGGAGTACACAAGAATTGTTACCATTTGCTGAAGGCCTTAGGGATATAATCAAAGTGGATTCCTTCCACAAGATCAGTTGGCTACCTGAAGTAAGAGCATTTTTGACAAACATGGGTATGCTAAACTTATGCGAAAACCTAACAATCACCCCATTTCCATCAAAAGAGTATAAAAAAAATACTGGGATTTGGTGTACCTCAATATTTACAGCAGATGTGACAGTTCATCCCTAACTGGGACTTATTTAGCAGTTAAACCATGGCCTAACCTGGAGAAGTACTGGGATATTATATCTAAACCCCATGACAGGAACTTGTACTTCTAATTTAGAAGGGGGCATTGCCCTTGAGATTTTTTACAGCAAAATGGGCAAGACTGGGTAATAGGAAATGCCCTTTCTGTGAGACGTCAGAAGAGTCCTATGCCCACGTCCTATTTGTGTGCCCAGCCTACACCAAAGTGTGGCTATCTACACTTTGGAGGTCTCTGGGCGTTAGAACATGTAGCATTGCAATGAGAATACTGCGTAATGACACCTTCCCGTGTATTGCAATAGCTGCAGTCAAGTACCTGAGTTGGATGTTGGTTATTAGATCACGTTCCCTCCACATTACCTGATTTATAAACGGCTGGCACATATGTCTGAAGTTTTTTCTTACTGAAGTAATGTGTGCGCTTATTTACTTTTTTAAAATCAGAAACCAACTTATATTGTGCTGAGTTGGATGATCCAATATTTGATCAAATAAATTACCCTTGTTGTTTAATCAGTTTTTTTTCAAGTCTACGTTTTCTTGTATATATATTAACTATTTTACACTATTTTATCTAGGTTTTAGGACTAAAAATGAGTTTGTATCAAATGTGACATGCTTTTATGACATGACTTGTTGAATAAAGCCTATTGGATTAGGATTAGATATTTCTTATCGTTACAGCTCTCCTGGTCTTGTATTTAAATCTGGGAATGCACTAAAAACCATGGGGGTTGCGTGGGAACACCCACGCAATGCCCATGGAATGCCTACCTTAGGCAGGGTAGCTATATGCAGCAATTTGCGTTGTGTTGCGGTACTCCAGATTTTTGGAGCCATTCAAAGACATGCAAAGTGACTCTGCGTGGGTTCAAATATCTGACTTAAGGTTTATGTTGCTCTTGCACCATGTTGCATGGGGCAAAAACGATGCAAATCTGGTTAAATGTATATGGCTCTAGCTTTATACCCTTGCAGGATTGAAGATGGGTGTATGTTGCACTATACAAATACCAATCAGTAAATAAGGAGGAATAAATACATTTATTTATGATTTTCTTTCGCCTGGGGTGTCATTCTCTAGCTTCTGCATATTATTTGGCTCAGGGTCGTTCCATTATGCGCCAGCTTCTGCATATTTAAACTTAATAAGGTAATGTCATCCTTTTCTATATGCTGTTATTATGTATAACGTTTGGCCTGACAGTAATAATTGACATGATTTACAACACGTGAGACACTCAAAGGAATATTTCATTTAATGTTTTTGTTTCTGTTTCTTTACTTTTAAAATAAATACAGCCACAAATTAAGATTGTATTCTGTCTGTATTTATATACTAAAATCAATAGGAACGGACAACCAGGAGCCTTTAATGATATAACTATTATTTTACCTGTTCAGAGAACGCCATTAAGTAAATTATGCTATTCGGCCTTGCATAATGCTTCTGTTTTCTCAGAAAGATCAGAGTTCTACTTTCACCTTCTAGATCTGTGAATAATAACCATGATTTTACCTCAGATATCAGTGCCTAGTCCTGCCGCATTTTACCAGAGTAGAATACAGATACATGCCCCAGATATAAAACTGCTGCACATGAAGCAGTGTGTGCTGAAGTGCGTGAAAGAGTTGATGGCCTATGAGATACTACTGAGCCTTGGCTGTCTTTTTATGTGACTTTCCGTTTTCTCATGATGTTAATTTAACAACACTGAGGTAAACCGTTTGTGTTAAAGTGCCTCCTATTGCGTTTTGTGACTGGTGCTGCTGGGTTTGGAGCTCTGCAAACTGAGTCCCTGCTGACCGGTCCCCAGTTTATGCGATCAGACTGTTAAACATGATAGAATTTCTAATTCCTAATGAGCATATATAAGTTGTAATAAGGTGATGTATATGGTCCGGGGAATACACCTATAACTGTGAAGTTAAATGTCACCTATAGTCTGTAGCACGTGCAACGCAATCGACCAGTCAGACCAGTTGAACATGGCTTCAGGCCACATGTGTAGTCGGAGTGCTGCAGTCTTTTCTGGGAGGCATATAAGTTCAGATCAAGATTTTTCACAACAAGTATATTACAAATTCCCTGAAAGTAAATGCTTGTTGGGTAATTGTTCATTAAAGATCTTGGGTCAAAGTAATGCATTTTATCTATTTGTGCAGTGCACCGAGAAAGCCTGACCACACCGTCAGAGTCCGTGTGCAAGAAGGAACAGATTACCTAGGGGAGTGCTAACACAACAGGCTAAATTTGTGCATCAGTGACCCTTTTTCATTTCCCTTTTCCCCATGAGTGACCCGAAAGAGTCAGTCACACATTAGCTTCTCATAGTGCATTTGAGAGACCAAGGAGTGTCTGCATCGCTCACGGTGGTGCTTGAAACAAGCAACGGTTAGTAGTGCATTTCTGACCGTAAAGGAGGGGTGCACATAATATGCCGCACCAGTTCACACAGCTTCGCTCTGTTTTTCAGTCTTGTCATAGTGGGCCTCAGTGCAGCCATGGATGTTGTGTGCTCTGAGGCCAAAATCAAACATAACCAGAGACTTGCTTCTTGGTTAACTTAGGGCAAAGTGTGTTCTCTTCAGAGCCTTGGTGGACATTCCTATCCCAACATTATCCATTCGCGTGGATTATGCCACGATGCCTTCATGTTAGGCATGTTGTACTGAGCCATGTTGGGACAGGAACATCTACATGGTATACTGGCATGTCCCCCTCCTCTTATGCCCATCTGTATGTATATCTGGCATCCATGCATTTTATTTTGGCACTTGTGTTCACGCTTACCTAAACGTTTGCACAGGGCTACACTTGTTCCCGACTATTAGATGTCTTGGACCTGTCCTGTGACCTTAAGGGACTCACCAAGCGTGCCTTCATTAGTGACATTAGACTTCTGTCATGGGTATAGCCGCAAAGAGTGGTGGTGGCATTCTACCATGGTTTTTTTATTTTTGCGTTCTAACATGGCTAGGAGAACTGTAATGTGACCAGACTTTTTTAGGTCTGATCACTCAGGTTTATTTTATTTTATTCAGTGTTTTATAAAGCGCGAGCATGACCCTTTAGGGTATTAGAGTGTTACACAGAGATATATGGGCACATACATGCAGCAAGCTAATTACCTGTCATAAAGGGGCCAATTCGGATCGGCCCCTCTGGACCAGTAATTAGCCATTTGGGATGCATCAAGCACAAACCACAATCGTAAAACAGGTAATCGCAAAGTTTGTGATTAGCACTTTTGCAAACTCATTTAAGGAATCGCAATTTGCAATCCCTCAAATGGAGTGCAAGAAGCAATCTGAGATTGCGACTTTGCATTTAAGGAATCGCAAATTACCGAGATTTTCATGGGGATGGTAATTTGCGATTCAGTTGAAAAATGCTAAAACATGCATTTTTCTAAGTGCCATGTTGCACCCACACATGCCCTTAGGGCATGTATGTGCGCCACATGTGCACACTTACATGTTTTGGGGGTGCATCAGGATGGCCTTTTGCCCCCCTATCACCCTTAAAATTGCATTTGCATTTTGCGAGTACCTATTCAGTACTCACAAATTGCAAATGCTTCCCATTCATTCCTATGGGCCTTCGCTAGTAAGGAACGTGTAGGAATCACAATATTTTTTGTGAAACCTACATGTGTAGTTATTGCAACTCCCTAATAGCGATTCCTTAATAATCGCTATTAAGGATTCGAAATTCCCTACTTTGATCCATGTGGGCCATAGAGCTTGCAGTAGAATAAGAGCAAATGATCATAACTAACACCTGAGAGAGATTATTCAATCCATAGGAGAAGCGGAGCAAATGCAAATCCAACCGCCTCTGCCCTTTAAGGTTACAATGAAGTACACATTTTGCAATCGGCTAAACACCATACACGATTACATGATGCCATATTTTACATTTCAGTTGGGCAAGGTCCTTGGAAGATCTGTGGTCAGACTGTCTGAGAGAGGGGATTACAGAATAAAATAAGTTACATTTAAGAAGTCTTGCGGGGCTAGCGGGTTATGCCCCCATAAAGAGCGACTGAATATCGCAAAGCCACTGTTCGGTGTTTGCTCTGACAGAGATTATGGAAGGAATTTGCCCATTAGAAAAATCTTGCCTTCCTTCTTGAATCTTGATGTAGTTAGGATTCTTCTAATGTTTGATGGTAGCAAATTTCAGATTCTAGGTGCTGCCCCAGGGAAAGCTCTGTTGTAAGTTTTCTTCTTCCAGAAGAGTGGAGGTTTCAGCGCCAAATCCCTAGCACTCTGGAAGTGCCTACCTCCTACAGATAACACAATCAATTTTTTTTGAGCTAGATACGAAGGTGAATTAGCGTGTCACGCTTTGTGGGTGATACAGGCCAGTTTGAGTTGGATTCTCACTTCGTAAGGAAGCCAATTCAGTGCCCTCAGGCGCAGTGAGATGTGGGCGAAATTTTTTGAACCTCTTAAAAGTCTGGCAGCTGCATTGAGACAGGCTTTTAGGGGAGCATTTAGGATCTTGGGCAGACCAGCAAGAGTTGAACATCTGTATTCGATCCTAGAGATGACAAAGACCTGCACTGCCATTTTAAGGTCTGACATAAAAAGAGTTGAAGAAATAGTAGAGCCTTGCAGAACTCCCATCGTAATCGGGGAAATTTGATTAATTAAGAATCTTTGAGTGCAGTTCCACAACAAAGATTTGAACCATTCCAGAACAGTTCCCCCTAATCGCATTCTGTTTTTGAGTTGATCTAATAATTTCTCTTGGTTCACTGTGTTGAACGCTGACGATCGGTCCAGAAGAATTAGGAGACACATTTTGTCTTGGTCTTGTAGAGCATCATCCAGTATATGGAGAATTGTAGTTTCCATACTGTGATCAGGCCTGAAACCCGATATGGCTACTGGTCTGCTATTCTAAGGCTCAGCAAGGATCATTGTAGGTGTCTTTAAAATGGGGATGATTTGACCCGATTTTAGAGAGTCAGGTATGGAACTTTGCGTTAAGGAAGCATTGATTATTGTGGTCCAGATAGGTATAATAAATTAGTTGATTGAAGACAAACAATTTGAGGGGAGCAGATCATTGAAGTAGTTATTCAGTTTTATGGACAACAGGAGTTTGGAGATGTTGGGCGTCGTGATATATACTAAAGGTAGACCAGGGAGCTTCAATTTTGGTTACTGCCTCATGGGAGTGTGTTGGTTCATTGATTTGTGCCGCCGCTGGATGAGACAGGTCAATAGCTGCAGTTTTCAGCTCATTTTCCAATGAATTTATTTTGAGTAGAAGGATGAGAACTCATCACAGTTTATTAGGGATTTTGTTGCTTTTTTATAGGATTTGGCTAATTTGTTTGATCGTTGTTTTACCATTTCAAAGAGTTTACGGGGTATATTTTTAGCTTTATCAAGCTGCAATCAAAAAAAATATTTTTTTGATTTGAGAATGCTTTTGTTATATGCATTTCTGGTCTTTATAAGAAGTTTTAGATGGAAGGATGAAGGGTGTTGTCTCCATTTCCATTCTGTTAGTCTCAGATTTCTCCTTTCCTTGTTTAGGCACCCATTAAACCAAGGATTCTTGTCTTTAATCAGGATTCTTTTCAATTTTAGCAGAGCTAGTAATTTGAATATGCCTGACATTGTTGATTTGTAGTGCTCCGTAAATTTGCTGATATTTGATAGCTTAGCAGGAGGGGGAAGATCCTTCTCACACAGTGCTGCCAGTTTCTCATAGGCTAAGCTTTTTGTATCCCCACACCATGATTTTGGTTTCAATAATTGCATTGGCACTTTCTTAATTGCGCTCCGTATTAGGAAGGTAATAACATGGTGTTCTGATCAGTCATAAGGAGCAGTTGAGGTTAGCCCAACCGACCTTTCCTTTGAGATAATTCAATCCAGTTTAGAGCCTTTCATGTGAGTTGGCAGGGTGCAGGCTCGAGTAAGGGTTTGGGCTGCTAGGAAATCTTTAACAATGTTAACCTGATTGTCCTCAAGGTCTTTCCAATGAAGATTAAAATCCCCCAGGTATATTTCATTGGAGTGGGGGAAAGTGTTTAAAGTAATGATTTCGAGGGGCGTGGCCAAGATGGCGGGGTGAGCGGACGCTTCCTCCCGTAGCTCCTCCGGCCCGGCTCAGCTCGAGCCCCGATTCCTGCGCCTCTCTCCCCCCGCAGCTGCACTGCGGGTGAGAGAACTGTGCCGGAGTTCCTGGGGCACATTTTGGTGCCACTTTGACTTCTGGAGCCCCGGGGGAAGTTCCCGAAAAGTTTATTCGGAGATCGCTCCGAGGACTAGAGCCCGGGTCGCCCCGAGGAGAGGAGCCTGGAGGCGGAGCGTAGTGCGGCGCTGTCCGCGCGCCTTGGCTGACCCGAGTGCTGAAAAGCGGAACGCCGGAGATCCCGAAGGAGCGGACTAGAAGGACTCCGCGGAGCGAGGTGGCTTCCTGGCGGTGCCCTGGTGGCAAGCACCATTGCCGGGCGACGGACTTTAGCCCTGTACCGGCGATCCCCCCACTGCCCGGGGTCTCGGGGGGCGACGCCTTGCGAACTCCGCGCCCGGAGGCGCTGGATGGCGGAGTTCGGGCAGTGCCCGAGCCGGGCAATCGACTGGTGATGGGGGGAAGCACCGGTTTCGCACTTTCCGGACCCGTTATCATTTGAGAGTTGCCCACGGACTTGCTGGCCCGGGCTGCCTTCTTGGGTCCCCACCCTCCCGCCATCTTGTCTTTGTGTGGCTGAGCCCGGTGGCCCCTGCCCGCGCCCTTCTCACACGGGAGCCTCGACTCGTTCTGGCGCCAGCTCATCTACTGCCCTCCCTGGGAACACGAGACGGGAGGCCTACTCTTCGGACATTGCTGCCTGCCCTGCTGGCCCGAGGGCCGTCTTGCCCATGCCCGGACCGCCATTTTGTCGCCTGTGACGCACTATCCTTGTCCTCGGCGAAGGCCTCGCATCTGGTGCCCGCGAGCGGTGGCGCTCGCCTACAGCAACTAATCCTGGGCTTTGCCGGGCCCCAAGATGACTGGAAGACGTGGCGCGGCACGGGGCGATCGCACCTTGCCGGAAATGCTCGGCAGGTCCCAGCAACTACGCGACAGGATGCAGCCGTCCCCGGGGGCCTCCCGGGCATCAACGGATGCAAATGCGGGCGAGCCGCCGGTCACGCGGTCCTTCATGGAGGACTTATTCACCTCCCTCAAGGAGGAATTTCAGACTCTTAAGACCGAAGTGGCTGGAGAGGTCCGGGAGGTGCGCAGGGAAGTCGAGGGCCTGGGTGAACGGGTCGAAACTGTGGAGACGGCGGCTCAACGCCGCGATGAGGAGATAACCCATCTCCAACAGGACGTCCTCCGCCTCCGGGAGCAATGTGTCGAGCTCCAGGCCCACTCGGAGGACCTCGAGAACAGGTCCAGGAGGAACAACATCCGGGTCCGGGGTGTTCCATCCGCCAATGAAGGCGCGGACCTAGTGGCTTATCTGCAGGACCTGTTCCGCGACATCTTGGAGGAGGGAACGGATTTCCCCATCCGCATCGACAGGGCACACAGGGTGGGCCGCCAGCGCCAGTCATCAGCACCCCCGCCTGATATCCTGGCATTCTTACCGGATTTCCCTCTAAAGGAGCGCATCATGACTGAGGCCCGTAGGAAGCAACCATTGACCTTCCGCGAAAGACCTGTGGCGCTCTATCAGGACCTGTCTGCCATCACACTGCAAAAGCGCAGGTCTTTCCGCATCGCTACGGACTTTCTGCGAGAGCACGAGACAGCCTACTCCTGGGGTCACCCCTTCCGTCTTATCTTTCGATGGAATGGGGTGCTGCATCAGCTGCGCTCCTTACAAGATGTCTGCGGGGTGCTGGGTCTTACTGCTACGGAGGAGGACGGGGCTACACCCGCATGGAGGCGCCCCGAGCGGCGGAGCCGACGGAGGTCGAGAAGGCGCCCATCGTCAGCGCCAGTGAGTCGCCCGGACTCGCCCACCATCAGAGCTGACATGGCGGAGGCCCTGAGGACTGCGGCCAGGAACTTGCCTGAATCTACTGGTGTGGCCTTGACGGCCTAATTTTTCTCCGGGGGGAGAGGCTCTTAGCTTTCACGATGCTGGGCTGGGGGTTGGGGGGGCGGGGGGGTGGTGTGTGGCTGGACGTCCACTTGACTGTTTTCTGCAGACTCGCCCATTTGGGCTAGACTGAGACTATGGGGTGTTGTTTTTTGCTTTTTGTTTTGGCCGGTTGCCATCAATGGGTTTTGGGGGGGTTTCATTGTTGGTTTGTTGTGGGGGGGGTCCCGTCCGAAGCTGTCCGAACGAGTACGATGCCGCCTCTGGCCTTCCCTGCGCCCCTGCCCCGCGCGCCCCCTCCGCTGATCCCCCGCCTGCTGCATAGCGCGCTGTTTCCCTGGAGGCGATGCCACCCCTGAAGGTAGTGACCCTTAATGTCAAGGGTCTGAATAACCCCGTAAAGCGTAGGGCGATCCTCTCCCTATTGGAGGGGTCGCAGGCGGATATTTGCCTCCTGCAGGAGACCCATTTACTCTCCAGAGATTGCCACAGGTTGCGCTCTGCCAAGTTCCCCATTCAACTTTTTTCCTCTGCTGCGACTAAGACCGCTGGGGTGGCCATTCTTCTAGCCAGCTCCTTTAGGGGGGAGGTGCTGTATAAACATGCCGAGCAGAAGGGGAGGCTCTTAGTGTATCGCATGCGCTTAGGAGGTGTTACCTTTACGGTTGGTTCGGTTTACAGCCCAAACGATCACCAGGATCGTTTCCTGGACTCGGTGTTGGTGGATGTTGCTGCCTCGCCCGATCGCCATGTCATCCTGGGGGGAGACCTGAATATGGTCTTCGACTCCGCTCTAGATAGGTCTGCCCAGCGTTTTCCGCAGACAGGGGAGCTTTCTGGAGCGGTGCGGGACCGGATTACAGAGATGGACCTGCATGACCTCTGGCGCACCATGCATCCCACCGATAGGGACTACTCCTACTTTTCCCACGCACACCGCACTTATTCGCGGTTGGATTATCTTTTGGTGAGCGGCCCACTTCGCTCGGCCGCCACGGCGGCGGACATCGGGGTCTTGTCTCTGTCCGATCATGCGCCGGTCTCCGGAGTTTTTGCGTGGCCGGCGCCCCCCCCCTCGAGAGGGATGTGGCGGCTTCGGGACACGCTTCTCCATAAGAAATCGGTGGTGAAGCGAGTGGAGGAGGTCATCCAGGACTACCTGACCCACAATAACAACTCTGACACGTCCCTGGCTACACAGTGGGCGGCTTTGAAAACAGTCATCAGGGGAGAATTTATCTCCATTTCCTCGGCTGAAAATAGGGAACGCCAGCGCAAGAGGGAAGAACTGACGGCGCAGGTTAGGGAGCTTGAGCAGGTCCACCGCCGGACGGGGGCACCTCGGGTTTGGAAGCAACTGAAGGCGGCACGAAAACTCCTCTCTGCGTTGGATCTGGATCGAGCGGAGTACGCAGCGCTGCGCCTGAAACACGCCTTTTACACCGGCGGAGACAGGTGCGGTAAGCTCCTGGCCCATAGGCTTAGGGTTGCGCAGCAACGCAATGTGGTGAAGGAGCTGGTGGGAGTGGATGGGATCCCGGTTTCCGGTGACGCGGAGGTGGCAGATACCTTTCGATCCTTTTACGAGGCACTGTACGCTTCAGAATCTTCCCCACCGGGAGAGGCTGAGGCCTATCTGGATTCCGTGACCCTCCCGGTCTTGGACCCCTCCCAGGCGGACCACCTAGAGAGGGACATTCACGTGGAGGAGGTCATCTCCGCGATCGCACGGCTGAAGCATGGCAAAGCCCCGGGCCCGGATGGCTACACGGCCTTGTTCTACAAGACCTTCTGTCCCACTGTCGCTCCTCTCCTGGCTCGCTTGTTCAACTCCTTCTCCGAACCGGGCGCCATCCCACCGGACCTCCTCTCGGCGACTGTGTCGGTTATCCCCAAGCCGGGGAAGGACCGGACCTTGTGCGGCTCGTACCGGCCCATTTCGCTCTTAAATGTGGACCTCAAGCTCTACACCGGAATCTTGGCGGCCAGACTGGGTCTACACTTACCAGGTTTGGTGGAGGCAGATCAGGCCGGTTTTGTACCCGGTAGGCAGACGGTCGACAACACGAAGAGAGTGACGCACGTCCTGGAAAAGGCCTCACGCGTCCCGGGGGAGCGGATGCTGCTATCGGTCGACGCGGAGAAGGCCTTTGATAGGGTTCATTGGCCATACCTCGAGCTGGTCCTTGGGAAACTAGGGATCGGCGAGAAGTTCCGCACTATGGTCTTTAACTGCTATAGGAGACCGTCGGCGTCAGTGCGTGTCAATGGACACAGCTCCAGCAGCTTCACCATTGAGCGCGGCACGAGACAGGGTTGCCCTCTCTCGCCGCTCCTCTTCGCTCTTTATATGGAGCCGTTTGCGCAGAGGATCCGCGACAACCCGGACGCTATTGGGGTGAAGATGGGGCAATACACACACACTGTCAGCCTATACGCGGACGATGTCTTGTTGACCCTGGATGACCCCAGGCGGTCGCTCCCTGCCTGTGTCCAGGAGCTGGACGCTTTTGCCCGCGTTGCGGGCTTTAAAATGAACATGACCAAGTCGGCTGCACTGGATGTGTCGCTCTCTGCCGACACCAGACGGGACCTTCAAAGTCTTTTCCCTTTGCAGTGGTCCTCCTCCACGGTGCCTTACTTGGGCATTTTGCTTGCTCCCACCCTGCCTACCATGGTCGCAGCTAACTACTCCTCTCTAGGCAAAAAGATAAAGGAGGAACTCGGCCGATGGAACAAGGGCCTACTCTCGTGGCTGGGCCGTATTGCGGCGGTGAAGATGACGATACTGCCCCAGATCCTGTATCTTTTCCGCGCTCTACCTCTTCAGCCCCCCGTGGGCTGGATACGGCAGGCGCAGGCAGACATCTCCCGCTTTGTATGGCAAGGCCGTAAGCCTCGGATGAAGCGGGTCCTCTCCATGCTTGCCCCGGAGGCGGGAGGTCTCGGGGTCCCGGACCTCCGGAAGTACTTTCAGGCGGCGCAGCTCCGGTACCTGGTGGAGTGGAGCCGGTGGGAGTCGGACAAACACTGGCTCTTTCAAGACCAGGCAGTTGCGGGCCGTACCCTCCAGGAGGTCCCGTTCCTACGGCGCGTTCACCGCCCGCCTAATCTCTACGCCTCCTTTATCACCCGGGTCCCGCTAAGAGTGTGGGACGCGGTGTGTGAGCTACGGGAGCTCACCACTTTTCCGTCGCCGTTCTCTCCCATTGCTGACAACCCGGACTTCACCCCGGGCCTGGAGCCGGGGGCCTTTTCCCACTGGGTGAGTGCGGGATGTAGAGCGCTTTTCCAGATCTACGGGCCGGAGGGCGTGCTCCCCTTCCAGCAGCTCCGACAGGAGTTTGGCCTGACGGAGGGGGATAGACTGCGTTACATGCAAGTCCGCCACTGGGCTCTTCAACCCTCAGTGCGTGACGTCGCCGCCCGTACATTTACGCCCTATGAGCGATGGTTGGTGACCCGGGCCTCGGATGCCAAACTCATCACTGATTTGTATAAATTTCTCCAACCCCCGCCGTTTCACTACCATAACCCAGGGAGGGAGCGCTGGCACAGGGAACTGGGCAGGACCCTGAGCCACAAGGAATGGGACAAGATTGCGTATCGGGCGAGGCACTCTGCGTACCACACTGGGCTGACGGAAACCTTCACTAAAGTGTCCACCTATTGGTACTACACCCCGGAGCGGCTCTACGAGATGCGCAAACTAGGCGATAAGGGTTGTTGGCGCGGCTGCGGACAGGAGGGCACCCTCACGCACATTCTCTGGGAGTGCCCGGTGCTGTCGGCCTACTGGAAGGAAGTCTTAGATGAGGTGGATAGGCATTTTGAGATTGAGCTCCCGCGCTTCCCCGCGTATGTCTTGCTTGGCCTCCCCAATGATTTGATGTACCCGCTGAAATCCCGCAGGGGCAGGCAGATTGCGATTGCGCTAGGCTCAGCCGTTCAGAACATACTTGTCCTTTGGCGCACCCCCACTGCCCCCTCTATCACTGGTTGGTTGCATAGGCTCTGGCAGGTACTGGGTATGGAGAAGATATCGCTAACGGTGGCTGGGAATGTTGACCAGTTTGAGGAGCTCTGGCATCCCTTTTTGGCACTGCTGTCCACGGAATTTCGCGAGCTAACGTGCCCACGGTACTTGCGCCTCCTTAGGCTGACACCGCCGGCGCCAGCGGCGGAGTGATTGTACGGATTGGGGATCGGGGGCTGGGGGTGGAAGTGGGGTTATATACTTCTGATGCTGCTTTTCGGACGGGGATGTTGGGGTGTTATTTTCTTTTCTTTCCTCCTTGCTTTTCTTTCTTCTCCTTTTCTGGGGTCGAGGGGCTGGTGGTATGGTATGCTTCTCTTTTGCTGTGTCGCAGAGTGCTATTCTGGCTTGGCCTTGCCTAGGGAGTGGGGGCCTACGGGGGGCTGTTTACAGTGCCTTATTGCCTTACGTTTTTTCGCCTTGTTACCCTCTGGGGCACCCTGCCTCCCTCTTCTTCTTCTGACTCGTTGCAACGTTTTGCTTCTTGTATTGTATGTTTGCCTGACCTCCTGCTCCCCTCCCCGTGTTTTTTATGCCTTAATAAAATACTTTAAACCTAAAGTAATGATTTCCATGAGGTGATTGATGAAAGGGTCATTCTTACCAGGGAGATGGTAAAAGGTTTGCAGCTTGAGCAACTGGTTAGATTAATTCCTTATGGGCAGTGCAAGATATTCGCAGGAGTCAAGAGGATCTGAGTGTAGTTGAGTAACGGAGAGGGCGAGGCAGTGAATGCAAGCAATACCACCCCATTTTTAATTTGTCCTTCAGTCTTATGATGTTGTAGTTTGGAGGAACCAATAAATCCATGCAAGGCAATGATGCTTCACTGAGCCATGATTCAGTTAGGATTGCCACATATACTTCTTGGCTCTGGATGAGTTTGGCTATGTTGGCGGCATGCTTCACTGCTGATCGGCAGATGAGTAGTAGGCCTGAGAGCAGAGTCACAGAGTTCCCTGGGATTGTGTTGAGATTTGAGGTGGTTAAAGAAATTCTCTTCAAGTTATTGCTGTTTACCCTTCTGTTTCTGAGTGTGGATATTCTATTTGCCTTGATTGTGACCGTTCAAATGTTGTTTTCATCTTTCTTGTCAAGGGGACTGGAAGAAACGAGAGATGACTCGTAGGAAAGTAGAAAAGCTAGCGTTTCTTCCTCCGATAGATAGTTAAGTTGTTTGCGTGGGTTATATTGCCTATTTGCCAGTGACATGGGTTGATGGTTTGGCTTGCTATGAAGGTTGAGTACTGATTTTTTAATGCGTTTGATTTTTGAGAGGGAGTTTTCAATATGGTGTAAGATGCCCCTCATTTTGAGAATAGCTTTATGGATGTTCTGAGATATGCTGACTGTTTGGTGTTTCAGTGCTTCAAGGTCTATTAGTGTTTACTGTGAGGGAGGCAAGGAATCCCAGGGACCTGAGCTTGGTTTGTTAGTAAACTCGGTGACCATGAGGGAGGGGCTAGATTTTGACCTCCTCGTAGTAGTTTTTCTTTAAGGAGAGGGGAGCAAGGGGCCTTTTCTTCTCAGAGGGGTGAACGATGGACGTTTTGGGGGGTAAGGGATGAGCTCTGGCTGCCCTGTGTGATTGACGCTGTGGATGTGGCATGGGGACGTTGTATGGGTGATGAGGATGCAGACGCTGCGGTGTTGTGATGTAGAGGAGGCTGGCTGGGCAATACACTACTAGATATACGGGAGTTGCTGCCCTGAACACTGTGCCGGATGGACATCGTGTTGGGGATATAAGGGCCGGTCATTACTTGGAGGGAAAGTGTTAAGGAGCTTAAGGTGTGACCTGCTGACTTGACAACGATATGCAGGAGGCCCTTACCCTGTGAAACTAACTTTGACCTGGAGTGGAAATTGCTCCGATGTGTACTAGTTTGTGAATGAGGTCGCTGAAGGAGTCTTGAAGGAGTATTGTCATGCACCTGCTCTTTTAGGGTGGTAAAGTAGTGATCACATTTTTTTAGATCCTTGTTGGCTGCTTGGGGGGGCGCTAGAGGGCGCACTGCGGAATGGCTGGCTAGTGTGTCAGCTCCGCCGGACGGGTGCGAATCTAGCGACTTTTCACCCTTCTAAACCGCTGCTACCGCCGAGACACGGATAGTATCCAGCGTCAGAATGTAAGGCCGACACCGTTATGGCAAATATGTGAAAAGATACGGACTGCAACTCGTTATTTCAGCGAAAAGAAGCAACATCGCCGAAGCTGGATCCAAAATGGCCGCGGCTGGCGCCCATCGACATTGGGATTGAAAGCGGAGCGGGTGATGGTATGAGCAACTGAACACCGGGGAAGAAGCGGACTCGAGGTGCTGGTCCCTATACGAGGCCGTCAAGCAACAGGGAACTGAGACTACAACGGAAAACACTGTGTATCGCCGTGCGTTCCAGCGGCGACAAGATGGCGGATGCGCTGGAACGCATATGTACTGCGGCAACGGCTGCCCGCAGAGCGGGAGAAACGGAGCCTCTCTGCTCAGATGGGTGGATGCAGACACCACTGAAGATACATGCAGGGAGAGCGCACCTCACGATCCCCGGCACAGTGCGCCTGAGGCTCTGAATGATCGAGGAGGCGGGAGATGCACGCCCGCAATGGAAAGGCAACACACACCGGTGTTGGCTCCCGACTGACAACGTGACTCAGCACCGAGGGGGCTCTACCGTTCCAGAGACTCTGCGAATGTTGAAGTCCCTGATAAGCGACTGCCGCCACAACACTAAACGCACTTCCTGGCAGCAGTAGAGGCAGATGAATAGACGTACCCCGAAGTGGGCAACCGCGACGCCAGCACGTAGCACTGCTCCAACGGCCTCCACTCCAACGGCTGGCAGCCCGAAGACGAGCGGACACTCCTCGCCTTTGCAACCAAGGGACATGGGGAAGCCGGAGAAACAACAGACCAAGCTCCCATTTGAAACGAGAAAACAACTTAAAAACACAGCAACCGCCCCAGAAGTGGAGGGCGACAGGGAGATAGCAGAAGGGTCGGCCATGGAGTCAGTGCTGCGAGCCATCCAGCAGAGCCTGCAGGAGATTAATGGCAAACTGGACAACGTAATACAGAGGGTGGACAACATGGCGGCAAAAATTGAGAAACATGACGAGCGGATTGTCGAAGCGGAGCAAAGGATTTCCAGGATAGAGGACGAGCACAAAACCACGTCGAAAGTGTGCGGGGGATTGGAGAAAACGGTGGAGACCCTGCACGCTAAGGTGGAGGACCAGGAGGACAGGTCCAGGCGAAACAACATCCGAATATCGGGCCTGCCGGAATCCACCAACACTGGAAAAATGGAAACTTACGTTGAAATGCTCCTAAAAGAAATCTTTGGCGCTGACAAACTGTCCCCAGTGTTTTTGATTGAACGTGCACACCGCTCACTGGCACCCGTGCCGAAACCAGGAGCTGCCCCGCGAATGATCATAGCTCGCGTGCTCAATTACAAAGACAGGGACACGGTACTACGGCTCGCCAGGGAAATGGGTAAAATTGCTTATCAGGGGAACACCCTGGAGTTCTATCCTGATCACACCATGGCGGTGCAACTGGCGCGGAAGGAATTTGCTCCGGTGAAGAAGAAACTGCGAGAACTTGGGCTGGAGTACGCCATGCTGTACCCTGCAAAACTTAAAATCACGAATATGGGAAAACCTGTTATCCTACAGACGGTGCAGGCCGCACATGACTTTATCAAAAAGCAGGGGAAGCGACGGAAAGCTCAGGAACAGGCTGCATCGACGAGTGATGTAGAATAACAGGAGGCACTGGGAACATTGCTTACTAACTCTACGAACATTACGAGAGCAACGTGGGCCTACCGGTGCTGAGACCTGACACGAGGGCCTACCGCATGGCGCGAAGATGGCGCCCGGTCTAGACTAATGACTGAAGACGCCTCCAAGGGCACACCGCACAAACTGTATTTCACAGCGGTAAGACTCGGGAAGGGCTTTCACGCAGTGAGTATCCAACGGGCTAGCAGCCTTCAGTGGGTGTGAGTCAGAACACTGAGCCCGGGTGGTATACCTTAAACCCCTGATTGACATTTGTGTTCCATGTATACTTGCACTGGCGGGCCCCTTGAACAAGCCATATGAGGTGCATAGGCACGGACTACTGCTGTACTGGGTGCTGGGGTACGGTGAATGTTGCTGATCTGGTTTATATTGTGTAATACTATTATCTCACTCTGGCGGTTGGAGAGGGAAGGGATGATTGGTATGGACATTACATAGAGGATGTCGTAGGCATCTGTCCACGACCACTATGTGGATGGAGATGTGTGAACCTGGCGACACCCCCAGGCGGGTGCGCCCCAATCTCAGGTTTCGAGTATGTTTACAGTTTGTTGAGGGATGGCTTTGGCAAAGTTTGGGTGCTAAAGTGGGTGGGGGGCGGTTGGGGATCTCAAGGTTAATCGAGCTACAAACTCTGTGTCTGAGAAGCATGGCGACCTCCTTAGCCATACACTACTATGCAGGTGTTCAACTCCATTACTCCACACTAATGTTGATTTTACCATGTACAATGCAATGTTTAGTAGACACCTCCTATCTGATGCCAGAGAGGTGCCTACTGGGAACTGGAGTCGTGACTACCAATGTAAATGTCGAGAATTAGTACATTGAATCTTCTCACGTGGAATGTAAGAGGTCTGGGCAGCCCGAAAAAGATCAGGCAAATGTTTGCATATTTTGACAGACTGCGTGTAGACATAGTTTTCTTGCAAGAAACACACATGGCAAACACCAGCACATCCACATTGGGAAACAGATGGGCAGAATCGGTAACCAGCTCGAACTACTCAACCTACTCTAGAGGGGTCAGTATTCTGATACGGAAGGGGAAGCACTTTGTGATCACGAGCGTACACAGAGACACGGAGGGTAGAAGTGTTCTTGTAGCGGGTAAGGTCAGGGGTCAGAAGATCCTGTTGGTGAACACTTATGGCCCCAACATCGATGACCCAGGGTTTTTCAGAAAGGTGTGGCAGGACATTGTAGATATGCAGATAGATCACGTACTGTGGGGTGGTAATTTTAATGTAACACTGCAGGACACACTAGATAGGGCTGCGCACACCTCGGAACAACATGGAAATGCACGCCACATGCTGAGGGACGCTATGGAGGACCTCCGACTAGCGGACGTATGGAGGGCTGGTAACCCGGGAGTGACAGCTGCGACGCACATTAATGCGGCGAACAATAGCTGGTCCAGGCTGGACTACTGGTTAGGAAAACAGGAGGTACTAACATGGGTTACACATGCGAAACATATGCCAAGAACACTATCAGATCACAACCCGGTGCTGCTACAGATTGCAGTCCCACAGTATGAGCCACCGCCCTTCACCTGGCGCTTTAACGCGACTGCGCTACGGGACCCCTTGTATGTCACCTCAATACATACGGCGATAGTAGATTACTTTGCACTAAACTGCCCGACCACTGACGATCCATGTCTTCTCTGGGAAGCCTTTAAGGCTACGATCAGGGGGGTCTGCATCAGTACAACCTTGGGTATCCTGAAGGACATACGACAACAATTACGCACACGAGAAGACGCCATACATAACTTAGAACAGTGTACACGCACACAGGTGACACTAAAGTGCTGGGGGAAATTCAGACCCTCTTAGCAGAGCATAACAATTTCGCATAAGACGAACTTAAATATGTCACTAAGCGGGCGACCACAAGGCGATATGGGGAGGGGGGAAGGCCGGGCAAGGCACTAGCTGACAAAATATGCTCAGGGAGGGCGCCACAAAATATAACATCCATTTGTACTCCCGCAGGGAAGGTGGTGAGTGACACTAAAGGGATCACAAAAGAATTCATGACACATTATGGTACCTTATATGCAGCGCGCCCATCGCCCCCACAGGAAGAATTGCTCGCCTATATGGAGGACATAGAGATGGCATGGCTGGCGGATGGCCACACGGCATACCTGGCAAAGCCCATTATGGTGGAAGAGGTCACAGATACTATTAAGCGGTTACCCAACAACAAGGCGCCGGGTCCAGATGGATTTGTGACGGAATTCTATAAAGCGTTTGCAGACCTACTCGCTCCTCACTTAGTTAGGCTTTATGGGGCGGCACATGAGGCCCAGACCCTACCGGAATCTATGAGAGAAGCATTGCTTATAGCGCTCCTCAAGCCGGGCAAGGACGAGGACAAATGCGACTCATATCGCCCCCTATCTCTCTTAAACGTGGACACGAAAATAATCGCAAGTTTACTAGCAGACAGACTAAAGCCACTTATGCCCCTCTTAATAAGGCCAGATCAATCCGGCTTCATACCTGATAGGGCTACCACACATAACACAGGCACACTATTTGCCCTGGCACATTATCTAGCTCCTGAAACGAAAGCTGTGGCAGTATTGTTAGATGCTGCTAAAGCATTTGACACTATTGGATGGCCCTTCATGCAAGCGGTTTTGGTACGTATGGGGTTTCCCCCGATATTTTTAGGTTGGATTTCCATGTTATACACGAACTTGTCTGCACGCATCAGAATAAACAGGTATATTTCGGAACCCATTCAGATATGCTGAGGCACCAGGCAGGGCTGCCCGCTCTCGACGATGCTTTTCGCATTAATCTTGGAACCGCTGGCTTGTAAAATCAGACAACATCATCATTACTCGGCCATACAGATGCCAACACGTCCAATACGCATCTCACTATACGCAGATGACATGGTGTTGTATGTCAAGAATCCGGAGCCTCACTTAAATCCGCTTTTAAGGGAATAGATAAAATTTGGGCAACAGTCGGGGCTACAGATCAACTGGGACAAATCTCTTATCCTATCCCTGACAGACAGCACGCACCCAACACCTCTAGACTACCCACTAGAATGGCAAGAGGAACCCACGAAATACTTAGGCGTGTGGTTCCATAGGGACCCAGAGTTAGTTATACGTACTAATTATGGGCGAGTTATAGCGTCCCTTGAAGACAAAATTAAAAGATGGAATAAACTTCCTTTGTCCCTGGCAGATCGAGCCGCAATTGTAAAAATGGTGCTCCCACCCAAATTCCTGTACTTATTCAACAACATACCGATTAAACCCCCAGCTGCAGTATTCCGCAATATTATCACACTGGTACTTAACTTGCTCTGGGCCGGGAAACAGGCGAGGATGGAACTACACACTATGACACTGCCATATGCTAAGGGAGGTTTCAAGGTGCCGGATTTCTATCTATACTACTTATGCGCTCAGGCGCAGTTCGCGCACTACTGGCACCACGAGATACCCTTCCTGACGCACGTGGCTGTGGAAGCTGGGGACGCAGATCCGATACCACTGGCTAACATACTAACACACAAACGCCCCAGACTCCATGACCACGACATCAACCCCGTGAACACTACCACGGAGGCGTGGAGACTGATGGGAAAAGCGGCGGATGCTCTGCCGCTTTACGCCCCTGCTCTCCCACTAGCTCACCACCCAGCTATTACGGTTACACAGGAACAAGTCGGTATGAACCTATTGAAATGGGCGGGCATAGACAAACTAGGCAACCTTTATGTCAATGGGGTTTTTCAGACGCTGGACAAATTACAATATATCAGCAACCCGTCCCTACTTTTCAGCTTCAATTACTATACGCTACAAAGGGCACTTAAGGAGCACTATCCCACACACCCAGAGGAACCAAAACAACTCGCGCCATTGCAACTCCTCCTCACCACGCCTACGGCCTCTCACATGGTGTCCAAATTATATACAAGCTTACAGGGTGCTATAGGAGGTAACACAGATAAAGCTAGGGACAAGTGGAGTGCGGGCCTAGAGACACCGCTGACCGATGTAGATTGGGCGGCTACCTGCATGCTTACTGACATGTTAACGCTGAACGGTAATTTGAGAATCATTCACTATAAGTACCTACATCAGGTGTACTATACGCCACAAAGATTGCATAGATACGGGTTGAGGGAGGATTCAAAGTGCAGCACATGTAAGCAGGACAACGCGGATTTCATGCATCTGGCCTGGCACTGTCGTAGGGTGGCGGGATATTGGGAACAGGTGATACGGGTGTTAAATGAAATGCTGAGTTCTTCCTTGGAGTGCGAAGCCAAAATTTGTCTGTTGGGAATTGTGCCGCAACTGAGAGCGCGGAAGCGCAAATTCTGTGCTGTAGCGCTGTTGTTAGCCAAGCGGAGGGTATCCCTACATTGGAACAGCAGGAAGGGCCCGGAGGTAAAAAACTGGTTGGAAGACATGACGTACTGTCGTGACACACTGACCACATATGAGGAGGAGCTGCCGATTAGATCTCGGCCCAAGGACTACTGGGGATTCCTACGAGACTATCTATTGGAACATGGTGTGACTGACGAGGAGATTGATCATGACTAGGTGGAGGACATGGAGGGCACTTCTATACTGGTAATAACTACTATGGAATGTTGGTGAGGAGGGAGGATGCTGTGATACGGAGCAATTGTAACTGCAGGACACTTTGTATTAACTTAAGTATTGTTATAGTTACATTACCTTTGGGAGAAAATATGAACAGAAAAAGTAAGAACACTAGCATGTGTGTAAGCGACTATGGCACTTAATAACTGTTATGTGATTGTCATACACAACGCCGCCGGTCCGCTGGATGTCGGCTGATGGGCTGTGTACAACAACTGCGATCCTTATCGGAAGAACAAGACTGCAGCCGGCCTGTTGAGGTTGTAGGCGATACAAGTGTAATGATATTTCTTTTGTGTTAAGTGCAATAAACTTCTTACACCAAAAAAAAAAAAAAATCCTTGTTGGCTGCTTGAATCAGAACAATGCAAATTTTTATAGATTGTTACGATTAGGTCAGCTCTTGGACCATGTGAGGGAGCGATCAGTAGTTTTGTGGCATACGGAATGTTTCTTGTTTCAATAATGTTTATTAATTGTATTTTGCCTTCTAGCTATATTGCTATTTTCCTGGTGCAGAATATTAGGCCATTTATAATGATGCCCTTTTCTATATTGAAAGTATGGGTCAGAGAGCAGAGTCTGGGTATCTTCTCAGAACATTGTGTTTAAAGGTTTTCGTAGCGGTCTTGGAAATGTTGGGGGGTATAATATCGAGCAGTGGTTACATCCTACTGCTTTCAAGCATGTTCCTGCCACACTGACAAAAGAGCAAAATGCAGACTTCACACAAAATATGTTTCTTTCTGCTTCCTCTGCGCCTTCCCTTTAAACTATAGAAGAGATGTGTAAGTGCAGTGATGTAGAAATGGCCAGCACTAATACGAAATGATTACTAAGGATAGAGTAGCTGTGACTCTAATACTATACATACCCTGTGTTGGAGGATGTTTCAAAATTGCCACTTCATTATGCGGAGTAACCACTCAAGTCCTATTTTTATTACCGTTATCCGAGGTAAGTTGATCCACTTTCTATTAACAGTGCCCTCTTTACTTTGCTCGAGGAAGTTTCAATATGGCCGCATCTTTGTAAGGAGTATCCACTCAAGTCCTATTTTTATTTCTGGTATCCGAGGTGGATTTGTCATCTTTGCAGTATCTTAGTCTCTTTCTTTGCCAGAGGGCCTGGGGACCCCTCATCAGCCGGCCATTTTGATCCTGTCTCAAACATTAATTATTACATGTAACAGGGGGCCAGAACATCCTCCCAACTCCGGTGAATATCCTGCTCACTATAGGCACAGAAAGCATCAGGAGTTAGAGGAGGGACTCAGCGCCCTTCACACAGGTGAATTAAGACCTGGTGCTCGTTATAGGTACAGAAAGAATTAGGAGTTGGGGGAGGGCCTCTGCGCCCTTCCCGTACCCAGCACAGACCCCCTGCCTGCGCTTATTTGCCTCTCATATATAGATGCAGGGGGGAGGGTGCGTTTGCTCCAGTCATCAGTAAGAGCCTCTGTGCTTCTGTCCTGTGTCAGACCCAGCAACAGTCTTGTAACTGAAACGCTGTCTGCTGCAACAAAGGTGCAGTCAAGGCAATTGTCGTGTGCTCGGGACCAGGAGGCCCCTAGCGAAGTCCGCGAGCCCCACCGAGGTATAGAGGCTCGGAATTAGACATCCCAGGCAGAGAGCACAGCATCCCCAATGGCTGACTGCAGGTGGGCGGTGGGTCCTCCCATTGCTGGGCCCCACAAGCACTCACCTGAATTCTGATCTTTGTACTTCTTCATGGCTGAACAGAGCCACACTGCCAGCCTCCGCTGCAGGAAGGACCAGTCAGGACGACTTCTCCCCCGATACCTCCGAACTCCACCTCTTCCCTGGCCACACAATCACGTAGCCAACCACCACAGCAGAGGAGACTCGATTCTGATCAATCCCGGGGAGCGACCAACCTTAATCCTGCATGTGAGTAAAGCCATTGGTTCTGGCTAGTGTGGAAGTATGAACCAGGATGATAGATGGCGGGGTTAAAACAGGGCTATCTATTGATTGGTAATCCCTAACCCGGAAGCTTTTTGCGGTGCTCCTGTTCGGTGGCCATCTTTTCAATCGAGGTTGAGGCATACTGGGCCACCTGCATAAAGTTCTGCGTCTATGTCTTCACCCAGGCCTTGCACTGACATCCTCTGTGTGTCGGTATGAGTAGTGAGCGTAGCATATTGTCAAATATGTAAGGTGTGCAGGTGAGCCAAAGACATGAAAGCCAGTGGGATCCATATTGGATTCCCCTAATCTTTCTGGATCCTGGAGATGACACTGTAAAGGAGAAACAACACATCTATGTTCCCTGTCTATAATTTATGCTAAAAGTGAACCCCTAACAATCCTGATTGTTTATTGTTCCAATTCCTTTATGGCAAAGTAATGGAGTGCTCCACAGGGTACTTAAAGGACTGTGGTACAACAAGGGCTGGTGTCTGTCTTGCTTCCAAACTCCCAGAGGTGAAGGGACATCACCTGAAGTCTGGACTTTATGTTGGAGAAGCTTTGGGCCTGCCCTGAAGTGCATATAAGTATGTCTGGCTGCCTGCTGAGAAAGGGGAGGAGGTTCCCTACCCTGCAGGAGTAAAGTCTGTGTAGGAGAAGCACAGCCCAGTGCATACCTGATGATGGCAATATTCCTGCAAGAAGAGGATTGATTGAGAGAGACCTATGAAGGACCTTAGAATCCGTGTGCCTCAGTAGTCTCTCACCATTTCCTGTCAGAAACAGCAACAGTATGCTTCTCGTCAGCCCAATCGGGGCTGTGTCTACAGAGTACTGAAGGCCTGGCAATGGCTTCATTTACCAGATGGCCAAAGGCCCGGTGGGCTACATCTGCCTGATTGCAATGGTCTCTCGTGTGGGCGGCATCTGCCTGACTGCTATGAGCCCAGAGCTGAACTGCATCTGCCTAACTGCCAAGGGCCTACTGGTGCTATGCCAACTTTCGGCCTGCCCAAAACCTCAACCAACTCAGACTGCGGTTGGTGCCTGCTTGAAGGAAGCCTCATTGCTGAAGAACCTCCCTGCTCAAGCCCATGCCAACCTGATGTTATGGGTTGTGCTGGCAGTCTTGTAAGATAATAATAATTAAAGAGAAAAAACCTGCACATGATGAGTCTACTTCTCAAACATTTAAAAATGCACAAACAGTAATTGTGAAGGTATAATTTTAAAACATAAACACCAACTAAATTAAAAATCCCTCTAGAACTAGGCTGATGCTTTTAGGCATTTTTTCCCAGTATGTTGATGTATTATCATTTATTGATAACCCCATTATAACTTTTGTATTCTTTCACAGACTTATGATTTTATTCCCTCACATGTGATCATGGGTTAAGAAAGAAGTAACATACCCCCACATTCATCAAAGTCATGTTTTGCGAGTCCTTAACAGTGAATTTTAAGGATTCGCTATTAAAGACTCGCAAAACGGGATGCATTTACGAATCGCAATATTATTTGCGATTCCTACTGATTCCTAATTTGCGATTAGTTAATTAATAATCGCAAATAAGGAATGGCTTTCCCATTCATTTCTAGGCCCATAGGAATGAATACAAGTTTGGCGATGGACTGGCGAGGAACCAAGCGTGCGAAGAACAAAATGTCGGATCCCTGAGGTGAACTACTGAATCAGCTCTGTTAATGGAGCATTTCTGCTGACGATTTTCGTAAGAACATCTACAAGAAAAATATGAGAGGATTTTGCTGGAGTCTCTGACATGTGCATGCTGTGAGTCGTAAGATTTGGGGAACTGAATAAACCGATCTTACATTTCAAGTAAGTGTGGTGCTGATAGCAGGCCTTACTTACAGTTTGGCAAGACCATTTCCATCACGCTCCACTATCCTTTTGTAATAGGGTGACCAACCGTCCGTAAATTTCATGGACAGTCCGTAAATTGGACCTCACGTCCGTTGTCCGTGAGGATCCTATTTACGGACGCCTTTTGTCTGTAATTTTGGCCTCACAGGGAGCAGCGCTGCTCCCCTGTGAGAGGCCTCACCTTCATGATGGGGCGCCTCGCGCTCCTCCTTGAGCAAAAGAGCAGCCCCACACGCCCATTGTCATTCTGTGTGGGGCTGATTGCCCCATACACAATGACAATGGGCCGTCTGGGGTGTAACAGCATGTGGAGGCTTCCTCCTGCCTCAGTGTACAGCAGGGCATTCTGTAAGATAAAAGGTAAAACGCTAATGCTGCAACTTTAGCAACGTTGGAAAACATTTTATATAAAGAAGACCGTAAAATAAGTTCAAATTAACGGGTTATCGTTCTTTCACTGTCTCATCATTTTTAAACTGAAGTATTTTCAATATAATAAAAAAAGCCATGGTTGCTGCTTTTTATTTTAAGCAACTAACAACCATTGACAAAGCCAATAGGCCTGGCTTGTTGTTGGTGTAATGATACTTGCTCTATCATATATCTGGATGCAATGACATAAACAACATAATACCAGTCGGGCTGAACACTTTGCTAAGCGCTGATTTTTAGCCTAGGTATTTTATACCACGTCCTTAATTACATCGAACACCCCCTTTGTAGAGACCCCCCAGTTTTTTTTACACCACTTAAAGCCCTGGAAACACCATGTCACAGTCACCTCACATCCTGGCACTGTGCATCATGCACAGCATGACTCATGACTTCTGCGTTTTCAGACTGCCTATGTGTAGGGGCATTGTGAACTTTCCCCCACCCCACCCTTTGTTTTAGGAACTACAGCAGGGGTGAAGTTCTTGAAGGGCCTCTTCTGTCTGCAACTCTGAGGCAAAGGCTCAGCTCACAATGTGAAAAGGTGGGTGAGTAAATAAGTGAAGGAATGTGTGAATAGCTGGATGGATTACTGAAAGGATGAATGGATGAATGAAAGGGTGAATGGATGAATGAAAGGGTGAATGGATAGATAATAAATGAAAGGATGGATGGATGAGTGAATGAGTGGAAGTATGGATGAGAGAAAAGGTAAATGGATATATGGGTGGAAGGGTTGATGGATGGGTAAAAGGGTGGATGGGTGTGTGGAAGGATGGATGGATGAGTGAAAGCTTAGATGATGGGCGAGTGAACTGGTGGATGGATGAGTGAAAGGATGGATGGATGGATGAGTGAAATGGGGTAGATGGACAAAAGAATGGATAGATGAGTGAAGAAGTGAAACAGTGGGTGGATGAGAGAACGGATGGATGAGTGAAAGGATGGATAAGTAATAGGATCAATGGATGGAATTAATGAATGGATGAGTAGATGGATGGTTGGATGGATAAGTGAAAGGGGGATGGAGAGAGAAAGGGAGGATGAATGACTGAATGGGTGGAAGGATAAGTGACTGGGTGGATGGATGAGTAAGTGAATAGATGGCTGGATGGGTGAAAGGGTAAATCGCTGGATGGATGAGTGAATAGATGGATGGGTGGAAGAGTGGATGGATGACTACAGATGGATGTGGTGAAAGGGTGGGTAGATGAATAATGGATGGATAAGTGAAAGGGTGGATGGAGGGATTGATGAGTGAAATGATGGATGGAAGGAGTGGGCAATAGTGGAACTTGGAAGCCTGGTCTCTATTCTCTCCTTCCCATCTGGGTCCGACGCGGTGAGAGCACCGTTGCGCGGAGGGCGTGGAAGGTCTACAGTCAGGCACTTCTGGTTGGGGGGCGGTTAGCGCTCCAGTCGCCAGATCCTCAGCAGGCAGTAGGGATGTAAGGCGAATGCTCAAATGGACGCTTCGAAGGTAAGCCAAAGGTATGCCAATCTGCGCCCGTCCGTGGACGCTCGAGTGCCAGGGCCCCAACCCCTGGCCATTTTGAGGCACAAATTCTGTGTGGCAGGGAGAAATTGATACATTTTTTGCCCGCGGTTGTACCCTGCTTGCAGGCACAGCATGTCAGCTATGCAAGTTAGCAAGTGTCAACACTGCTCTTTTATATGGAGCCCAGGGGACATTCGGCAGGAGGTTAGAGGGTCTATCTTGGGTGGCTTATTAAACTGCAGATCCCTGAGCAAACACAAAATTGAAATTTTGGAATTACTCGCCGATGCGAATCTAGATTTTCTGTTCCTTACCCAGACCTGGTTGGGAGATGATTCCGATCCGGACATCATAGAGGCACTTCCACCTGGATATTCCATGACCAGACTTGATAGAGCTGAAGGCAGAGGGTGTGGAATTGCGATCATCACCAGATCTCCCCTAGAGTGCATGATGGAGAATATTTCTATATGGGACAGCAAAGCGGGCCTTTTTACATTAAGATTAATTCCAACTGCTCGGTTACTGGGATTTTGATATTTAGGCTGCCATGCTCCGCAATCCGTTTTAGTCCCAGTCTGCTTGATAGCATTGCCCATCTAGTTATAAGACGTAGCAAACTCTTAGTCTTAGGGGACCTGAATCTACACTTGGAGAACCCCTTACATAAGGAGGCAGTCGATCTGCGTCAAGATTTACAGTTGTTACATTTGGACTTAAAATCATGTTGTCCTACACATCATCTAGGACGCCTACTCGACCCGGTGTTTGCTAGCTGGGAGGAAGTTGAGGTAATGACTCTTCTCCCCATCCCCTGGTCTGACCACCTTTTGGTCCCTTTTAAAATATCGCTGCCCACGAATGTCGGCCAGGAGGGAAATTCTAGCGGGAACTAGTGTAGAAAGTGGAAAAACTTTGTGCTGGACAATTATAACAAAGAACTGACTAGGGGGGGGGCCCGCCAGGAGGGTCTAATATTAAGACTGCATGTGAGAACCTGGAGAGGTGCATTAATTTGGCCCTCAATAAGGTGGCACCGCTGCTTCCGTGCAAAGTGAGGGGCAGAGGGCGCAAAACCGTCCCCTGGTTCACTCCCGCCCTACAGGAGGCCAAAGCTGTATGTAAGAACCTAGAGAGACAGTGGAGGAAAGGTTTTAAGAGCCAGGACAGACGGCTATATAGGCTGGAGCAGAGGAGCTATCAATATGTGCTTAGACGGGCTAAAGCCACTCATTACAAAGATAGAATTGGGGTGGCTGAGAACTCTACCAAAGACTTTTTAATATTTTTTAAAGAAATATCGTCCTTGGCTACAGTGCCGAACGGCAGGTCCGTTGGAGAGTGCAATCGGATAGCAGAGTATTTTTCGGAGAAGGTAGAAAAAATCTATTCTTCCTTCTCAGGCAGCATAGTCCGTGGGGCCGATTTTGATGAACTGGTGCAGGACAGTAGTGCAGGGCTGAGACTGAGTAATTTGGTGGTCCCCCCCCCGGAGTCCTTAAAGAGCATCTGTCTGACCGTAAAATCTGGATCTCCTAGAGACCCCCCTCCACCCAAAGTGATGGGGGCTAGTTTGGACACCCTTTACCCGTATATCAGGGACGTATTAACTACCTCGTTCACACAGCATACGTTGTCTGGTAGCTGGAAGTGAGCGATTGTCCTTCCAATCAGGAAAAAAACGAATTTAAGCCTTGACAAATTAGAAAATCTGCATCCAATTTCTCTTATGCCTTATCTGGCTAAAGTGGCGGAGAAGGTGGTCAATCACCAACTTGTGGCCCATGTGGAAGCCGCCTGTCTCTGGCACCCTTCACAATCTGGTTTTTGGGCAGGTCATTCCACAGAAACTGCATTACTTCGCGCTATGGAAACCCTTAGACAAGGGACAGACACGGGACACACCATGGCACTGATCATGCTTGACCTCAGTGCCACGTTTGTCATTGTGGCACACTACACCTTGCAACAGTGTCTGAACAAGGGTGGTGTCTCAGGTGAAATCGTTAAAATCTTTTTAATTGGGCACAGTTTGCAGGTCAGGCAGGGTGTACACTACTCTGAAGACAATGAATTGAAGCAGGGAGTCCCCCAGGGCTCTGCCCTCAGTCCCTCCCTGTTCAATTTATACATGTCTCAGTTGGCGAAGATTATGCAGGGCTTCGGAGTAGATGTAGTCTCCTATGCTGATGACACCCAGCTACTGATTTCCCTATCCCAGGCACCTGGAGTGGCGGCTTCTAATTTCAGAGCCTGCATGCAGGAGCTTGCCTCCTAGATGGATAACAACTGCCTGAAATTGAATGGAAGCAAGACGGAGGTGCTGGTGGTGGGAGGCAACAACTACAGCTGAACCTCGGAATGGTGGCTCCGAGTTTGTGTCCTATCCCTACCCCTTGCACTGAGGCAAAAATTTGGGGATTTGGGTTGATGCTACTCTCTCGTATGAGGGTCATATTCGACGAGTGCTGCGTAAATTTTGGCGTATTAACAAAACTACGGAAAACGCTGGATCTTCTCCCATTAGGGGTTAGGAAGACGTTGATACACGTACTAATTATGTCTTGCCTTGATTATGGGAACGTACTCTCTTTGGGAGCCTCTGACAGGGGCCTTGGGAGACTACAAGTTCTACAGAATGCCGCCGCTCGGCTGACTCTTATGCAGCCCAGGAGAACGGCTTCAATTAAGGCACTTGACTCATTGCATTGGCTCCCAGTTAAGAAAAAAAATACTGTTCAAAATGTTTATTGTATGCCACCGGATTGTCCAGGGCAAGGGTCCGGCATATTTAAGAGATTTAGTCACCAAGTATGTTCCCAATAGATCTCTTAGATCCAGCGGGATGGGGCAGCTGGTAATCCCCAAGATAAAGAAGGCTAAAATGGGTGGTCGTTCTTTTCAGTGTCTAGCAGCTCAGAACTGGAACAGACTGCCGATCCCCCTGAGGTTGGAGTGCTCTGAAACTAAGTTCAGAAAGCTGTTGAAAACCTACCTGTTCTCTGCTTAGTGTAAGGTAGTTCCTGATGTTGTTTCTGTCTTTTCCCTCTCACCTAGTGCGGGGACACGCCTAGATGGCGTAACCATGCGCTTTATAAATTTTGATATTAATATTATATGGTGGATAGGTTTGCAAATGGTTGAATATGTTTGGATATAAATGGGCACACAGATGGAAGGACAGAATGAATGATGAAAGACTTAATGATAGATGAAAGAAATATACCTTGTAGCACCCATTATCCTAAGTAACATTTCCTATAATGTGTTGTATTTGTATATGTGTTGTATTTGTATAGCGCGAACAGTAACCCGTAAGCATCCCGGCGCTTGTACTCCTACCACAAGGGAACCCCTCCTGGCTTTTCCTTGTGAGGTGTCCACTCCTGGGCATCCCATGGTGAAACCAGGCATCCCTTGTGTATCGGGGGCCGTTGTGGAGACTAAGCAAGCTATTGCCCAGAGTTGTAGCGTGGGGCCCATGCTTAGATTCGGCACTGAGGCGAGAATATCTGGTCAGAGGAATTTAAGTCCGATCCCGCCGAGGTGGGAATCGAACCCTGCCCTGGCCAGCGCTCTGCATCAAGGTCTGCCGCTCTAACCATTGAGCCACTACATTGACGTTCACGTTAATATGAGTCATTGTCGCTATATAATGTGTGAGATGTAATGCAATCCGACACCATGCCCTACATAATTGGGATGAGTAACACTATAAGAGAAATTAAATACACATGAGAGACGGTCTAAGTGAAGATGAGGGGCTCCATTGAAAGGTGGTAGCAAGGCAGGACTGGCCGGACCGGGCATCAGGTGTTTTCCTGGGAGGCTGGTAAGGGGGGGAGTGGTTTTGTTACTGGGGGCTGGCACTGTAAAGTTTCTTGTATATCTAGTAGTTTTCAATCAACAATAAAAGCGGCCTCACTTATATTCTGGTGTGGTTCACCGTTGTCTGGTGACAATTTTTTTTTTTTTTAAATCTGTTTATTAGTTTCTTCTTACAGTACAAAAGCAATAGAACGTACAAAAGAAACATACCTTAAGACAAGTACAATCCAAAACTGATATCAGTGATACATGCATAACTTCCAGGATTCCTGTGCTGACAGCGCCATAGGGATAACATATACAATGCAGCGGATTAATACAGTACAATTCTTCCTGTAGCTCACCTTCTAGTGAATTCATATATTCCGTAAAATAAGACCAGTAGTCTTTTGGACTGGACCTCGTTGGAAGTTCCTCCTCATACGTGAGACATTTATCTCTGCAGCTTGCCATATCTTGCATCCATTGAAGGGTTGTGGGTATCTTTTTGCCGTTCCAGCACTGTGCAATTTGTCTTCTTGCAAGTAGTAGTGATACAGCACTAAATTTGCGTTTAGTGGCCTTTACGTGTGGTGTGATACCTAGTACACAGGACCGTATCTCGCAGTCCAGCTTAACTCCAATCATGATAGACAGTTTAACCTCAACCTCCCTCCAAAAGTCGTGTATTTTCGGGCAGAACCAAGCTAGATGTGCAAAGTCTGCGCCCTCCCCACCACATCTTTTGCATCTGTCTTCATCTTGCAAACCATATTTATACATTTTGGCAGGTGTATAATATGCGTGATGGAGGAACTTGTAGTGGATGATACACAGATTTCCGTTGGGTGTAAGTAGCTGTACTAAGGCGCAAGTCTGTTGCCATTCGCGCTCTGTCAGCGGGTCTGATAGTGCCGCATCCCATCGTGTCTTAGCCTTGTCTATAGTGTAAGGTATTTCTGCTTGTGCTGTGGTATACATCCGTGACACTAAATGTGATAAATCTTGAGTTTTGATTATGAGTTGCAGCGTTTTGAGACAGTCTGGTTCATTAGGGAATGTAGGAAAGAGTTCCTTCAAGGCTCTCTGCAGTCTGTAGTGAGTGAAGCAAAATAGTTGTATTTTGTTTTGTACGTAGTCTAAATCATTAATGTCCCTAAATCTTGCTTCGGTGAATAGGTCCCCATCGTTTCTATGCCTATGCTGCGCAGTAGTGACATTCCTACACTTTCGCTTGTGACCGATAGCGCCTGGTGGTGGTGTAGTGGCATTTCTGGTGCGTATAGCTGGACTTTATTTGCTAATTGCTAGTTTACTCCATGTTTCACTGTGGTGTCAATCGTATTTATGTCGCGTGCATGTAGGGTTTGTCTCACATGCGTCAAAATGGCTGATAATGGGATAGGTGTCGCATCCCCTTCTTCTACGGCAGCGTGGGTAAGATACGGAATCTTATGGTACCAGTAGGCTGCGTAGTGCGCCTGAGCACATAAGTAGTACAGTAGGAAGTCTGGCACCGCGTAACCTCCTCTGGCATATGGGAGAGTCATTGTTCTGAAATCTATGCGAGCCTGTTTACCCGCCTATATGAGCTGCAAGACCAGTGATTTCATGCGCCGGAATACCTCTCCAAGAGGAGGAATAGGTATGTTATTAAAGAGATAAAGGAATTTGGGTAAGATGTTCATTTTTACTATCGCTATGTGATCCGCCAACGATAATGGTGGTTGCGTCCATCTTTTCACTTTGTCCTCTAATTTGGAGATTGTGCACCCGTAATTAGAGCGGATTACTACCTCTGGATCCCTGTGATACCAGACTCCTAGATAGCGTATGGGGTCTGTTTGCCATTCTAAGGGGAAGTCAGAGTCATGTGGGGTAGTCGTGTCGGTGAGTGGAATGATGGATGATTTGGACCAGTTTATGGTTAAACCGGAGTGCCCTCCAAATTTAATATATTCTCTCAGCAATGGGTTCAGATGCTCCGCAGGGTCTCGAACATACAATAACATATCATCTGCATATGAGGAGATATGGAGTGGTCTAGACGGGAACTGCAGTGCGGACGATTTGTACTTCTGTCGGATCCGGCAAGCTAGCGGTTTCAGGGCAAGAGCGAATAACAGGGGCGATAGTGGGCATCCCTGCTTGGTGCCACGTTCAATGTCAAAAGCGTCCGAAACATACCCATTGACTCTGACCCTGGCACGCGGTTTTGTGTATATCAGGGATACCCATTGAACAAATCATTTGGGAAAGCCCATTCTATGCAGTATAGTGATTAGGAAACACCATTCAATAGAATCGAATGCCTTGGCGGCTTCTAGCATCACCGCTATGGCCTTTGTAGTAGGTGTGAGATAGTGGGAGAGGGCAAATAGTGTCCTAGTGTTATGCAATGTGGATCGTGTCGGGATGAAGCCTGCCTGATTGGGGAGTACCAGATTCGACATCAGTGGATTCAGCCTGACCGCCAGTAGTTTTGCTAAAATTTTGGAATCTACATTAATAAGCGAAAGCGGCCGGTATGAGTCGCATGCCTCCGGGTCCTTGGTGGGTTTTAAGAGGGTTATTATTACTGCTTCCCTGAGCGTTGGGGGTAGTTCTGCCTGCTCAAAGGCTGCACCATACATTGCAACTAAATAAGGGGCTAGAATGTCGACGTATTGTTTATAAAATTCGCTGGTGAACCCGTCAGGGCCAGGTGCTTTACCGTTCGGCAAGGATTTTATTACATCAGTGATTTCCTCTACTGTTATAGGGGATGCTAGGTATTCCCTCTGTCCTTCCGATAACCACGCAATCGCCACCTCTTCTAGATAGGCTAAAGTTTCTTCCGCTGATGCCGTCATATGTGATCTGTATAGGGCGCTGTATGTGTCTGTAAAGCAGTTTAGAATACCCGTCGCTTGCGTGTGTAATGTGCCATCAGCAGATTTGATGCGTAAGATTGCTGTGTGACTTCTACCCTCGCATATTTTAGCTGCAAGCACTCTGCCAGGTCTGCCTCCCTCCCCAAAAGATCTGGCCACGTGTGTTTTGTTAAGGTATTTTATCTCATCTTCGACAAATGTTTGATGTTCTGTATGTATTTGTCGTAATTTACCCAGTAAGGAGAGGTCGTGAGTGTTGACAAAGGTTGACTCTAGCTCCTTCATGCGTACTTCCCGTTTTTTTATTTGCTGTCTAATGACACCTATCATGACACCCATGCACACTCCCCGTATCGTGGCTTTGAACGCTTCCCACAGAGTGCACGGGTCATTCCTCACTGGTGCATTGATCTGAAAGTATTCTTTGATCGCTTTGAGAAGGGTGTCAGCATAGACTGTGTCTGTCAGTGCATTCGAATTGAATTGCCAGTGGAAAGGGGGTGGTGTGTAATTTGGAATTGTGAGTTTCAACAGAACCGGATTGTGGTCTGAGAGCGTCCTTGGAAAAGTAGTTATATCCGATAGCCATAGTGCAATGTTATTTGTGCCCAGACAGTAATCAATACGTGACCAGCTATTATGGAGGACGTTAACATGTGTCGCTCCCGGCACGTCTGGATAAGTGTGTCTCCACAGATCTGTCAGTGATAAATCATTCAGTATATGTGTAAGGTTTGTCCTAGCACGTCGGTGTGGTTCGGTGGAGTTATAGGATCGATCAGTTTTATCCACCAATGTTACGTTCCAGTCCCCACCCCATATGATCTGCGTGTCTGGTAGTTTGTGCATGTGTTCCCACATTTCCTAAAAAAATTCTGGGGCATCCACATTTGGCCCGTAAACATTAGCCAGTGTCACTTTTTGGCCACACAGTATGCCTGTTACTATGATGTACCTTCCATTAGGATCCGCTATCAATTGTTGTGACGTAAAATTCGTGCCCTTTCGAATGAGCGTCATCACCCCTCTCGAGTAAGACGAGTAGTTGGCTGTGTATGTTGATTCTGCCCAGCATTTGCCTGTAGCCTGATGCGTTCCAGGAGCAATATTAGTTTCTTGTAAGAATGCTATGTCTATGTCCCACCTGTTCAGATAGGCAAACACTTGTCTGATTTTATTGGGCTGTGTGAAGCCTCTAACATTCCACATGAGGAGGTTAACATGAGATCTACCGGTGTTGCGTGTCTTGTGCGTCATGGAAAAGGAAAATGTTCAGAAAGGCTAGTGCGGTGCATTTCAGGAATAAAACCACAGGAATTACAGTAGCATGTGATATCAGTACATTCTTTGGCGTCAGCTGAGGTTGGATCACGTGTTGCAACTGACTTGGTCTATGAACTCGAACATCCCTGCACCCACACCCGTTCCCACCCACTCCAGCTACCCAATCTTGCTGAAGCCTATTACCCAGCAAAACAACTCCCAATAACATAACTAGGTTGGGGATCACCCTTGTGGAGGTCCGCTTGGGGCGCATCTCGCCATCCAACTCAATGGATGTGGGCAGCTCTAAATATCAGCATCATTGAACAAACATTGTAGGGATAAACAAAATGGCACATAATCTCGTAATTTTCCTGTTTAACCACCTCTGGGTCATGCCTCCCAAATATTTCTTAGCATTAACAGTTACCGATAAGAATATAAGCATTACAATCAAACAGGGTCTAACATGCCATGAAAGCAAACAGAGACTGTTAAGTAGGAGCTTATTCGTCGCAGTTGAGGGCGCCCTGATGTGCCATGTCTTTAGAACACGGCGAACATGTACTATTCCAACAAATATAGTGTCAGTGGTCACTGTATAGTTCATGTTGGGGACAGGTTGTGGTCTATAGCGCACAAGGCATATCCTGCAGCAATACAGCATGGGTATGGCAAATCCACACAAAGTTCGGGAGTGAGTTTAGCTGCTTCATAGCGCACTCATGTCCTTAACTGGCATGCGGGTACATGGCAAAAGATAAAGGACGTTGTGTTTATATAAGAACGTTCCTTTGCCAGTATTACAGGGCGCGAACATTCAGAGTGGCGCCAAAGTAGGCGGTTGCTATGCCTTAACACCTTGTCCAAGCAATAAAAATAAGAAGACCTTACTGCTATGTAGGCAATAACCTTGCCAGGTCAGCATCATATGTTCATTCAGAGTCTTGTTGTTGCTCTCTGCGTGCAGTTTCTTTGTTCTGCTTCGCTATTCTTTTGACGAACTCTTGCGCACTCTTCGGATCAGCCAGCAGGACCACTTTTCCATCCCACATCACCTGCAGTCTAGCCGGATACAACATGGAATAAGTTATGTGTAGATCACGAAGCTTCGCATTCACAGCCGAAAATTCCTTCCGTGCTTGTTGGACGGCTATGGTGTGGTCAGGGTAGAACTCAAGGTTGTTTCCTTGATGAGTGATCGCGCCTTTTTCACGTGCTAGTCGTAGCAGAGTGTCCCGATCTCGATAAATGGGCTCTTTCCATGACGAATATGGACGACAGTGCCTCTGCTCCAAATATTTCTTTACATAATTGTTCCACGCACAGTTCCATACGGCCAGTGTTCGTCGTTTCTGGCAAATCTGCGATGCGCACGTTGTTGCGCCTGGAGCGCGCTTCCAACTCTTCCGCTTTCACTTTAATGACATCTAGTACGCGCTCCATGCCAGCACACCTTGACGTAGTAGTATGGGACTCATCCTCGACTGCAGAGATGCGCGCCTTGGCTGTTTCCAATCGTTCGCCATGTTTCTCCAACTTGGCCGTCATGTTATCCACGGTTATCAGATGGTCTAGTTTGCCATTTATGTCCTGTAAATTCGATTGTATTACTAGTAGTATCTTTTCCATGTTGTTGGTTGGTGTTTGTTCTGCCCCTGTGGCCATGTCCACCATTTCTTCAGTGTTTTTTGGCGCCTTTTTGTTATCGAAGTTTAATTTCGGTTGCTGTCTGTCCAGGTGCACCATTGCTGCCAAAAGTGACGACACTGGACCGGTGATTATGATCGCGACCCTGGTCTTGTGGGTGTGTGTCGCAATCTGTACAATGGTATTATGTCTGAAAATTACCACTTAGCGATCAGGCATATGTCGAGGAGGCACCACGCCTGTCACAGCCGCAGCATATTAAAGGTTCTAAGCGCCAACTTTGTGTAGTCCTGTTAAATCGCACTGGCGGTATGCTGTCGTAGCTCACTCAATGGGTATTCCTGAAGTGAGGTCTGTGCATAGCGGCAGTGCGTGCATCGGGTGCACTTTGAGTTGATTTGAGGCGATGATCTGTTCAGAGTTTAACCAGAATAGGCTTGCGTGGATTGAGAGTCCTGAAGACACCCTCCGGTAGCAATCCGACCCACCGTGCAGTGAGGAAGGACGGCAGTTCAGTGGTCCTCTTTCCACCTAGCTTGCGCCAGTGAACGCTGTAGGTGTTGTTCGCGCCTTCGCGCCAGTGCAACACGATTATACTGTTGGTGCCACAAGGATTAGTTCAGATAAGTGGTGGAAATCCCGCAGCAAGCTTAGTGATATGAGCGCTAAAGAATGATGTTCACTTTTGAATTCTAGAGTTGGAACTGGTGTCGGGGATTGTTGGCGATTCCTGCATTGTCGACAATTCGGGCGCCGCCATTTTGCAAGAGTATGTCGGATTAAGTCTAGGTGTCACTCTGCACTCCGTCTTGTGTTGAGGCTATGTACTGGCGAGTGACGCGGTGTCGGGATCTCAGCTATGGGTGCTTGGTGAGCCGTCCAGCACATAACGATTATGCTAGCGCACCCACCGTTTGTTTCCCGGTATAGTAGGAGTCAGTGCCCCGGCCGTGCGGCACCATCTTGAATGCCTGCGCGCTCCGGTAGAGGCATTTTAACCCCTTCGATGATGGTGACAAAGCCAGCTCGTCATGGACGTTACCTGCGCTGCACGCATGACGAGCTGGCTTTGTCACGTAACGCGGGTTTTTTAAATTTTCAGCTCGCAGCGGGAAAACCCGCTAGCGCGCATGCGGTTATACACTTACGCTTATCAAGGTTCCCTTTATTTATGCTTCGCGAAGTTTACTAGATCTTGGGGCCCCTGAGTCAATAATTTATTTTTTGGCACGGCTTTATGAAAGATTACAAATTTCTGTGCGGTATTGGTCTAGGGGGGAATGTACCCCTAAATTCAATGTCAGCTGTGGCCTCTGACAAGGCTGCGTCCTTGCTCCTCTACTTTTTACTCTTTTTATTAATGAGGTGGACGCATTACTCAAATTAGTAAAATCAGATGCTCCACAGGCTAATGGTATCGAAGTACCGGTACTACTTTACGCAGACAATGCCATGCTGTTGTCCAGGACACCATTAGGCCTTCAGCGGCTTATAGACAGGTTTGGTGATTTTATAACCAAAAGTAAGTTGCTGATCAATAAGAGTAAAACTTGTACCATAGTTTGTGGCCGTAGTCGTAAAAAATCGAACTTTTTTTACATAGATGGGCAGAAAGTTCAATCAGTGGACAAATTATGTTATTGTTATACACACCGAGCACAGGGATTTGAGGTTATACGATATTGCACCTATCCACTCGTATCACATTTATATCTGCAAATTTTAGGTGCTAAGGACAGGAGATCCAAAACCCCTAGATCTCCCTAAGACTAAAAAGTCTCAAACAAACATAATTTTTCACAATGTCCAGCACTCTTTAACAATGTAAGAACGATCTGTTTCTGTACAGTATAATAGCAAAAAACTTTTCCTTTTGATGCACAATATAGAATCACAATATTTCATTCAGTCAATCCTGGTAAATCATGAGTCTTCAGTGGATGAATAGTAAGTTCTTTATTTGATTCAAAAAGCATGAATTCTTTCTTCATAAAAACAATGTTGTAGCCGGTGCCTAAGCGTTTCGTCCAAAAGGACTTCTTCAGGGCTACAAATGGCACATATATATACATTAATCACAATCTATACACATATACATTTTTCATAATCTACTTGTGCCATCTATTTTTTTATAAAAATCAAAAACATATATACTATTTACATACTTTATACACAATTTACATTCATTTAACATTTAGTTTTGAACCAAAAACAACTCCACTGAAGCATTTCCTTCTTTCAAACATAGTCTCTAGTTTGTTCTATTTTGAGATTGAAATTTCTATATTCTTTGCATAAGAACAGGACTAGCTAACATATATATTCACGGTCTGGTGGGTAAAGCAAACATTATTACCGATGCTAAAATGAGCAGTAAGAAGAACCTTTAGGTGACCATAACATTTTCTTAAAAAAAGAACCTTTAGGTGACCATAACATTTTCTTAAAAAAGGTGTCCATGACGTTTTCTTAAAAAAGGGAGAGATTAGAGTCTTGTTATTATAGCTATGCACCTTATATTTTAATCCTTTGGATGTTCGATGTTTCCCTATTGACCATAATCTAGTCAGAACATGCATGGTATTTCTTACCAGGTAAGTCAATGTCTGGATTAAGTAGGGCTTATCTGTTTCTTCTCATGAAGGGTTATTTGTGAGTCACTTCCTTAGTACACTTTCGCAACCTTTGTGACGAATATCTATGAAAAATATTTATACAATTTGTTCAGTATTGTGGGAAAATCCCTCCTTAATCTAGGTACAAAAGTGGTGCAAGACAGAACAAAGTGTCATTCAAGTTTGTTGTGAGACACATAAATGTGTGTCTACTGATACATTATATATTTGCCTACCTTGTAATTTGTCAAATAGCGTCTTTCTGCTGGGGGTCACGTGTCTGTGATATATATCTCACAATGTCTTGAACAATGGTCTTTGATGTGCCGGATTCTTATAGATCCAACATGTTATGTTATATAGGGATTACTTTTGCCAGAGACAGAACATGGTCACATGAGATGTTGAATGTCCGGGCAAAAAGTGTCCACAGTGTTTTTAGATTTGCAGCCAAGCTGGGTGATAGACGTATCAGTGATATGACTCATATTTACCGGTCAAGATGCACCTCTTTTGCACTTTATGGAGCAGGGGTGTGGGGTCATTATCCTGATAATAGTCTTCAAACAGTGGAAAATAATTCCTTAAAAAATTGCTCTGTTTACCGACTTCAGCGCCCATAGAGTTAATCCATAGGGAAGTTGGAATTAGCTACTTGTCGGACCTTATAGCTCTTAGGCCCTTACTGATCTGGAGATCCATATGGCAAAAAGAAGAGACTGCTTTTAATAGAATAATAATTAAAGATTGCCTTCAACTGGATAATTGTCTTATGATCCCCTGGCTGAAGTATATTATACACAGTTTTAAGGAAGTCTTTGACTTAAACATTCTGGAAGACCCCAATGCCGTAGCAGAGATGCCCAAAGCAGTAATGAGGAATATGTTTCTGTTACACAGAATAAAGAGGCGCATGAGCTAAAATGGGCAATTAATAACTTGTAAGTTTTATAATAGCTACTCAGTCTATGAAGGTTTCCAGACATATTTAAGTCAGGTGACTAGAATTTCCCATAGATACGTTCTCACAAGACTAAGGTTTGGGCTGGGCTGGTCCTTCATTTGGTAGCTTTCCTGCGACTTAAACAGCACCCAGCTTGCCCATGCCCTTGTGATGGCCACATGAAACAAAGCACTCTGCACTTTCTTCTTATATGTGACCTTTATATGAATTTTCGCATTGCATTATTAAAACCATTGTTTTTAAAATATGGTACTTTTTACCATGGATGCAGCAATGAAGCTGCTTTTCATGATTCAGGAACCAGATATATGTTTCTCTATTGCAACCTTTATCCTTAAATCGATCAACGCAAGGAAGAGCATGATGTTTTAACTGTACTTTTTACTGTTTTTTTTAATCATTTATGTATAGTATTGTCTAAATATTTATGATGATGTATTTTCCCATATGCTTTTTATGGTTGTTTTTTTATACGAACCAAATAAAGCTTATTGAATTGATTTGAATTGAATTGATTTGGATGACCATTTTTCCCCAAGCGTGTGTACTGCAGATAGGAGACATTCTTCCTTTCAAAGAAAACAAGACAAGCACAAGAGCATTGAGGAGTACGTAGCGGCAATAAAGAAACTTGCCACCAAGTGCAGATTGCTCAACTATATGATGAATTTATACGGTTGTCATGTATACAAAAAACAAAACGATACAAGATAGGCTATGGGTAGAAGGTGAGGGTACATTAAAAGACATTATTGCAATGGTTAAGAAACAGAACTTTTGACATGTTGTGCTAAGACTTCTTTAGCTCATGAAAAAAAAGAAAGTGAAGTTGTGAGTAAAATTTCAGAAGGAAAAGCCAGTCATAAGACCAGCAAAGATTTTAAGGTTGTGGGCAATAAGAAAGAAAGTGTTAAATTCAAGAAAGACACTAATCTAGTATGTTACAGGTGTGGAAGTCATTTTCATTCAGCCAATTTTCCTAAATGTCCAGCAAGATCGACCAAATGTTTAGTGTGTGGTATATTAGGACACTTTGCAAAGGTCTGTAGAAGGAAAACGTATAAAAAATCAAAAGGTAACGTATCCAGCATACAAGAAGCAGTATTTGACACTAGTTCTACTTCAAGTGAAGAGGATGTACAAACACAAACCACCATGAAAAAGAAAGTTGTTTTAATAATCTCAGACGTTTCTTCCACTAAACCCATGTGTCATGTTTCTTTGGGTGGTGTGTCTATTCAGTTGGCTGTTGACTCAGGCTCACCTTATACTATTATTGCTCAACATGTATGGGAGGAACAATTTATCTCTCAAATAGGCAATTGGTTGGAACCTCCTGACATTACCCCAGAAAGCTTTACGGACAAGAGAATTGGTATTCAAGGGTTTAGATTACTTATTTTTCAATTCAAAGGCAGGCATGCCACTGGAAAGTTATATGTTGCTAAAGAAGGACCATTCGTCCTAGGGTGGACAGACCAAAATAACCTGAATATCATTCTTGACCCCAATAGCAAAGAACATGTATTCATTTCTTGTGAAGATGAAGACAATAAAAAATGGGTCCTTGATGAGTTTCCTTCTGTTTTCTCAGGCCAAATGGGAAAACAAAGGTTTTACTCACCAAATTCGACTAAAAGATGGTGCTGTGCCAAAGATACATAAAGCACGCAACATACCTTTCATTATAAGAGCAGAAGTCCACTCCACTCAAGTCTTTATTTCGATTTGATAAATCATAAAAGACACATTGTAACACACTTTAAAAGATATAAGTTAAAAGCTAAATAATTTTACAAAAACTAGTCCATGTACAGATGTGTTTGTTGTTAATTAAGATCTCACTACAACGACAGCTAAATTCAGATATATAAAGAGAGCAATACATCACTGAACAAGGGCTACATTCAAATAAACTAGACTAAGGTAAACCATACAGTACTAACCAACCCAAAATAAATTATTTAAAGAAGAATTTAAAAAGATATTAAACATCTTAGATAAGAAACCTGATACGGTCATGAAAATTGACAATTACATTATAAACAATAACATTTAATAGAACACCATTCCATATATAAAGTGCAAGAAGTGCAGTCGTATGTTTTACAGTGGAAAAGGTGTGCAGCCTTATGGATGGGTATTAGAGGGCTCTATCAAACTTGTCAGATGTTTTGACCTAATAATCCAAGCCCACCCCAGATATTTGGCTAGACTCACTACAAACACCTCGGAGGTGTTAGTCTTTAGCGCCCAAATGGCCTCTGCAGATTTTCTAAAAGGTAGACGCTGGAACAGCGGTTTTAGCCATTTGGATAGCGGCGCCAGGTGGCTAGGGCAGGCAAATAGAAAGTGGCCCTCTGATTCCTTCTGCCCCGAGCAACCTTTGCGGAGATCTGAAACACCAGTGGACCATTTATTTATAAAGGTGTTCAACGGCAAAGCTCCTACCCGGAACTGGTGGTAGAGTTTCTTGTCCAGCGGTTTGGTGATGACGTCCCAGTAGAGCTCACGGGACGGGTCCAACTTAAAGGTGAGGAACCTACCTGTGAGGCTGGTAGAGCTGGAGACTGAAACTCGTATTTGACGGAGCGAAGCCCAATACAATGCGTTAAACTCTTGTTTAGAGGGAAAGGCACTAGTTGAGGGAGCTATCCAAAGTTGTTCTAACCCCATATCCACCAAGATGGTTTTTACCACTTGGAGCCAAGGAATTTTCCCAGAACCTCCAATTGACCTGACTTCTGCTAATTCTTTCGCAAATAGGGACAGGTCAGGGGAGGTCCATAATCGCCTCCAAAGGGCCACCAATCTGAATCTGGCCATCTCATTGATCGGAGGACAACCCAGATACAAGCAAAGGGGAATGGATGGAGACGACTGTGGTAGGCCTACCAGGTTCCGTAGGAACTTACATTGGGTTTTAAACAGATTTAAGAGGTCCATATAGCCCCAGAGATCTGCGTCATATAAGATTGCGGTGCTAATTTTGGCGTCATAGATCTTAAGAGCTTGGGTAACCCGCTTGGTGATGGATCTCTTTTGCTCCTTTATTAAACAGCCAGTTAGCCGTGCAAGCTTGAGATGTTGTGCGCCGACTTGATCTTTCCATCTCAGATGGCTGTCTAGGGTAACACCCAGGTAAGTCATAGTCTCAACTTGCTCTAGGTTAACTCCACTCAAGCTTACAGAGCTCCGGACAGGGTGGTTTCTCGTAAAAACCATGAACTTTGTTTTGCCCACATTCACCGTAAGATTGTTTATGGCACAGAACTCCTCAAAGCGGTCCAGCGCCCGCTGTAAACCGCTACGCGTTCTAGAGAGGAGTAAGGTGTCATCGGCAAAGATGAGCATTGGGAACCTTGTCCCGGCCAACATTGGGGCATCAGTGGGGGTATCCGAGAAAAATTTCACCACCTAATCAATGAACAAGAGGAAGAGTGTTGGTGCCAGGACACACCCCTGACGGATACCTCTAGTTACGGGAAATGATTCCGTCACTTGTCCCTGGCCTCCCCACCTCACCCTCGCATAATTATCCTCGTGGAGTTGAACTATTAGGTCAAGTAGCTCCATTGGTATGCCCAGATTTCTCATAACTCCCCACAATTTGTCCCTTGGCACAAGATCGAAGGCGGACTTCAGATCGATAAATGCTGCAAAGATGGTACCACCACCGAGCAAGACCACTTTCTAGTACATCAGACAAAGTCTGAACACCTGGTCGATGGTGCTTATGCCCGATCTGAAGCCCGCCTGCATGGGAGATAATATGCCCTCAGATTCGATCCAGCCCTGAACCCTTCCCAGGACCATACGCGCAATGATTTTTTGTATGGAGTCGATGAGACTAATCGGGCGGTAGTTCCCCGGGTTAGACCTGTCGCCTTTTTAAAATATTGGTATTATCTCGGCCCCCTTCCAAGATTTTGGGATTCTTGCTCCTTTAGCTAATCAGTTAGCAATCTTGGTTATATAGGGCAGCCACAAGGCGGGGTTTGCTTTGAACAGATCAGCGGGGATGAGGTCCATACCAGGTGCTTTCCCTCGCAAGGTCAAGCCTAGTGCGAGCTCAACCTCTGTTTCTGAAAAGATGAGTTTCTCCCCGTAGTTATGTAACGAGGGTGAGTCTCCCAAGGTTTGGAGGGGTTTAGGGTTTTCAACACTAAATTGGGCTGAATAAAAGGTTACCCACTCTTCTGGAGGTACATGGTTTGAAGGGGTACGCGAATCAGAATCCTTCCCCCACTTGACTAGATCCCAGAACTTTGTCAGATTGTTCGAGGTGGAAGCATCCAAGAGATCCGACCAGTACTTGTCCTCCCACTCCTGTTTGGCTTCCCACTGATTTTTCCTGTATTGCAGCCTAGCTGCTTTAACTGTACCCATATCTCGGGATTTAATTGCTTTAATAAGATGTGTATGGGCCTCCCTGCATTTTTTGTTATACCATTTCTGGTGGTGGGGATTAACTTTGGTGGGACCATTCCGACATGGGAGAGAGAGTAGGGACTTTAACTGGGCGAAACAGCGAATATGAAGATTAATAGCATTATTAGCTGTTTCCGGACTACCCCCCAGCAAATCATTTTTCAACATTTCATTAAACACATTTTTGACCACAGTGTTAGCATTATCCCGTAAGGTTTCGTCCTCCACAATCCTGGACCATTTTAGCCTCCTCCTATCGTTAGTTATCAAGACATCCCCTGTCCGTGAAGTGCTAGGCTCCTCCAGTCTCTTTATGCCTGGCAATTTTAGTTGGAGTGACAGAGGGTTATGGTCACTTTCTGGGCGCAGTATTACTTCCATGTCCACTAGTAGGGGCCAATATTCCAACTTTAACAAAATATAGTCAATACGGCTTCGCCTTAGGCCGTTATCAAAGGTACAATTGGCTCCTTTATCCGATCTTGTGCGGCCGTTGCTAGCCCGAAATCCCCGATTTAAGCAAAGAGCTATCCAGTTCACTGCCGCCTCGGTCGCATTGACAGGTTTATCAACCATCAGGTCAGGGATGTCCCAAGCAGCGTCCTCAGCTGAACCCCAACTGTCCCCTAAGTCATGCAGTGGCTCAAAGGTACAGTTTAAATCACCTGCTAAAAGGATGACATTTCCACTACCCATTTCAGCAAGCTTATGGTCTAATACATTCAACAAGGAAAGGCTGCGGCCGCCAGGTAGGCCTCGGGCGTATATATTAAACATGATCAGATCCCGATGTCTGGCCTTGCTCAACTTGATTATAAGGAGATCCGGGTTCTGTACAGGTAGCTCTGTGGAGTGGAATCCCAATGACTGCTTTACCCAGATAAGTAAGCCCTCTGATGCACGCCCTTTGCCCCCTCTGATCGCAGGTTTGAAGAAATTAACATAGCCCAACCTAAAGGTTGGATCGGTGCCCAGATTTCCTGGAGTAGGATGATGTCAAATATGCCCAAAAACTCCATCCAATCTTCGGAGAGCATGCAAGCCTTAATCCCAGCAATATTCCAGGATAGTATGTTTAGATTTTCTGAGGCAGAAACCACAGGGGGGTAACAGAACTGGAGCTGCAGGAAATACCTGTTCACCCCCACTACCCCTCCTATTCTCCATGATCCTAAAATTATCCGTGGAGTCCCCACACTTCGTAGCCTCTGTTTCATCTTTGGGTGCTAATATAATGGTCTCCGTTGTGGCTAAGTCCCCCATAATTTCGTCTATATTATGCATAGATTGTGGGGTCTCCCTATTCCACCTCACCGACTCATGGCCAACAAATTCAACAGGGATGGTCAGACAAGATGATATGTGATGTCAATCTATGGCCTCGAGATCAGATAGGGGACCAAAGTGGTTGAAGAGAAATGGACGTTGCTGGGCTTGAGGTGTCATTTCCAAAGGATATCTCCTAGCTGGGGGTTGTCCAAAATTGGGGCTTGGTCGAATAAAACTTTGTCTATGTGGATAGAAATATGATAAGCCCAATGTTTGGACGTCACCCTGTCTAGCAAACCTAGCTTCTCTTCGAATAGTGTCCACCACCCATGGATCCTTAAACGAAATTAGGATACAATCTCCCTCCAGATCCTTGGTGCCATGACCCACCCAGTCTACTCTCCTTACAAAAAGTATTTCAGTTGGTGAGGAAGGGGGTAGGGGTCGGTTTTTATTTAGCCAAAAGATCACCTTGTTACGAAGGTCCCCATACGACTCCTTGCTACCGGGTTTTAAGGGAGCAACACCAGTTAATACTATTGTATAACGTGTTGCCTCCATGGGGAGATCAGCACGTGGAGTAGTATGCCTAGTGTGCTTCTCCACCCTTGGGTTAGTATTACTGCGCTGTCTAGCTATATCTCCGTGAGATGGATGTTGGGAGGGAGTGGGATTGGGTTTTACCTGTGGGGGTGGCCTAGTGCTTTGGGGTCTAACAAAGTTATGTTTGTCAGTAGCCTTCGTCTTAGAGGCATGTGGTAGGGAACTCTCAGTTATCTTGGTAGATGTGGTTTTTGGCTTTCCCCTCCCTGCAGGCCTATTGATATCTGCCCCTGTTGATTTGATGTTAGTGGCTTTACTAGTGGGAATCTTGTTTGCACTTGATGTCTTTGGGGCTATCTGTGTGTTAGTGGCTCCCACAGAGCTGGTGCCGGTTAGTTTTTGTAACATGGCCAGGTTTGTATTCACAACAGCCTCCAGTGTGTCTATTTTTGAGGTCATTAACCTAGTCCGTTCCAAGACGGGTAGTAGAAGTGTTTTAATCATAGCCTCCATTTTTACTAACAAAATCTCATCACTATTAAGGCACATTGGACAGGGGTTGGAAGAGCCCAAAGAGGTGAGAGAGGGGCACAAGACATTAGGGAATACAGAGGGAGTGTGTGTATCTAAGGGATGCCCAGGGACCTGGCTTTCATAATCTATTGTATCTTTTATTTTTGGCATCTTACATTCTCTCCCCCCGAAAGGCTCGAATCTTGCTTTCTCTTTCTAGATGTTATGTCAGTACTTGGGGGATCTGTAGCAACAATGGTATTGGGGGCATTAAGAGGTGAGTGACTGGATTTCTGGCTAGGTTCAGATTCCTCACTAACCTGCGATTCATCCCCCATACTAACTTGGGAGTCGTCTAGGTTGTATGCATCTTCATCCAGTAAACGAACAGGAGGACTCTCCCCCACGCTATCTAGATGAACAATTGCCTCGGGGGTAATAGAGTGTATGCAATTGAATGCTGCGTGTGCTACGGGGCTGGTGGTAGTAGCTAGTCCGCCCAGCGAGGAGCGCTTACCGCTAACAAGATCGAGAGAGAGTCTTTTTTCCACCATCGCAATTTCTTTTTCCAATATCGTGTAATGAAAGCGTCCAGCGGGCCCGAAACAACTCCCTTGGTTGTTTGGATTTGGACTGTGCGTTATTTGCCTGATCTTAGGGGCATGGTAGGATCTAGGTTGGACCAGCAACAACAACGTGGGTACTACCTTACTGATCCCTGAAATATTTCGGTGGTTTACTGAGCCTCACGGTCAATTAATATATCTTATGTCCATACCCACAATACCAAGGGGTTTTAACACTATGTAGTCCGCCTACCTTAGGAGCATCCAAAACGGCCAGGGGGGGTGGGCCCGGGCCGGACTCTGCCGTACTCGAACGGCCTCAAACGGCCCGCTCTTAGCCCGGTCTTCGCCCCGAGCTGCGTCCCGCGCTGCAGGAGGGCCGTTCCTATATGTAGAGAGTGAGTGTTATGGGCGGTGGGCGGGCCAACAGGGAGAGCGGACCGGAAGCTGTCACACGGTCACGCAGGGACTCCTGGGTAATGGAGTCCCTGCAACCCTCGCAGCCCTCGGCCCAGGTCCTGCTCTGTTTCACTCCTTGAAAAGCTCAAAAGTCCAGCCCCACTCTGATGACGGCGATGCGGCACCCGCGGAGCGGGTGCGGCGAGGTCCGGTCCCAAGGCAGGTCAAGGTGTGCTTGCGGAGAAGTCAGCGCCTCCGGGCAAATGTGCTTGCTGAAGGAATGGTGTCCCAAAGATGCAGTGGAGGCAGGAGTTTAAAAAGCCCTCCAGTGGGCGGTGGGCGGGCCAACAGGGAGAGCGGACCGGAAGCTGTCACACGGTCACGCAGGGACTCCTGGGTAATGGAGTCCCTGCAACGCTCGCAGCCCTGCTGCAGCCCTCGGCCCAGGTCCTGCTCTGTTTCACTCCTTGAAAAGGTCAAAAGTCCAGCCCCACTCTGGTGACGGCGATGCGGCACCCGCGGAGCGGGTGCGGCGAGGTCCGGTCGCAAGGCAGGTCAAGGTGTGCTCGCAAAGAAGTCAGCGCCTCCGGGCAAATGCGCTTGCTGAAGGAATGGTGTCCCAAAGATGCAGTGGAGGCAGGAGTTTAAAAAGCCCTCCAGTGGGCGGTGGGCGGGCCAACAGGGAGAGCGGACCGGAAGCTGTCACACGGTCACGCAGGGACTCCTGGGTAATGGTGAAGGACTGGGTTTTTCTAAGACCCAGCGGTGCCAGGGGACAACACCTGAAACCTTCGTGGGTAACCTGTTCCGGGGTACAAATGACAGAGACACGGGACACTTCCTTCGCCGTCAAAGATTCGAGGTTTATTTACTGCAGGGAACACAGAAGTCACGTGAAGTACACAGCATGTAGGTTCGCGGGATCTGATTCAAATTGCTACTGTGGGTCGCTCCTTTTATACACATTTCTCTCATAGGTTAACATGGTACACAAAGGTTTACAACTTGGTTCCCATCATTATCCCCAAGAGGGGTCGCTTTGATGCATTCAGGGTCCGGAACATAAGTACGGAAACATTTGGTGGTTCCCAACTGTAAAAACCCATCTTCCCACCATTAGTACATTCCAATCAGCAGTAAACAGGTCGAAGAAGGAACAAGGACAGGTGCAGAGGAAGACAGGACAGTGGGGAGATCGGAAAGGGTGTAAAAAGGGTTGGTATCGGGAAACATGAGCTGCAGGCATCAAAGGGACGCGCCTAATGAGATGCACGGCTAAGACAATAGACCGGCACGGCAAGATGTGCCTCGAGCGGGGCCATCTGCCTTACAGTATCATCCCCCTCATCATAAAGACACTTTCAAAGGAAACGTGTCTTCCGCAAGAGTCTTGGGAATCCCAGGGTCGCGAAGCGGACAGCGTGCGTTCGCTGGCTACTTGAGGGCAAGAGACAAAATGGATGCAGTATCTAAGATGGAACCCGTGGGCTCGGATGAAGAAACCCACGAAACAAACGAACAGTTTAGGTTAGCACAGCGAAACTGCGCACACCCACTAAACTCGTCATTTGCGGTTCATAGATACCAGACTCGACCATATTCGTGCGAGTCAAAAACACCACTTACGATCGTCACGGAACCTCAGACGCTCCTTTTGCCCTCATGTAGGCAAGCACCAGTCGGAATCATATTCGCTATTCATCAGACCGTCTAGATGTTGCTGCAACATAATTCTATCCAACTGAGCTGCTTTGGTAACAGGCGGCGGTCTTATACACGTCGTAGCACAGAGGCCACATAAGGCAGGACCACACTGCACACAAAGGCAACACGTGAACAGAAACGCCACAACAACTCCGATGATCATCAGAATTTTCCAACCCCAAGTCGACATCAGGCCCCAAAACCACCCAAGTAGCGTCCAATCCCCTACGTCCACGTGTATGGACTTAGAGATCTTATGCAACTTGTAGATGGCTTGATAGACAGTCGGAGCGTTATCTGGAATGAAAATACAGCAGCTCGAATGGATCACCTTACATACTCCACCTTGATCTGCTAAAACAACGTCTAAAACCATACGGTTTTCTAACGTCATGAGCCTATCCGCCTGAAGTTCTGTGGTGATATTACCAAGGGCACTGGCAGTGATATTAGCTGTCGATTCCACCACTCGAGTCAATTGTCTCAGGTTCTACTATTAATCGGAAGGAAACCCTTGAAAAAGTCTCCTGCCTCTTGACCGGCAGTGTCCTCTTCGCTAATCACACCTCTCACAACTCTAGTCTTGTGATAATCTGCATCAACAGTGAACGTCGGAGGCAACAGATTTGCGATATAACATGAGCCCACAAAGTCAGAGGGCAACCATGTATACGCACGATCATGGCAGATGAAGTATGTACCCTCGGCAGCCAGAAACACAGGGGAAGAGAGCATCGGTAGGATATAAGTCTCGGAGCAAGCACTCTCTCCAAGACTAGCTCTCGATCTTCGGCCACGACCTAGTAGACAGAAATTACCAAGGTGGGGTACGATCCATATTGGAGACGAGCTTCTACGCTGTCTTTCACTCACGAGCGCACTATACTCAACCTTACTCAGGACCCTATAGGCTCGCACCTCCTCCTCCGGGATGAGCGACGGCTCATAGATATCCCTATCTAAATCAGCGATCGCTATAGCCAAAGGCTTGTGGTACAAACCAGGGCCAAAGTGGGAAGGATGTGGATCTCGATTGGGGTAGGAATCTAGTGCACTTCGAAACTTTGCTTGGAATGCTCGAGCTGAACCCTGGGAACTATAAGGAAGGACCAAATATGGAATTCCCTTATCCGTAGTATGTGGCATTAAACTACACACCCAACAGTTAGTAGTGTTAACCACTAACTGGTGCTGGTGAAGGAGCTGAATAAAGGAATTATTTCTGAATTCCGCACGTCTAGCCTTTTCGTGTTCGGGTAAGATATGGAAGGAATGAGGGGATACAGTGGAGGTAGGTTTAGGTTCAGAAGTAGGAGTAGGTATGGCAGAAGGTAGAAAGTACGGTATCATGTAATACACCCCACCCGCCAATAACAAAGAAACAATTAGAAACAGAAGGAACACCTGAAACGTAAAGCATTTGGTACGGGTAATTTGTTGCAGTTTGAATCTTTGCGCCTGAGCTTCTTCCAAATCCATCAGCTTTGAAAACGCCATCCCCTAAAACCGTCCGCAACGTTTCTTGACGCACTTCGTTCTGTGTAGCAGTAGTCAATCCCTAGAAGTTCCTAGGAACCGACGGTCTTTGACAGTGGCGGCTGGTGATATTTGAAAAAGGTGGGGCGTAATACCTGGACCGAATTTCATTGACATACTCCAGAGTGGTGTGACGGCAGTTATCCCTCAGTAAATTATCTTCTTTAGAAAAAATAAGGCAAAATCATGCATTTTCCTGTACAGTTATCACGAAAAAGCTAAAAGGCGCAATAGGTTCTACAACAGTACATGGATTAGGGGCCAGCACATATTAACGCTAAACTAGAATGAGGGATATTCTCTTTAGTAGAAGTCCTTAGTGCATGTTTCCAAGATGGAAAAAGTTCCCCAACTTAATAGGTGGCAGTTATGAGTAATTATGACCATAGAGGTGTCAAATGATTGGTCACAGTGTGTTTCCTTAAATATTAGTGATTTTAACTTTAAGCCTGCAAATGTATGTTGCAGTTCTATCACTTTTCAGGTCATACTGCGTGCATACTGATTGACTGACAGACCATATACTCTGTATGCCCAGTTATGTGCCAGGAAAAGACTCAATATGTCCAGTTTCTGTCAGTAGAATGTTTTTGCACGCCCACACTAACACATGCGTTCTTTGAATGTAATAATAGTTTTGCTCTTTAGCCATTTACAGGCTTTCCATTTCTAGAGTTTGTGTGCCTGTCACTATCTTTTTAAAACAGCCTGTCTCCTGTCACTGCTTCCATCATCTGCTAGGTCGGCTCAGCATTAATAACTCACATGTGCAATGCCTTATACTATTTCCATCTCGTTCATGCACAGTCTCACCATGTTTCTATCTACTCCTATCATGCTCTCTTGCCCCCTATTTCTCTCACATCGGCTTTCTTTCTCTCTCCCTCACCCTGCCTCCTACTCCGTCTCTCACCTGTTCTTCGTCTTTCCCTTTCGTTTCGTCCATGCTGCATCAAAGCATTAATGCTACGCATTCAGTAGAAGGAATGACAATGCCACACAATACAGGTCTTGAAAGGGTCAAATGCTGCACTCGCCTCTACTGTGACTGATTAATAACGAACTCAAACTCAGCCAAAAATTAGGGATCCAGCACCCCAAAACTGATCAGTAAGTGTTCTCTCTCTTTGACAGGATAGGTAAATCCAATGGTTCCTTGGGAAATGTCTCAAATTCTCTTTTCAACATGTGTGTAATAAAGGGAGCAGGCTACACTTTTTTACGAGGCATCAACTAGTTTTCCCACGGGCCAACAAGAAGCGACTGAGACGAGAGGCCCGCAGTGTTCCACTTCAATTAGGAAAGGCAGCAAATAAATAAAGAATGGGTTTTTACACAGTATCACGCGCTTTTTTTTTCATTTCATCAACGCCAAGCGATAGAAAATAATGCAGGAAATGGGGAAAAAAACGCTATTCAATTACATTCAAAGTGGCAAAAAAAGTTAATTTGGGAACAGAATAGTTTAAACTTACTTACTGTCCAGAGACTCCGTCGGCCGTCCCGATTCCCGCCGTCCTCACTTTCAAGTCCTGTCCTGAAGCACGTCATCAGGAAGGCGGCGCAGCAGGCAGCCTCCCTCTCCACTGCCTCGTTTTTAATTGGTGCGGCCGGCTGCCCCACCTACGTCATTTTCTCTCTGTATGCTGCTGCTGCAGCATACAGAGAGAAAAGGGAGAGTTACTCGAGGGCAGGGGGAGTGGCTTGGGGGAGTGGCTTTCCCCACTGTTGTAAATACTGTCTGTTTGGGCGGCCTCGGGCTGCCCAAACAGTCAGTATTAGCAACAGTGGGCAAGCCACTCCCCCAAGCCACTCCCCCTGCCCTCGAGTACTGTAAACACGGAAGTTCTCCTTTCCTGCCTTGCGAGAAGGCAGAAACAGAAACAATGGTAGTTATATAATATAATAACTAGCATTTGTTCTGCCTTCTCGCACGGCAAGAAAGCAGGGGGGGCGGCGCCCAAACGCCCCCACGGAGAAACCGCCACTGGTCTTTGACCTAGTGTCAAGACCTACTAACCAGAAGGAAGTACATGCGCGGCCCTACGGTTCACCTGGATGTAAGGTATTTTATATACAAGTATGTGCAAAAGTCTCTCAGCTGTGGAAGCAAAAACACATGTGGAAAAAACTCAATCTTTACAAAAATCGCAATTATACGTGTGTTTAGACTGATCGTGGCAAAGGGGGAACGTAGGTGTCAAAAGGATAGAAACGACAATTTATCAGTCTTTGGGATTGGATCGCAAAAAGTATCGTTTCTTTCCAGGACGTGTCTGTTCGTCGAACAAAGGATCCGATGAGGGGACAGAGTTCTGTTGATCAGTCAAATGTTCAAATCTTGAGTTTTGCGATGTCAAATGTTCAACAATGTCCTTCTGCTGCACTGAGGATTCTCCAACAGGTTCGGCGTCGCTAAAAGGTACAAAGGTCCACAATCTGTCAGTTTCAGATGAAGCAATGCCTTTCCTCACCCACGAGTCCGCCGGCAAAGGTATAGGAACCTTCTTCGTATGGGTGGCATGCACCCAGTTCTTTCGGCCCTCCAGACGAACAGCAGTTCTCGTGGCAAGGAGGACCTGGAAGGGTCCAGTGAAACGAGGCTCGAGGTTTCTTTTTCTTCCGAAATTCCTCGTAACCACCCAGTCTCCGGGCTGGAGCTGGTGGCCTGGACCTTCCGTCTGCGTCGGCAATGCTTCAAAGACCTGTTGATGAATTAACCTCAGTTTAGCAGTCAGATCATGTAGATAGTCAATCAACATTGGGTACTCAAGATTGGAAAACACACTTGGTCTAGGGACCCCGCAAACATTCGCAGGACGACCAAACACTATTTCATAGGGGCTAAGCCCTACTCGGGAGTGTACAGTCGCCCTTGTTGACAACAAAGCTAGAGGCAAAGCGTCAGGCCACGAAAGACCAGTCGTAGCCTGAATCTTCGCTAGTTTGAGTTTAAGGGTGCCATTATACCCTTCAACCAAACCTGCTGACTGGGGATGATTGGCGCTATGGAACTTTTGAGTAATTCCAAGGCCCTTACACACACTCTTCATTACACTCCCTACAAACTCACTTCCGTTATCTGACCATACGATTCGCGGCATTCCATACCGAGGAAAGTATTCCTTCAGTAGGATTTTCGCAGTGGACATAGCGGTGTTGTCTTTAAGAGGGTAGGCTTCAATCCATCGGGAGAACGCACAAACCACAACTAAAACGTATTTCAGGTTATTGCATCGCTCCATATGGAAGAAGTCTAGCTGGATCACTTCAAAGGGACATGAAGGGGGTGCAAAATGACCAGCAGGTGTAGGGGTTCCCTTACCAGGATTGTACATCATACATATCATGCAATTCTTCACCAATCTCTCAGCACACTTCGTGATACCATCATTCTCCCACACAGGGGACAACAACTTACAAATACCTTTCGCGCTAATATGTGCTAACCCATGTGCCATCGTTACAACAGCTAGCACATATGCGTCTGGCAACATCCACCTCTTGTGCTCCGACAAATCAATCCAACAACCATTCGCATCCAACTTCCCCGTGCTTTCTTTCCACTTCGCCTTTTCAGTCTCGGTGGCCTCATTCTGTATCGCTTTCACACTCTCGATGGTATCCTCACACATACTCGTCTCTGTAGGCCACCTAACCGAACTCGTCACATACATTCTATTGCTAAGGTTCCGGGCAGTCTCCTTAGCAGTCTCATCCGCAAATGCATTACCACTACCCACATCATCCGTCACCTTACGATGCGCACTACATTTAACAATCGCTACCTGCTTAGGCAATGTAAGTGCATCCAAAAGATCATTCACAAGTTGTCCATGCTGAATCTTCGTACCATGCGATGTCATAAAACCTCTCTCTCGCCACAATCGTCCAAAGCTATGTGCAACGCCAAATGCGTATTGACTATCAGTAAACACATTCACCCGTTTCCCTTTCGACAACACACACGCTCTAGTCAAAGCGATCAGCTCTGCAGCCTGAGCAGAGTTCTGATTCAATCTCGCAGCTTCCACAACAGTATTCAAAGTTACCACAGCATACGCAGTCGTAACATCACCATTCGGCAATTTAAAACATGATCCATCCACATACAAAGTCCCATCGGGATTATCCAAAGGAATGTTTTTAAGGTCCACACGACCTTTTGTTTCTTCCTCAGTCCTTAAGTAACAGTCATGAGCTGCTACTTCATCTGACTCTTCACTAATTGGCAATAAAGTCGTACCCAGACAACCTTGCACTCGTCAAGTGCTGAGTTTTCGTACGATTTAAGAGAGTGTCAACTGCATGTGGAACCATCACCGTAAGCATATTATCCATGACCAATCCTGCTGATTGTCGGATGGACACCGCAGCTGCCGCTGTTGCTCTCAAACAACTCGGCAATGCTCTAGCTACCGGGTCCAAGGTCGAGGAAAAATATGCACATGGACGCTGCTTACCACCAAAAGGTTGCGTCAAAACACTCAACGCACAACCTTCTCTCTCGTGCACGTATAATGTGAACGGCTTACTGTAGTCAGGGGTACCTAACACAGGAGCCGAACACAACGCGTCACGCAGTTCAGAAAAACTTTTCTGACATTCTTCCGTCCATGGTAAAGGAGTTGGAACATCCTTACACGTAAGAGCCACCAATGGTTTCGCTAACAGTGAAAAATTCGGGATCCACTGCCTGCAGTATGACGTGATGCCCAAAAAGGCACGCACATCATACTGAGTTGTTGGCACAGTCATCCGGGCGATCGCTGCAATTCTCTCTGGGGTCAACCTTCTTCCCTCCTTTGACAATAAGTGACCTAGATAGGTTACTTCTTGGCAACAATATTGACGTTTAGAAGGAGATACCTTATGATGTAAGTCACAGAGATGTTGCAACAACGATATCGTGGCAATTTTGCAAATGTCCTGAGTATCTGCAGCCACCAATAAGTCGTCAACATATTGGATCAAGGCTGCACCAGCCGGCAACACGAACGCATCTAGTTGACCCTTCAAGGCTTGACTGTATGTCGATGGGCTTTCACAGTAGTCCTGAGGAGCACGCTTAAACCGGAAGCTGCGACCACCAAGAGAGAAACCGAAAAGGTCTCTGCTTTCTTCAGCAATCGGGATGCTGAAGAACGCATTCTTCAGATCGATCACTGAAAACCAAGATGTCGAGGCTGGAATCAGAGTCAGTAGCGCCGTGATGTCGGGCACAACAGGGAACTGAGGAATCACAATTTTGTTTACCTCCCGTAAATCGATAACAAAACGATAAACAGGTGGTTTCGAAGGATCAGCACGTTTCAGAATGGGCAACACAGGACTGTTGCACACGTTTCCCCGAGTCTCCTCAATAACATCTTTCTCGATCAAATCATAGATGATCGCCAACAATGCTCGTTCACCGTCAAGAGAGATACGATACTGGGGAATACGTGGCAACCGCACATTAGATTTCAAATGGACAACATAAGGGGAGATGTCAAGCAGGCCCACGTCATTGGGACCTGTTGCCCACAAAGATGCAGGAAGAGAACTCAATTCCGGTGGAAGCTTATCGAGAGACAAGTACATTGGAGAGATAACTCTCTCACCCAAAGTAAGCTTCACTCCCGCAGGAGAACAATACAAAGTCGCATATAAACGTTTTAGCAAATCCAGGCCCAAAAGATTTTCACCACAACCAGTGGTTAAAATCAACGGAGCTTCGAGCTCACGTGGCCCAATTGTAAGAGGCAAAGGGCGTGAAACCGGATTGCTAACAGGGGCGCCAGAGAATCCAACGGAAACATTTGTTAAGCCAGACAAAGGTGCGCCTGGGAGTTTCGAATGCATAATAGAACTTTTCGCTGCACCAGTGTCCAACAGAAAAGGCTCAACGACGCCCGAGGTGGCAACTGCGATGTAAGGCCCTCTCTGATCAACCGGAACTGATACCACTCCCTCTCCTTGTCTATGGCTGTCCTAGTAATTACCGTCGTCAGTTCCCTGATCGACGTAATAATCATCTACATTGTACTGAGCAGATCGCCCTTGCGACGATCCACGCTGATCAAAACAATTATTGGAGTCAGAAGTGTTAGTGGAACGATCGTTCTGAGCACCGCGACCCCTACCACGTGATGTCTGTTGAGAACCACCACGACCTCCTCTAGACACATTACCACTATTACGCTCATTGAGAACTGGACAATCAAATTTCAAATGACCGTCCTGTCTACAATAGGCACACTGATTGTACCCTAACGACGATCTTTGTGAGAAGGAATCATTGCGCGATTGTGACTTATTTGATTGAAACTGTGATCTATTACGTTGCTGCGAATCATTCTGATTCGAACGCGGAGGATACGCCTGTTGCAACAACACTTTAGTTTTTAGCTCCTTCGTTTTCTTGTCAGCACGATCGTTCTCTTCTTTCTCCCTATTCTCATAATATTGAGCCGTAGCCAATATCTGAGCAGAAGTAGAAACAGCCCACGCACTTTCAGAATTTTTCAATTTGTTGCTCAAGTCAGGCAATAAATTTGAAACAAATTTGTCCACAAACAACCTCTGACCACCTTCGGTACCCATGTCTTGACCACTGTGGTCGATGAAAGCCTCCTCAAATCTCGTGAAGAAATCAGAGACGCTCTCATCCTTCTCCTGCTTGCAAGCGGACAATTTGTCCCAATTTACCTTCATGGCAGGCATGAGCGTTTTCATTAGAGTTATAATTCTCTGAGGGAGATTAGCAATTAACTGTTCAGGTTTCGCACCACCAACTTGTAAACCATCAGCTGCTACAAGCGCAGCCCAATCACCACCTAATTCGTTCGCATGATTCTCCTGACGAATCTTTGTCCATACCGGTTGCGGCACGACATTGCCAAACAGCATATCGATATCGGCAAGATTCATTATCGTAGCGTCTACGAGCTGCGATAATTCTTTGTAGTACCCTGCAGGATTTTTGCGAGGGTCAGGCAAAGATTGCTTCACCTGCAAAACTTCTGATCGTTTCCATGGGAGATGTATCCATACTCTCTGGAAATGCGGCAGGATTGGCGGAGCAGCGGTAGCGTCACCTGGCATATATACTGGAGGAACCTCACGCATGGGGTACTGACCAGGTACTCCTAACGATCCTTCAATATCCTCCACAAACAATGCTCGAGGCATTGTAGAAGGACGAAGAGACAGTAATTGCTCGACTGCACGTCGAACATTGGTACCTACTATCATGCCGCTCGAAAACTGAAGCTGTAGATTAGTCAAGGCAGTCATTACATCATCGGATGCGTCAGCTGATATTAGGTCACGCAAAACCTTGCACATTTCTTCAAAAACATATCTTTGTGTCGGTATATTGAATTGCTCAAACGTTTTCAATACCGCACGTGGAGGATTCCTAACGGGGCATTTCATCCAACCCATAGCCATATTACACAATGAGTCACGCTCCCTACCACCAGGAAGCTGACTACGTCTTTGAGGACCGTCCGAACCAGCGGACTCAAGAATAGGACCAAGAGAATTGAAGAAGTTAGCAGCTACAGAGGGAGTACGACGTCGAACAGACGGAGACAAAGAATAGCCCAAAGGGGTAACAAGAGAAGTACCAGAAACAGAGGGAACGGCAGGAGAAACCAGAACAGTAGAGGCAGCGGGAACAGGAGTATGAGGAAGTACAAGTGGAGGAGCAGTAGGGACAGAAACAGGCAGAGGAGCGGGAACAGCAGGAAGTGCAGGGACAGGAGCTGGTTGAGGAGCAGGAGCAGGGGGAACCACAGGAACTGCGGTACCCTGTACATACGGAGGTGGTGACTTCATAAGATAAGACATTAAGGTGTCCTCGATACCTTCCTCCTTTTTGTCCGTATCCGCCGGTAAAGCAGGATAGCACTTATCTACAGACATACATTGCAATCTATCGAAGACTTCCTTTTCCTTTTCCTCCTTATCTCGCTGAAACTGCTCTGCTTTCTTTACTATGGTAGCAACTCCATCTCTCTGACTACGTTTTAACAGCCTGATTTCTCTCTGTTTGGCTTCTTTACGCCACAACCGAAAGGCATCAAACATGGCCGGCCTCGATTTTTTCTTAAACAATGTAGTCTCAAGATTATCTAAAATCGGGGACTCGAAACTACCATGAGGTGGCCAACTAAGGACACCATCTTTTTTAGTATAGCGGATCCAATATTTATTAAAAGTAATCGGACCTAGACCGTGCTTGCTGTAGAGCTCATACGTTGGAGTTCCAACCGGAGGTATCAGACATGAGTCCTCCAATCGGGAATCCGTACCACAACAACGAAAACAACTGAACAAAGTACTACGGCTAGGCATCTTGCACACTAGCTGAGTTTCACAAACTTCAAGGGTTACGGGATTTACCAAGTCCCAGCAATGAGCAAAAACCCTCGGTTTTTGGCGTCTGCAGGCATCAAATAGTACAACAAAGAACCAAGTACTAAGAACCACAAAGCAATGGAACCATGCAACAACTAAGCAACCACAACTAAGGACTCTGGGAGCGACCCACAAATACTTAACTCAGAGATCGATGGCGTCACCAGGAAGGCCCGTCAATCGTCTCGCTGTACCAAGGTCTACGCCAGGCGCCAAAACAGGTCTACAGTCAGGGCAGCAGTCCGTCGCAGCCGTCAGGAGGCGGGAATCTTCGCGGGAAAAGTCGTCGGGCCACTTATTTCGACAACAGGATCGATGAAGCGGGGTGCACCTTCCCTCGGAGATTTCACACGAAGTTCCTCACGATCGTCGGGCTTGGACCGGTACCACTGATGCAGCCCCACGTTGGGCGCCAACTGAAGGACTGGGTTTTTTCTAAGACCCAGCGGTGCCAGGGGACAACACCTGAAACCTTCGTGGGTAACCTGTTCCGGCGTACAAATGACTGAGACACGGGACACTTCCTTCGGCGTCAAAGATTCGAGGTTTATTTACTGCAGGGAACACAGAAGTCACGTGAAGTACACAGCATGTAGGTTTGCGGGATCTGATTCAAATTGCTACTGTGGGTCGCTCCTTTTATACACATTTCTCTCATAGGTTAACATGGTACACAAAGGTTTACAACTTGGTTCCCATCATTATCCCCAAGAGGGGTCGCTTTGATGCATTCAGGGTCCGGAACATAAGTACGGAAACATTTGGTGGTTCCCAACTGTAAAAACCCATCTTCCCACCATTAGTACATTCCAATCAGCAGTAAACAGGTCGAAGAAGGAACAAGGACAGGTGCAGAGGAAGACAGGACAGTGGGGAGATCGGAAAGGGTGTAAAAAGGGGTGGTATCGGGAAACATGAGCTGCAGGCATCAAAGGGACGCGCCTAATGAGATGCACGGCTAAGACAATAGACCGGCACGGCAAGATGTGCCTCGAGCGGGGCCATCTGCCTTACAGTATCACCCCCCTCATCATAAAGACACTTTCAAAGGAAACGTGTCTTCCGCAAGAGTCTTGGGAATCCCAGGGTCGCGAAGCGGACAGCGTCCGTTCGCTGGCTACTTGAGGGCAAGAGACAAAATGGATGCAGTATCTAAGATGGAACCCGTGGGCTCGGATGAAGAAACCCACGAAACAAACGAACGGTTTAGGTTAGCACAGCGAAACTGCGCACACCCACTAAACTCGTCATTTGCGGTTCATAGATACCAGACTCGACCATATTCGTGCGAGTCGAAAACACCACTTACGATCGTCACGGAACCTCAATGGAGTCCCTGCAACGCTCGCAGCCCTGCTGCAGCCCTCGGCCCAGGTCCTGCTCTGTTTCACTCCTTGAAAAGGTCAAAAGTCCAGCCCCACTCTGGTGACGGCGATGCAGCGCCCGCGGAGCGGGTGCTGCGAAGTCCGGTCGCAAGGCAGGTCAAGGTGTGCTCGCAAAGAAGTCAGCGCCTCCGGGCAAATGCGCTTGCTAAAGGAATGGTGTCCCAAAGATGCAGTGGAGGCAGGAGTTTAAAAAGCCCTCCAGTGGGCGGTGGGCGGGCCAACAGGGAGAGCAGACTGGAAGCTGTCACACGGTCACGCAGGGACTCCTGGGTCATGGAGTCCCTGCAACGCTCGCAGCCCTGCTGCAGCCCTCGGCCCAGGTGCTGCTCTGTTTCACTCCTTGAAAAGGTCAAAAGTCCAGCCCCACTCTGGTGACGGCGATGCGGCACCGGCGGAGCGGGTGCGGCGAGGTCCGGTTGCAAGGCAGGTCAAGGTGTGCTCGCAAAGAAGTCAGCGCCTCCGGGCAAATGCGCTTGCTGAAGGAAGAGCAGAAGTCAAATCTGAATTAGATAAATTGTTAAATTCCAATGTAATTGAAACAGTTGAAGCAGCAGAGTGGGTTTCTCCATTGGTCGTTGCTCGCAAAGCCAATGGAAAGCCCCACTTATGTGTGGATTTTAGATACTTATACAAGCACATACTTGTTGATCAATTCCCACTGCCTAGGATTGATGAAATGCTGCCACTAACACAACAAGCTAAATGGTTTTCCATTTTGGACTTATCAGCAGCATATCATCAGGTTGTTCTTGATCCTGATAGCAGACAGCGGCTGCGGTTTTTCAAAGTTTGATGTCTAGGCTCTTTGGTCGTATGTCTGAAGTCATTTTTTTCCAGGACGACATTTTAATCATGGGTAAAAGCAAATCACATCACAATACCATTCTCAGGGAAGTTCTTAATGTCCTGGAGGTCAATGGTCTAGCTGTGAGATAAACAAATGTAAGTTTGTAGAAAAATTTGTAACGTATTTAACGCACAAAATTAGTGACATGGGCATCAAACCTAAAACAAAATTGGTTGATGCAATCATTAATTCTCCAGCACCCAAATCGAAGGACGAACTTAAATCCTTACTAGGATTAGTTGAATTTCATTCAAAGTGTGTCAAACAATTCTCACCGAAAACTTATGAGCAGTGTTTACTGATGAGGAATAAGACCCCATTTGTTTGGAGTGATGGGTGCCAGAAAGCCTTTCATGAAATAAAGTCTGCTATTGAAAATGCGCCTACCCTACAAGGCTTTGATCCATTGGCTGATACGTATCTTACCACTGATGCAAGTGTGTAAATGTAAATGTAAATGTATTGTATTTTATATAGCGCACTTCTACCCGGAGGCCTCGTAGCGCTGTATTCATACCGCTGTGGAACCCATCCTGGCTTTCCTGTGAAATGTCCACTCCTGGGCACCCCCAAGGTGAAGCCAGGCATCCACAGCGCTGCTAGGGCCGTTGTGGAGATTAAGCAAGCTATTGCCCAGAGTCACAGAGTGGGACCCATGATTAGACTAGGCACCGAGGCGAGAATTATCAGGTCCAGGGAAATTAAGTCCAAGAGCCGCCGAGGCGGGAATTGAACCCTTGTCCCGGGCCAGACCTCTGCATCAGGGTCTGCCGCTCTATCCATTGAGCCACGCTTCTCCACAGTGGTACTGGTCTGGGTGGTGTTCTCTCACGGATGTCCACTCAGGGTGTAGAAGTTGTCACATCCTTTGCCTCATGCTGGCTCTCACCATGTGAGGAGAAATATTCAGTCATCGAACGTGAGACTTTGGCTTGCGTATGGGCAATGGAACACTTTCGCAAATTTATTTGGGGCAAAAAGTTTACATTCCGATCTGACCATATACCTTCAACTAAATTACTGACAACTGAAGGCTTGTGCAGGGCTTCAGCAAGAATAGCAAGGATGTATATGAGACTTCAGGACTATGTATATGAAGTACAGTATGTTCCTAGAGTCAAAAAACGTAATTGCAGGTTTCCTTAGCAGACTTTCCGTACCTCTCAAAGAAATTGATCAGAGTTCATGGAATGATTGTTGTGTGGCTGGAGTATTTTCTGATTCCCGTGGCTTATGCAGGGATGAATGGGAACTAGAGTATGCAAAGGATGAAGTTCTAAAGATTGTCAAGGATAACATTACTAATGGTTGGTCTGCACATTCCAAATCTGACCCACAAATTAGACCATTCTGGGAGGTCAGAAATGAATTAGCGTTAAAATTCTTTAGACACCAAACATGACATTTCTAACCATTGGCACATTATTGCTTAAAATTCTGAAATAACCACTTTTAGAAAGATGTCATTTTCTTGCCCTAACCATTTGGTGCCAGCAGTCTTCGCCCTGGGTAAAATGACTGTGATAAGAATGGCAATTGGCCTTTGCGTATTCCTCCCAAATAGTGACACAAAAGGTGATTAGGTGTAGGAAGGATGGGTCATCCTGCCCGGACAGGAATGTCAGAGCTGTGCACAGTTCACTTGCATTTCAAAGGAGCTGCCTCAACAAACTCACAGTAGCCTTTTGTCACTCCAGACATCCAGGGGCCAGGCAGGAAGAAGGAAATTCCAGAACGATCTGTGGTGGGAAACTCCACAAGTTTCTTCCACTTCAAAGCTGGCACCAGCTATAAAAAGAGGACCCTCATACCCACTCTTCAGTTCACTCTTGGACCTGTGAAGAACACTTTGCATGGCCAGCTCTGTACTTCAGATGACTGCTATGCTACTGAAGCCCTGTCTTGAAACCTCAGAGGAAGTCCTGCTGATTGAGGACTGCCTTGCTTACAGGACTACCATAGTGACTTCCAGTGCTAGTTGGCTGGTCTCCTGTTCATGACTACAGGGACACGTCAAGCTCCAACAACTTGAACCCTGTATCTAGACCCTGCCTGAAGTGATTGCTAAACTACAAGTGGTGCCACCCAGTCCTGGACCCTTGGTAGTGGTGCTAAAAGTGCCAAAACACCTTAATTCAAAACTTGGGACTTAGAAAACGTCCAGGCTAAAACTGTCCTGAGAACCAAGAGAAGACCGGGGCCTTCCTGTCTGCTGATCTGCTCAAGGTGCATCACCGGTCTGCCTGCCTTCTAGGTAGCTCCTGCTATGTTTTTTTCCTCAGCAGCAGATCCTGTTCAGTGACTTCTCACTGAAGGGCTTTCCAGCCTAATTGAACCCTGTTCGGCTTCAGCCTGCAGCTTCATCCAGCTGGAGATTTTCGAGTTCCAATAAAGAGACTATATCTGACCACAGAAATATTTCCTGCAACTATATCCAGTGGCTCCCAAACGATGACACCTTCTCCCCAGACACCCTGCCTTGCCATGTAGATATTTACCTTCTCAGTGTCTTTTCTTTAAAATGTCTTCTAAGTCCGAAGCTAAGCAGAGACGCAGCCTAACCCTCCTCATGTTTCTGAATCGTGCTCCATCGTGGTTGGCGATAGCTTTCAACTTTGCCCCAGTCTTGTGCAACTAGATGTCAGTGGATGGTACTTCGATCTTTTAGGTGCTGGATTTGACTAAATACGTTAAAAATCCAAAACTGTTTCTGCTGCTTGGATTTTTGAAAACTTGGTGTCAAAAAGTTTATTAACTTTTACACTATTTTTCAGAATTGATTTGGGATTTTGAGTGTGTTATATTTTCATTATATTACTGTTTAAGTGCTTCATAAATACTTTACACATTGCCTCCAAGTTAGGCCTGACTGATTTTGTGCCAAGCTACTAGAAGACTAAATACAAGTTAATTTAGTGACTTTTATGATTCACCCTGGCAAGGATTGTAGTTGTTGTTTGAGGAGGGCTTACACCCTTCTCAACCAATAACCCAAACACTAAATATTTCTTTTTTTTGTACAAATTCTTTTTTGGATTTCAAAAGAGAATGATGAACATCACATCAGTGTTTCTCAGCCAAATCCATAACTTAGCATAGCTAGCAAATGTATCAAAACATGCAATAATACAGCAACATTACAATGCACAAAGTGTCCCCTCTATGCTAAAAGGATGTCCATTGAGACCAGCTTATCCGGCCTGACCTACCACCATGAACCATGATTATTAAGCACACCCTGAAATACATAGGCACATACTAATTTGCTATTTTACATCTCATCTCTAGTGTCTCATATTGTAGACTCACATTGTCTCATCCCAAATCCTCTTCCCTCTTTGGGCACCTACCAGGCTTCTTTTTTTTGGTCAGCAGCACTGAGAGGTCTTCAGGGGGTTAAGGAACTTTATCATCCCTGCAGACGGACCTGGTTTTCAGGTGAGTGGCTGGACTCACATATAACATAAAGCCAAGCCACAAAAACTAAGTCTGCCTGGATGATGGACATCACCACAGAAGAAAACACCATGACAGTACTTGTCTAGAATAGTGTTGAGTTTACAGCAAGAAGTCACCTCATTTAAACAAGAATACCACAAGCTACACTGCGAGTTGCAACGATATAAGCCACGAGAAAACCCTTGGGATAACACCCGGGTCAAAACCAAACCAGTGGTTCAACCGCAGCGCTTTACGTTCACCCTATTGGCTACTGAGGGAGCAGGGGCGGCCCAACCTGTAAATGTCAATGTCACCGCTCCTACTCCAGTTCCATTGGCTCTCCCTGAATGGTTCTTTGGAGACCAGACAAAGTTTAGCATTTTTATTAATCAATGCCAGTTACATTTCCTCTGTAAACCTGCAGCTTTTCCTGATCACGCCTGGAAAGTGGCGTTTGTCCTATCCTTTCTAGCCGGTACGTCGGCCACGTGGTCAATACCATTCGTAGAAAGGGATGACCTGAGTTTACATAACTTTCACAGTTTTGAGGAAACATTGCAAAAGCTTTTTGCAAGGCACCAGTTTATACAGGCAAGAGACAATGAGCTGCTGAAACCTGCGTCAGGGCAATAAGGATTTATTGTCTTATATCACGTCCTTTAATAGGCTAATTGCTGAGACACAATAGTCAGATGAGAAAAGAACATCACTTTTCCATTGTGGCCTTCAAGATGACTTAAAAGATGTTTTGGCGCAGATTGTTGACTTGCCATCCGATTGTGTTGAATTTATTGACTTAGTGGTCCGGTTGGATCATCGTCTGGGAGATAGGAAGAGTGAAAAGACTCGTGGCGACATGCCCAGAGTCGTTGCAGTTAAACATGAGAAAAATGACACATCCAACACCAATACTTATGCCGATCATACCGATCCCATGCAGATTAGGGGACTTAAGGGGCCTTTGTCCAAGGAGGAAAAGGATAGGAGACGTCGCCTTAATTTTTGTTTATATTGCGGGAAGTCTGGGCATTTTGTCCGGGATTGTTTGAGTAAAAATGCCCCCAAAAAGGCAGTCGCTGTTATTGACTCCCCTCTTCCCTTTGTTGAAACTAAGCAGTCAGAAAACTTCCAGGCCCAATAAGGATTGAGGCCCCCTTATCGAGCACAGACAACAAATTGGCCTCTTGCCATCATTTAGGAAACGCTAAGACTTCTGCACCCCGTCATTTAACCTTAATAGTTACCCTGCTCTTTTCTACCCAGACCAGAAAAGTTATTCCCATACTGTTGGATTCTAGAGCTACTGGAAATGTTCTGGACATAGGTTTAGCTAAAACCTTAAACATTCCAACTGTCAAGAAAGAGGTTCCAGAGCCTGTGAGTGCCGTAGACGGCTCAGAATTATCTTCTGGTTTAATACTGTTTCAGACCTCCCCAGCAACCATGATCTGTGCTGATGGACACACCGAACAGATCCATTTTGATCTTATTCACACCCCTGTGTTTGGAGCCACATTGGATATTGGAAAACAAAAGGGGAGAGCAAGGGATGGTGTTCACCCGAGGTGAACGGAAAGTACTCCTGGCCCCTGATCAAGGACTGAATTAAACAAGGAGAGGAGTACCACCAGAAGAAAAACAGAATGTTTCCTAATGGGGTGTTTTGACTGACAAAAGGGAAGGATTCATCCTTTTGTAAAAAAACCCTCACTCACCAACCTAGTGGTGACATGCTTCATCATCGGGGTCCACCCTGGTGGTCTAGTGTCACCAGGGTGTGCTTCAACACCTGAAGTACAGTGGAGCAGGTTGTGAATGTAAGTGCAAAAAAGATGTTACAAATGGTCCTGGTTTAACTTATAGAAAATATGATTTTTATTTTAAAGCAACTGGACAATATTAAAAAAGGGGCGAGATACTGAGAGGGAAGTTACGGCCAGAGTATCTCTATATGTGTATTGGTGTATTGTTCAACATGTTTCTACCTTAAGTGGGAGTACCAGGTATTCATCAGGACCATGCACAAGGAAATGGACGGTATGTACCTCCTAAAAGGTACACCCTATCCTAGATCCTGGTGTACCTATTAGCAAAAATCGCTAATTGTGAAATGCTCGGTCAAAAGTGGTTGAGCATGTATGGTAAAAAGCAAAAGACTCCTATTCTGCTGTCAAATGCTTCGGCAGGCAGGGGGTAGTCTCGTCATTCAGTTAAACATATTAGTTCTGTAGTGACGTGCGAGGCCAATTACCTACATCTACCATCCGCTGCTCGGCTCGGCCTGGTACTCCCACTTAAGGTAGAAACATGTTGACCAATACACCAATACACATATATAGATACTCTGGCCGTAACTTCCCTCTCAGTATCTCTCCCCTTTTTTAATATTGTCCAGTTGCTTTAAAATAAAATTCATATTTTCTATAAGTTAAACCAGGACAATTTTTAACATCTATTTTGCACTTACATTCACAACCTGCTCCACTGTACTCCTGGTGTTGAAGCACACCCTGGTGATGCTAGGCCACCAGGGTGGACCCCGATGATGAAGCATGAACCACTAGGTTGGTGAGTGAGGTTTTTTTTACAAAAGGATGAATCCTTCCCTTTTGTCAGTCAAAACACCCCATTAGGAAACCTTCTGATTTTCTTCTGGTGGTGCTCCTCTCTTTGTTTAATTCAGCCATATTGTATATACCATGGCTCCAATTACACAATCCTAAAATTGATTGGTGCAAACGCACAGTGACATTGGATTCTGCACATTGTTGGCAGAAATGCTATTCCACTGATCAGCATCCTCTAACGCCCTTGCACTGCGCCTCCATAGTTGATAACCCAGAGTTGATACAAGCAGAGGAATGAGAAATCACCTTACCAAAACAATACAGTGACTTTAAAGATGTGTTCTCTGAACAACAGGCAACCCAGTTACCACCCCACCGGTCGCACGACTACCGTATTGATTTGCTCCCCTGAGCCTCTCTACCGTGCAGTCGTGTGTATGCCTTGTCTGAGCCTGAGACCCAATATTTGGGCGAATACTTGGACGACTTATTACTAAAGGGGTTTCTTAGACATTCTACATCCCTCGTTAGATCGCCACTCTTCTTCGTCCCTAAAAAGAATAAAGAACTTCGTGCCTGCATAGACTATCAGGCCTTAAACAAGGTGACAGTAAAAAAACGTTATCCACTCCCATTAATTCCGGTATTATTAGATCAGGTATGACATTCCACTATTTTTACCAAATTAGACCTGAAAGGTTCATACTACCTAATTAGAGTAAAATATGGGGACGAGTGGAAGACCGCATTTAGGACTAAATTCAGTCTTTTTGAATATACAGTGATGCCCTTCGGTTTGTGTAATGCTCCTGCAGCATTTCAATTTTTCATCAATGATGTGCAGCAGGATTTCCTGGACGTCTTTGCAATAGTTTACATAGATGATATCCTAATCTTTTCATCAATAACCGAAGAACATATTGAGCATGACCGCACTGTGTTACAACAGCTACGAGAGCATCAACTATTTGTTAAGTTATAGAAATGTGTCTTCCATGCTACCCCCATTGAGTTTTTGGGTTACGTAATATCTCCCAGCGTATAGCTATGGATGATTCCAAGATTCAGGCCATTTTGAAATGGGAAACACACAGCTCTTTAAAGGATATCCAGAGGTTTTTGGGTTTCGCCAATTTTTATCGCCGGTTTATCCCTCAGTTCTTCTCCGTTGTGTCTCCCATTACTCACCTTCTCAAGAAGGGGGTTACTTTTCATTGGTCCTCAGAAGCAGAGGAAGCATTCCAGAAACTCAAGCAGCCCTTTACCGAAGCCCCACTGTTACATCACCGAGATCCTTCACAACCCTTCTATGTGGAGGCCGACACATCTCAGGTTCCTTTTGAAGGTATTTTGTCCCAGAGAGATCCTACATCAGGACATCTACATCCAGTGGCCTATTTTTCAAAAAAGCTTTTGTCTGTTGAACAAAATTATACGGTGGCAGAACGAGAACTCTTAGCCATCAAACTTGCCTTTCATGAGTGGCCCCACCATTTGCTAGGAGCCTGTCACACTATAACAATTTACTCAGATCACCGTAATTTTCAATTTTATCAGAATGTCAAAGTGCTAACTCCACAACAATTATGTTGGCTATTGTTTTTCAATGAATTTGATTTTGTAATCACATATAGGCCTGGAAAAGAACAGCGGAAGGCTGACACACTGTCATGATTAAATTTCCCAGCTCCCGACAAGGGTACTGATACTCCCACCGCTATTATCCCGGAACATAAGATCATTGCATTGTGTTCCTCCGATGATTTCATAGAGCAGGTGCAAGTAGCACAACAAAAAGAGTCCACACCTCCTCATACTTTTAAAAAAGGAGAACTCCTGTATCATGATCACCAGTTGTACATTCCCACAAAGGAGTTGCCTGATACTGTTCTGAATTGGCATCATCACTCAGCATTTACTGGTCATCCAGGTGTAAAGAAAATATTGGAATTATGCCAAAGAGATTTCTGGTGGCCCACCCTAGCATCAGATGTTGAAAGCTAGGTCAAAACCTGTCCAACCAGTGCACAAGTCAAACCCCTTCATGACTACTCCAATAAATGCCCATGCCACCTACACCTTGGAATTTAATTAGTATGGATTTTATCACCGGTTTACCCACATCAAACGGTTTCCCCATTATATGGGTGGTGGTACATTATTTAACCAAAACGGCACACTTTGTTCCTTTAAAGCACATGCCTTCGGCAAAAGAATTAACAGACCTGTTTATACAACATGTGGTCAAATTACATGGCTTACCAACAGCAATTGTGTCCGACAGGAGCTCACAGTTTGTGTCTAGGTTTTGGCAAAGTTTTTGTTCCTCTATGAAAATTAATGTTTGTCTGTCCTCCGCTTACCATCCTCAAACGGATGGACAGACAGAACGCCTTAACCAGACCTTGGAACAATCATTGCGTTGTTTTCTTGTTACCATGACCAGTGAATGGGAAAAGGCGTTACCACTGGCAGAATTTGTGTATAATAATTCAGTCCATGCAACTACGGATGTATGACGTGACAACGCATACTGTTACCACGCATACCTTTACAACGCGGTATTTACAACGAATACCGTTACAACGCATAGCGCTTAGAGGTGCTGGATAGTGGTAAGTATAATTTTATATTCCAACTCCAGTCCCCGTGGACACTAGGGAAGGTGTTGGATATAAAATTATACTTATTCCCTATCCTAGAGCGCCCCCCAGCGCAATGCGTTGTAATGGTATGCGTGGTAATGCCTGCGTTCTAATGGTAGTGCGTTGTAAAACTTCCGTTGTAAACGTTGTATACCTGCAACTACTGGAGTTTCACCTTTTTTTTGTGTATTCATTTACCATGCCGGAACGCTCCCACTATTGCAGCCATCTGTTGTTAGTCAGGTCCAGGCAGTCCATAAACATCAAGTTAAGCAACACTTAGAGTCATACCAAAAACAAGTTAAAAAACAAGCGGATAAACATAGGCTGCCAGCCCAATATGCAATAGGAGACAGAGTATGGCTTTCAGCTAAAAATTTGAACATTGACGGATCTCATAAGTTAAACCCAAAGTATCTGGTACCCTTTACCATTACCAAAATGATCAATCCGGTAACAGTGAAATTAGAGCTCCCCTCAGATCATCGGATTCACATTTCTCTGCTACGGCCCTACTCTCCCTCTACTCGGACAGGACCACCCCCACCCGCAGTGAAGGTACATGGAGAATGGGAGTTTGAAGTAGCCAAAGTTTTGGATTATGAGAGAATTCGGGGAGTGTTGCATTATGCATTGGCATGGAAAGGGTACAGTATGGAAGACAATTCATGGGAACCCGCCTCTTCTGTTCATGCTTCTCGATTAGTGAGTCAATTCCACCAACAAAATCCCTCTAAGCCACGACCACTACCAGGACTTTTGAGAGGGAGGACTGTCAGGAACCCCTGTCACGCCATCCACAGAGTCCCCTGCATTGTTTGTCAACACCCATATGGTGTGAATATCATTCATATTGCAGTGTTCCTACAATAAGTATTTTAACCAATGTTTGTTTTTTCTTTAATGTATTTGCTTTTGCCAATGTTTATTCTTTTTGTACTGACCTTGCCAATGCTTATAAGATATCTGAGGATCAGGTGGCACAGGTGCAGCTGCTTCAGTTGGTTTAACACGTGAGCTGTAACTGTACTGAGCACATGGATTGAACACGCCCGGCAACACCCAGGATCCTTCGATCTGCAGACACCTGTTGCCTGGCTTTCTGTTTCCTGCCACAGGCTTTCCCTTTCCCTGGAGCCCCAAGTCATCAGAGCCTCAGCTGAAGAGAAGGATTTCACCTTGTGACCTCTGCCAGCAGAAATTCTCCCTGTCTTTGAGCCAGCTCAGGACTGAGATAAGAACATTTCTAGACTCATTTTAAAAGGCTTCAGAGCTAAGTGTTAAATTGAAGCTTTACATTTTTTGCTGTTATTGGGAAATGCATGGAGCACCTTGTGTGCCCCAGGCAGTGTCTGAAAAGCATTCACTTAACGCAACCCACCTTGCCCCAATACACTAAAGCCTGTCTGGGGAGATGCAAGCACTTCACTGGACAGGAAACCTATTGTCCAGGCCTCCCCTGCTGGAGTTTCGACCAGCAGGAGGGCAGACTCATGTCTGTAGCAGCAGCATCCATGTTGTGATGCTGGGGCTCTGTTTAACTCTAACCAGGTTTACCAGTATGTACTTGTCTTCTCCCTCTAGAAGGGTGGAATGCTACCCCCACCGCCAGAACTGGCGGGGGGCAGTATTCCAAAGTGTGACACCTTACACAACATGTTTTGATAAAGCCAAGCCAAAGTTAGCATTAACCGTGAGGTTTATAATGCACTTAAGATTATATGGTATGGCTATATCATAGAACACCTATAAGGAGATGGTTCTGAAAGCTGCAGAGGGGCTCATCTCATGATAGGGCACCCTCTCACACAAAACCAAGCACTCTGCCTTCAGGATTGTCAAGGCCTGCCATAGGAGTGACTTATAGGTTACTATGCGTCTATATATAGGGTAGATATAGGTATACTATATCTAAGTAAGGGGTGCTTACACCACCCTATTCAGGCTGCAAGTGCAGACCTGTGGTGTCAGTTTGGAAGGCTAACCAGGGGTGACACAATACATGCTTCAGCCCCTAGTAGGCCCCTGGGGTCCCTATGCCCTGGGTACCTACGGTACCATATACAGGGGCACACAAGTGTGACCCAGTAACCAATCTGGTATGTATCTAAAGTACATGGTATCAATTTAGAGAGAGAACAGCTACGCTGTGGGCCTGCTTAACAGGGCCACAGCCATACTAAATTTGAAAAACCAGTGAAACACAGCAAAAAGGGAGGGTAACCATAGGAAGCAGACCCTACTCTCCTACATATCACCCCCCACCCCCCAACGCAGGGACATTAAACTAACCTTGACCAGATGAGTCTTCATGTTCTAAGTAGAAATATCTGGAAAGTCCATCTGCATTGGCATGGTTACTCCCAGGTCTATGTTCCACTGTATAGTCCATCCCCTGAAGGGAAATGGACCACCTGAGTAGGTTGGGATTTTTACCCTTCATCTGTTTTAGCCATAAGAGGGGCTTAAGGCCTGTCTGAACTGTGAAGTGAGTACCAAACAAGTATGGCCTCAGCTTCTTCAGAGCCCAATCCACAGCATAGGCCTCCCTCTTAATAGCTGACCAACGTTTCTCTCTAGGGGTCAGCCTTCTGCTAATAAAAGCTACTGGCTGGTCCTCACCTTCCTCATTCAATTGTGAAAGCACAGCCCCTGCCCCCAACTCAAAAGCATCTGTTTGAACAATGAATTCTTTGGAGTAGTTAGGACTTGGCAGAATTGGTGCAGTGCACATGGCCTGCTTCAGGTCATCAAATGCCTTTTGACAGCTGACTGTCCACTGCACTTTCTTAGGCATTCATTTAGAAGTTAAGTCATTCAGGGGTGTCACTATGGAACCGTACCCCTTGACCAATCTCCTATAGTACCCAGCCAGGCCCAAGGAAGCTCTGACCTGAGTCTGGGTGATTGGAGCAACCCAGTCTATTAAGGTCTGGATTTTGCTCTGCAATGGTTAAACTTGGCCTCCACCTACAAGGTGGCCCAGGTACACAACCTGACTCTGCCCTATCTGGCACTTAGTAGCCTTGATAGTTAGGCCTGCTTTTTGCAGGGCCTCCAAAACATTTTTCAGGTGGACCAGGTGATCTTCCCAGGTGGAACTAAAGTCAGCAATATCATCAAGATAAGCTGCACAGTAGTCTTGCAGGCCTGTGAGGACTTTATTTACCAACCTTTGAAATGTGGCAGGTTCATTTTTCACACCGAAGGGCACTACCACAAATTGATAATGCCCACTAGGGGTTAAAAATGCTCTCTTTGGCTTTGCATCATCAGCTAGTCTGATCTGCCAGAAGCCAGCTGTTAGATCAAATGTGCTCAGGAATTTGTCAGATGCCAACTTATCTATGAGCTCATCTGATCTGGGTATTGGATGGGCATCGGTCTTAGTGACTGCATTGAGACTAAGTATGAGCGTAAAATCTGTTCGGCTCGCGGAATTTGTTGATTTTCGGCAAATTCGCGATCCGTGAATTCTCGCGAATTTGCCCAAAAGTTGCAACTTCGCACGCAGATTACAATATTGCGGCGCGCGGCATTCACTTACCATCATTCAGCATTTGAAGAGTTGTTTTTCTCCATGTTTGCATGAGCTGCGCCATTTTGGATCTTGGTGCGTGATCCCGCTGGAGTTTTTCGACCGCGATTACGTCATCGCGGCCCGCCACCTTGCACAGCAAGAGTTTGTCAACGCGAGTATGTCATAAAGGCTCGTGATCACGAATCGCGGGAGTAAACAATTGCGAACACCTAGATGCGGCGGGCAGCAACAATCTCGCGCTCGCGAAATTGCAAAATTTGCAATTCTGCACAAGAAATCCACCAGCAGGCGGCATAAACCTTCTGAAATGATGATTTTTATCAGAATAACTCCTCAGGTTGACATTTGCCTGCATTTTATTTTGCAAGGAGTCCAATTTATGGGGGTGGAAGGAAGGAAGTGCCCCACAGTCTCCAATTTCCTGTTCCTGTCCAGCAGGCTCCTCCCAGGGCTCTGTTCATATCCTGGTCACTTTCATTTGGATCTTGACCTGGAACGATTACTTTTTGTGGATGCTGCTGGATATTTGGATTTGAGGCCTTTTTGACTTTCTTTGGATCACTTTTGGATTAGATATTTCACAAGTAAGTTGATGTTTTTTGTTTGGGGCATTACAGTTGCTGCAACTACAATTTTGGAACTTTTTCAGAATATTAAATAAAATATATTGTGGGTAGCCACAGTATCCAGTAGGACCAGGGTTAGTTATGGGTGCATGATACAACTGTTTTGTTGAATTTCAACATCATTTAGGGCATGGATGGCATTGGATTGGGGTGATTTTTGTGTGTTTTTTCGATTTTTTGGCTGTTGTTGGGGCCTTTTGCCCAGGGGTACTCAGTGGTGCATGGACTGAGTCTTCTGTGGAGTCTCTTTAATGTAAACATCATGGAGGGCATGGATGGCATTGGATTGTGGTGATTTTTGTGTGTTTTCGATTTTTTGGCTGTTGTTGGGGCCTTTTGCCCAGGGGTACTCAGTGGTGCATGGACTGAGTCTTTCTGTGGGGTCTCTTTAATGTAAACATCATGGAGGGCATGGATGGCATTGGATTGTGGTGATTGTTGTGTGTTTTTCGATGTTTTGGCTGTTGTTGGGGCCTTTTGCCCAGGGGTACTCAGTGGTGCATGGACTGATTCTTTCTGTGGGGTCTCTTTAATGTAAACATCATGGAGGGCATGGAAGGCATTGGATTGTGGTGTTTTTTGTGTGTTTTTCGACTTTTTGGGGTGGTGTTGGGGCCTGTCCATGTGGGTGGGGACCATTTTAAAGCCTGGTCCAGGCAGGGCCTCGCCATGTTGGTGGGGTTCTAGGGGCCATTTTGAAGCCAGGCAGTGTGCTTTGTTGTGCCATAGGCCTGCACCCAGTCTGCCATGCCTTCATCCATTACGCCCAGGGGTACTCAGTGGTGCATGGACCGAGTCTGTCTGTGGGGTGTCTTGAATTTCAACATGATTGAGGGCATGGATGGCATTGGATTGTGGTGATTTTTGTGTGTTTTTCGATTTTTTGGCTGTTGTTGGGGCCTTTTGCCCAGGGGTACTCAGAGGTGCATGGACTGAGTCTTTCTGTGGTGTCTCTTTAATGTAAACATCATGGAGGGCATGGATGGCATTGGATTGTGGTGATTTTTGTGTGTTTATCGATTTTTTGGGGTGGTGTTGGGGATTGTCCATGTGGGTGGGGGCCATTTTGAGGCCTGGCCCAGGCAGGGCCTGGCCATGTGTGTGGGGGTCTAGGGGCCATTTTGAAGCCAGGCAGTGTGCTTTGTTGTGCCATAGGCCTGCACCCAGTCTGCCATGCTTTCATCCATTATGCCCAGGGGTACTCAGTGGTGCATGGACCGAGTCTTTCTGTGGGGTGTCTTGAATTTCAACATGATTGAGGTCATGGATGGCATTGGATTGTGGTGATTTTTGTGTGTTTTTTGGTTTTTTTGCTGTTGTCTGGGCCTTTTTTGCCCAGGGGTACTCAGTGGTGCATGGACTTAGTCTTTCTGTGGGGTCTCTTTAATGTAAACATCATGGAGGGCATGGATGGCATTGGATTGTGGTGATTGTTGTGTTTTTTTTACTTTTTGGGGTGGTGTTGGGTCCTTTTGCCCAGGGGTACTCAGTGGTGCATGGACTGAGTCTTTCTGTGGGGTCTCTTTAATGTAAACATCATGGAGGGCATGGATGGCATTGGATTGTGGTGATTTTTGTGCGTTTTTCTACTTTTTGGAGTGGTGTTGGGGCCTGTCCATGTGGGTCGGGCCATTTTGAGGCCTTGTCCAGGCAGGGCCTGGCCATGTGGGTGGGGGGTCTAGGGGCCATTTTGAAGCCAGGCAGTGTGCTTTGTTGTGCCATAGGCCTGCACCCAGTCTGCCATGCTTTCATCCATTATGCCCAGGGGTACTCAGTGGTGCATGGACCGAGTCTTTCTGTGGGGTGTCTTGAATTTCAACATGATTGAGGGCATGGATGGCATTGGATAGTGGTGATTTTTGTGTGTTTTTCGATTTTTTTGGCTGTTGTTGGGGCCTTTTGCCCAGGGGTACTCAGTGGTGCATGGACTTAGTCTTTCTGTGGGGTCTCTTTAATGTAAACATCATGGAGGGCATGGATGGCATTGGATTGTGGTGATTGTTGTGTGTTTTTTTACTTTTTGGGGTGGTGTTGGGTCCTTTTGCCCAGGGGTACTCAGTGGGGCATGGGCTGAGTCTTTCTGTGGAGTCTCTTTAATGTAAATATCATGGAGGGCATGGATGGCATTGGATTGTGGTGATTTATGTGTGTTTTTAGACTTTTTGGGGTGGTGTTGGGGCCTGTCCATGTGGGTGGGGGCCATTTTGAGGCCTGGTCCAGGCAGGGCCTGGCCATGTGGGTGGGGGTCTAGGGGCCATTTTGAAGCCAGGCAGTGTGCTTTGTTGCGCCATAGGCCTGCACCCAGTCTGCCATGATTTCATCCATTATGCCCAGGGGTACTCAGTGGTGCATGGACAGAGTCTTTCTGTGGGGTGTCTTGAATTTCAACATGATTGAGGGCATGGATGGCATTGGATTGTGGTGATTTATGTGTGTTTTTTGATTTTTTGGCTGTTGTTGGGGCCGTTTGCCCAGGGGTACTCAGTGGTGCATGGACTGGGTCTTTCTGTGGGGTCTCTTTAATGTAAACATCATGGAGGGCATGGATGGCATTGGATTGTGGTGATTGTTGTGTGTTTTTTTACTTTTTGGGGTGGTGTTGGGTCCTTTTGCCCAGGGGTACTCAGTGGTGCATGGACTGAGTCTTTCTGTGGGGTCTCTTTAATGTAAACATCATGGAGGGCATGGATGGCATTGGATTGTGGTGATTTTTGTGCGTTTTTCTACTTTTTGGAGTGGTGTTGGGGCCTGTCCATGTGGGTCGGGCCATTTTGAGGCCTTGTCCAGGCAGGGCCTGGCCATGTGGGTGGGGGGTCTAGGGGCCATTTTGAAGCCAGGCAGTGTGCTTTGTTGTGCCATAGGCCTGCACCCAGTCTGCCATGATTTCATCCATTATGCCCAGGGGTACTCAGTGGTGCATGGACAGAGTCTTTCTGTGGGGTGTCTTGAATTTCAACATGATTGAGGGCATGGATGGCATTGGATTGTGGTGATTTATGTGTGTTTTTTGATTTTTTGGCTGTTGTTGGGGCCGTTTGCCCAGGGGTACTCAGTGGTGCATGGACTGGGTCTTTCTGTGGGGTCTCTTTAATGTAAACATCATGGAGGGCATGGATGGCATTGGATTGTGGTGATTTTTGTGTGTTTTTTTACTTTTTGGGGTGGTGTTGGGGCCTGTCCATGTGGGTGGGGGGCATTTTTAGGCCTGGTCCAGGGCCTGGCCATGTGGTTTGGGGTCTAGGGGCCATTTTGAAGCCAGGCAGTGTGCTTTGTTGTGCCATAGGCCTGCACCCAGTCTGCCATGCTTTCATCCATTATGCCCAGGGGTACTCTGTCAGGGGTGCATTTTATTGGTCTTTCCATTTTGGGGGGTGGCTATAATACAAAATGCTTACTTGCAAACTATTAATTGAAGCGCTACATATGCAACATTTATTTAACTGGTGTTCCTCTGGCTTCGTTTCCTTTTAGGTACAGAAAGACGAATCATCAGCTTCATCGTTCCTCATCAGTGCCAGGAAGAAGTCCTGCTGCGGTATGTACAGCACAACGTCAAGTGTGGCCACAGACAACTCTGCATCTTGTGCAACTGCGGCCTGCTGCTCTGACATCTAAAGAAGATGGCCCCCCAAAAAATTGCCTATAGCTCGTCTAGCAAGAAAGTTGCCAGTCAGGAGCAGAAGAAGCAAAAGGCGCCACTTACCAAGGAAACTGGTGTGCCGACCGCCGCATTTTTTGGGAAAAGAAAGTACGCCTGCAGCAGCAGCGGGGTCTGCTGGGGACCAAGCTGGGAGCAGCACCTCCGCTCCATTGGGCTCAGAGCCACCACCACGCCAACTTAGGTCTAAGCCCTTGAGTGCTGCAGTGGCAGCCAGTATAGTTGTTCAATCACCATCGACCAGTGATGTTGGCTCATCGCAAGAAAGTAGCAGCATCCCCCAATCAACACAGGTTGTTGTAACTCATCTGACGAGTGTTCCACAACCACAGCCGCAACAACAACCACATGTGTTGCAAGTACAAGGTCAAGTACATGTGGAAGGAGAGGCAGCGCAAGGAGAGGCGCAAGCAGAGGTGCATGGAACGGCACAAGTGCCCACAATAGTTTTTTCTCCCGAAGTAGGGGCACATCAGGAAATCGACATTCAAACTGAGGTATCATCTGAGGAAGTAACTCCTCCTGATGATTCATTGTCGTCCAGATCCCTAGCAATGAGAAAATCAAGGATGGTGTCTACATCTTCTTCAAGCCCCCTTCCTTCTGATGATATGGATCAAAATTGGGAACCACCAGTGCTGTCTTAGAGTGAGGCAAAGCATGATCTGACAAAGGTAGCTAAGCGTAAAAGGAAGGTCCCCGAAACTCTCATAGTTATGGAGTGTGATGATAACGCTGAACAAGAAGTGGCGTATACTCCTGCTAATGAAGACTCTCACGACGACGACGCAGTCATCATAGACGTCACTCCAGCCTCAGCAGGCATGCAGCAAACAGACATTTTTACCCTATCCCGAAATGCTGCTGAGCATGATGTTGGCAACGTGGCAATGGGACCACCACCAATACAGTTAACTAGTCCACCACCACCCACAGCTTCCATATTTTCTCACCAGAAGGGACCTCCATCCACCTCGACCTCCATTTCCTCAATTAGTGGTGCTGTAAGTGTACAACATAGTAAATTTCGACATCACACATCCTCCACTTCATCTGGGATCAGCATTCCCAGTATCGCCTCCTCCGCCCCCACAGACATTTGAAGTCTGCAGTTTGGGTCTTCTTTAGTGTTAGCCCAACAAGGGAAAACATAGCCATTTGTACCATTTGTAAGGTTCGAGTTAGTCGTGGTAAGCTTGGTACCAAATATGATACCGGAGGCCAGAGAGGTCATCTTGATAGACAGCACACTGTCAAATGGCATGCGCACCTAAGGGAGATCAAGGCAGCCCGAATTGCAAGTCAACAAATTGTATCCGTTGATGTTTCATCTGATGATGATGAGGAGGAAGAAGCGTCAAACATTTCTTCGGTTACACCCAGTACCCCTGTCAGCAGCACACACCCTGCAAGATATATGAGCCACACTAAGAGTGTGGGAAAAAGTGAGACCCCAATGCGAAAAAGTTCATCATCACTGAGTGTCACTGGGTCGAAGAAGTCATCATCATCCCGTATAATGGTCCAGCCCACCATTAGAAGCATGTTATTCTCAGATGCGCCATTTGAACGCAACCACTCAACGGCGCGTCTGTATAACACTAAGCTGGCTAAAATGCTAGCGCTGGACCTTCTCCCTTTTTCTTTTGTGGAAGGGGTGGGTTTTCTTGAAATGGTGGCAACGCTCTGCCCTAAATGGAAGGTTCCTAGCCGGTTCTATTTTGCAAGATTTGCAGTTCCAGCACTACATGAAGATGTGCTGGAGGTGATTGGGGCAGCTTTGCAGAAGAGTGCTGTTCACACTATACATCTGACAACAGACATGTGGACCAGTTGCCAAGCCCTTGATTATATGTGCATCACGGCACAATGGGTCCCTTTTTCAGGGGTTAAAGCAAAGCAAAGCTTCCCGGTTTTGCTTATCGGGGGGGTGAAACTTGTTTTTGCCCGGGTTCACGGGTCTGGGGGCCTTGCTTGGAAGGTGTAATACCGGCTAAAAGTGGGTTAGAGAAAATCGGAGCAGAAAAAGTTTTTGTGCTTTTGATTACTTGCCTGTCTTTGGGGTGCTGTTTGGGGGGCTTTTAGGTTGTTGGGGGTGGGTTTTGGGGTCTGTGAGCACTGCTGGCACATTCTAATGTTGATTGCATTTGTTTTACAGGAAATCCATGGTGGAAAAGGGGAGTTGGGGCCTCACTGCAGAGCGCATTTGGACTGAATTCCAGGTAGGCCCAAAGTTTTCTAAGTGTGGCTTTTCCCGGGTTTTGCCTTTTGGCTTGTTGGGGCTGTTAAACTTATTTTGGCCCGGGTTGACAGTTCTGGGGCCATTGCCTGGAAGGTCTAATACCTGAAAGAAAGTGTTTTGGAGACAATCCCTGGGGAGAAAGTTTTTGCATTTTCTGAGATTTCGCTCACTCTACTGTTTTCAGGGGGCTGTGTGTGGGGGTTCCTGGTGTTTGTGGGGGGGTTTGCGAGTCTTGGAGCAATGCTGGGTATGGATACTTTTGCTTGCTTGCAAGTGGTTTGAATACAATCCATGGTGGGTAAGGGGGGATTTGGGCCTACTTTACTTTCAAAGTACGTTTTGTCACCATTTTCTACTAGGCCTCTGACAGGTTTTTTGAGATCTGATTGGGGGTCCTCTACATTTTTGCGACTGGGTTTAGTAAGGGTCTGTTCTGACCGACTTTTTGGGCCCTTTAATGAGGGAAGGTGATTGGAGGTGACTTTAGTCTACTATCATTCTAATAGAAGGATTAGAACCGTAAATAGAGCCTATTCACAGGGCGTGTTGACACAATCCCGTACCCCTTTCCTCAGATCAGGGCTTATGAACCTATGTTAAGGGATAGATTTATGAGTATTAGTGATAAACCGTCCTTTTGTAAGGGTGTTAGTATACTTTTCATGGAGTTCTGCTGATCTCGGGCCTTGTAGACCTCAAACGGGAGAGACTCCATCTTTCTTTCTGCCCCGGCAGCTTGAGATGCTTCTAGGTCAGGTGTAATATTTTAGTTACGAGGTGTTGTTCGCTTGGAGAGAACCGGCTCAGGCTGGCCCTTATCGAAAGACTGTATTTTTCTCCATGCCGAAGACATAACATCAGGCCGGCCGGGTGAGAACGTGTCCTTGGTACGGGGAGGTACAAGAATTTGGTGGGCGGCAGGTTACTGGCCGTAACTTTCCATGAAGGGACACGCTTCCATATTAGCGAAGGCATGAGGCAGTGAGTCAGTCAGTCTATGGGCGGCAGCTAGTCGTTAGCATCAATGCAATTAATTATTTCAAGGCAGACAGTCGTCATTTTGAAGTCCGAGAAAGACCGAGAAGCTGATACTCTCTTAGAAAGATTGAAGTTATTTTAGTCGGAGCAGCTGGCGAGCTTTGACATTAAGATCAGAGCATGTAGAGTGAAGCAGTTAGCTGAGAGAACGAATACCAGAGTGGTACAAATTGATTTATAGGATCGAAGCTGAGAAGTGAAGACAGTCCGTGATTGAGAGGAGAGAGGAGTAGTGCAGAACAGCCAGAGAGAACGCAGCTGACAAGAGGAAGGTTCCAGTGACTTGGAGGGAAACAGAGGAGACAGAGCATCGCGGTGCAGACGTGTATCAGTGACTGCAGAGGTGTGACCCTAAGACGAGCCAAGGCACAGACGAGAAGGGAACCCAGATGACTGCTGAGTCCAGACTTCCTATTAATAAGGTGACGTCGACCCTTTCTTATTAGCGTGCACACATTCTAACCTTTTACTTTCCTTTTCAGGCTATGTGTTATAGTGCAGTATTATATTGTTATTGTTAACCTCATAGCTGCTATTACACATTCCTCCCCAGTGCTGCGCTGTCCATTAGAACTAGTGCTGAATGGACGTTCAATGGTCGTGCGCAGCACTGGGGAGGTAGTGCTGCCGTCGGCCAATGCACCGAGGCAGCACTTAAGGGGTTAATAAAGATACCCCAGTTCTTAGTGAACCAGCGTATGCCTTGTTCTTATACAGTAAAGGTAACCTTTTCTTCTAGTCAGGTGCTATTGCACGAACGGAAGCTACCCCCGATCAGCTAAATGGTAACTGAATAATTAGAGAGAGAGGAGCCCTTGAACTAGAGAATAAGTTATACACCATGTAATTCGGCCTTTCCTGTGTGATTCATAATATTGTAGTATTGTACCCCTAGTGGATAATGAGAGATTTCCCAATAAGAGCAAAAGGTATTCATAGGAAAGTGATCGCCTCTAGAGAAAGAGGCGTTCATGAGAGCACTGACTGAGGTTAGTGTGTATACCCACAGGATTGTGGCTTGTGTTTTTACGTAATAGTGAGAGCACTGGGGGGATACAGTGCCTATCTTAAGCGAGCACTGGGTGTAGCCAGGGTGTAATGGTAAGTAATCAGAACTGCCCCAGGGTAGATTAGTCTGGGCCTATATGGTCGCGAGACTATATTGTATGAGTATGGTATTGTAGAAGATCCAAGCATGTATATTGCTAATTCCCCATCCTTTGGTAGGAAATATAGATACCTGTTGTAAATAGGTCCTAAGGAGGGAGGTGGTTAAGTTTCGGCTGGGTTAGTGTTGCTCTGATGAGCTGATTCTATCTGGTCCGAGAATCCGGCCGTTACATCTGGCGTCACGAACTGTTTACGAAGCCTGTGTGCGTTGAATTGTTTCTATCTTGTTTGTTTGCGCTCGGCTCGTACTAAGTTTCTTTTGTATATTATTTGTTTATAGTTGTATATATCTTTTTGAATTATTAAAATGTTTTTGCGGAGGTAAAAAACACTTTCAAATTGCCTATTGAAATTCCCGGCTGGGAATCAACGCCTTACGAGGCTTTGGCCCGTAAGTGGGCCGACTCTACTGGTTGGAGTGAGAATTGGAGTTCTTGTTTGGAGCTGGCGGAGCCAGCTGATGTCATTGCTTGTTTGCAGAAAGCGCCAGTAGTGAAGGGGGATGAGTTTCCTATTTTGGGACGCAGAGGTTGGATTGTTTTAACTGCGTACAGGATTGTACATGAGAAATTTTTGAAATTGCAGAAACAATATGTGGATATGGAACAAAAGTTTGTTGAAGTGCAAAATGCTCATACTCTTTTGCGATGTCAAAATAAATTGATTGCCGATAAACTTGAGACTTATCAGACGATAGCCGAAAGGGCTGCTGTTCGAATTGAAAAATATAAATATATGAATCGTCGTGGTCGTGTTTGTAAGCGGAAGGTACGTCTGGTGGTGGCGAAAGCCGGACTGGACTGGAATCCTGATGAATGGGATGGTAATATCTGGGACTCGAATGATTCTGGCTCCTCAGCTGAGGAGTCTGACAGGCGCGAGTCTTCTCGCTCCGTACATGATTGTAAATCTACTTTTTGTGACGTCTTTGATGATTCCGGCGACCATGGTCGCTCTTCCCGTTCTAATGACGTTTCTCATTCTGATTGTTCCTCTAAATCTATGGATCGGGCTTCTTTTGATGCTCGTCCGGAGGTTTCCGCGCATCCGGTTTTTCGACGTAAATTGCAACAAGCTCCTGGTAATCGGAACGGTGTTCCTTTAGATAGTTTGGAAGATTTTACGCAACAGGAAGTTAGTGACATTCTGCAACGTTTTCGGCAATGACCTGGTGAGGCCTTGCTCACATGGATGGTGCGTCTCTATGAACTAGGTGCTGCTGGCATCATGTTAGATGGGGGAGATGCTTTAATATTTTGTTCTTTGAGTTCTGATTCTACTATACAAGATCATTTCCGGAATTAAAATGGTGCTGGTCAAATTAGTCTGCTTCAGTTGGCGACTGATGGTTGTAATCATAAATACCCTACTGAATCTGATTGGCCTCTGAAAGACAAGCCATGGTATACTTTGCACGATGCGGCACAACGGCTGAAAGAGGAGGTGATGAAAACTGCGATTTTTCTGAGTACATCTGACAGCTTGTTGGATGGTTTGTTAACATCTTGGTGCTTGAATCCGTCCGTCAACTTGGCGAGCTGGGTGAATGGCTTAAACCTGAGAGACAGTCTAGACCTGAGGGTCGTACTGCTGGAAATTATAAGTTCACTCGACGTGATATGTATCTTGCTTTGTTGGCGGATGGTATGAAGTGCGAGGACATTGATGGTGAACCTAATAATCGATTGTGGGACATGTTTCGCAAGCGTGGTTTGGATCGGAAGGAGGGTGCCCGACGTGTGCGAAAGAATGATTGTGATCGTGAACATTCTGATGACAGTGGAGATGATAGACGTTATGATGATTCTGATAGTCGTGATGGACGACGGCATGAATGTGATGTGTCCCCTCGACGTGAAAAAGAGAGGGGGCGTGAGGGGGAAAGAGAAAGGGGGAGAGATGACCGTGTTAACAGCAGATATAGGAATGAAAGGGATCAGTCCCCCGAGATGAGGAAAAGGCAGGATCGATTCAGACTCTCTGATCGAAATTCACAGTATCATGCAGATGACAAGAATCCGTTCCGTAATGGGGATGGATATGAACATGATATTTTCTCGTCCAAAAAATATGAGAGCATTTATCCTGATTTGTCTTGGCTATCAGAACGTAATAAAAATGATTAGGAAATAGGTCAAGCTCCAGTACGCAGGTGGGCTCACAGAGATAATAGACCCTATGTAGATATTGAAATTGTTTGGAAACATTGTAATATCCAAAGGGCCCGAGCATTGGTAGATACAGGAGCGGAGGCCACTCTTATTCATGGCAAATCAAAGAAATTTAAAGGTCAGTTTTTCAAAATTACTGGCTTAGGTGGAAAGGAAACTCCCGCAGTGCAAACTACACTTGAAATGAAAATAGGTAGAATTCCCCGAAAAGAATATTCTGTTTTAGTTGTGCCACTTTTGGAATAAATAATCGGAATTGACATTTTGAAAGGAATGACATACCATTTAGATGACGGCTGTTATCAATTTGGAAGTAAAAGTTATATATCATCCAGACCTGTACAAGTAGGTCGCTTAAGAATGCCCCCTATAAAAATTCCCCAGGCTACACAGGTTGTTTCCCAGAAACAATATCGTACCCCAGGTGGTCATGAAGAAATTAGTGCTACAATTCAAGATTTGGTGAATGCAGGAGTTATAACTCCGGTTACTTCTGTTTGGAATAATCCCGTTTGGCCCGTACGCAAGAGTGATGATTCTTGGCGTATGACTGTTGATTACCGCGAATTGAATAAACATACACCCCCTTTGACTGTTGCAGTACCAGACATAATTACTTTAATTGAGAGAATTCAGAAGCATTCAGGAACATGGTATGGGTCTATTGATATTGCCAATGCTTTCTTTTCAATCCGGATTGCCCCTGAGTGTCAGGAACAATTCAGTTTTACATGGAATGGACGTCAAATGACGTTTAGATGTCTTCCCCAAGGCTATGTACACAGTCCTACGATTTGTCACCGGCTGGTGGCAGAACATTTGTCTGAAGTACCCGTACATTCGCAAATTCAGATATGTCATTATATTGATGACATTTTGATTCAAGGTGAGACACAAAATCAAGTTCAAACCCAGTTAGATCAAATTATTGATCACCTACGTGAGAAAGGATGGGAAATCAATCCCGATAAATTGCAAGGTCCATCCCAAAATGTGAAATTTCTAGGCATCAATTGGCATGAAGGTCATAGAGAGGTGATTCCACAAGTGAAACAGAAAATTCTTGATTTTGCAGTTCCAAGAAATAGAAAAGAAGCTCAAAGCTTTATTGGCTTGTTTTGCTTTTGGCGTCAACATATCCCACATCTAAGTCAGATTTTAGCCCCTTTATACAGAGTGACTCGTAAAAAGAATGCGTTTGAATGGAGTAAACTGCAGCAGAAAGCGTTTGATTCGGCGAAAGAAGCGATTCAGTATGCCTTGGATTTGTGGCCCGTGCGTGATGGTGATGTGGAATTGAATGTGTCCGTGCAAGGTCTTTATGCAAATTGGAGTTTGTGGCAAAAACAAGGCAGGAATAAAGTACCATTAGGTTTCTGGACTAAAAAGTTACCCGATGCTGGTGAGCGAGATACACCTTTTGAGAAACAACTACTTGCATGTTACTGGGCTCTGGTGGATACCGAGCAATTGACTTTGGGGCATGATGTGATTTTGAGACCTGAGATTCCTATAATGCAGTGGGTTTTGAGTTCGCCGAAAACTCATTGAATTGGACATGCTCAAGAGGCGAGTGTGATTAAGTGGAAATGGTACATACAAGACAGGGCACGTGTGGGACCGAAAGGTGTGGCATCATTACATGAGCAAGTGGCGCAGGTGCCATCGCTTGAGACTGGGAGTGATTGCTCCGTACCTGTAGTACAGGAATCTCCTGTTAAGTGGGGTAAGCCATTTGATGATCTGTCCGTGGAGGACAGAAACCATGTGTGGTTTACGGATGGTTCAGCGAGGTACATAGGAGAGAAAAGACATTGGAAAGCAGTGTCCTATATTCCCATCACACAAGAATTGCTGAGTACAACTGGTGAAGGAAAGAGTAGTCAATTTGCTGAATTGTATGCTGTTTACCAAGTTCTAAAACAAGAGTTACCTTGTACATGTCATATTTTTACGGATTCCTGGTCCACTGCTAATGGACTGGCGGTTTGGTTACCAACCTGGCATTCTCATAATTGGGAATTGCATTCTAAAGAACTTTGGGGTAAAGAATTATGGCAAGAAATTTTGGAAATGCTCCCACAAAGTACTGTTACAATCTTTTATGTGGATGCTCATACACCAATAGACTCCCTTGACAAATTCTTTCATAACATTGCAGATGAGAAATCTAAAATTGCTGGTGCAGTGGTGGACATGCAAGATTCTGATTTGGCGGGATTGGCGAAATGGGCCCACCAGAAAGCAGGACATTTTGGAGAGAGAGCCACTAGCAGGTGGGCTGCTGATCGAGGAATTTATATTCCTTTAAATTTGATTAAAGACACAATACTGCATTGTCCTATCTGTCAACATTCTAGACAGCGAAAGGTGCCCCATATTGTTAAAGGACATTTACACCGAGGAAAGTTACCCGCTCAAATTTGGCAGATCGATTATATTGGTCCACTCCCTATGAGTACAAATTGCCAATATATTTGCACTATTGTTGATACATACAGTGGCCTTTTGGTGGCCTTTCCCTGTAATCGAGCTACTCAAGTAAACACCATTAAAACATTAGAATTGATTATGCTCTATTATGGTGTTCCATTTCAAATTCAATCTGATAATGCATCCCATTTTAAGGGAAGATTGGTGCAGGAATTTTGTGTGGAAAATAACATTGAATGGGTGTTTCATATACCATATTATCCACAGGCATCAGGTCTTATTGAGAGAATGAATGGTTTGCTAAAAGATCAATTGCGAAAATTAACTGACAATATAAAAACTGGAGAGATTATTTGTTTCAGGCATTGTTAATTTTGAATAATCGTCCCTTTTTGAAAGCTGAATCTCCATTAATGCGTTTATTTCCTCCCGCAATTGATGCAAAGCCAAACACCATTGGCAATACTGTAATGTACTGTGAAATTTCCCCTGGAGCATTAGCTCCATGCAGAACAACCCCTGGTTCCGCAGGCTTGGACTTGCATGCCATGAATGATGTTTTACTCAAAAGCAGAAATCGAGTTATCATTGAAACTGGCATTGGTGTTTGTATACCAACTGGAAATTTAAGTACTCGGAGGAGTCATTGACAGTGATTATCAGGGAGAGATTAAGGTGCTCCTGCTGAATAGCAGTGAGGTTGATTTACTGATTCATAAAACTGACCGAATTGCTCAGTTGCTAATCATGCCTGTTTTCAGTGGTGAGATTCAGAAAGGCACTGCCCCAACTTTGTTAACTATACGAGGACAAAAAGGTTTTGGCTCCACCGATAATCCAGGAGCAAGAGTGTGGGTGCAATCGCCTAAAAATCCCCCTGAACAAGCTGAAATTATTGCAACCGGTCATGATAATACAATTCTTGTCATGAGACCAGGGAAAGATAGCTGGGAAGCTGTCCCAGCTGACAAATGTTATCTACGAGAATGAATAATGCCTGTATTTGACCTTCTTTCAGATCACTCTCTGGACTGCTGTTGCAGGATGTGCCGGCGTTGGACTCCTTTTGGCCTGCTACGTCGGGAAAGGAGGGAACCCACAGACTTTGGTTGATTCGATAACCCGAGTACCGCGTTCCTTTGCTGCGTGGGATTCATCATCTAACTTTTGGACCACCCTTGCTCGAAGGGTGACTAACTCCCCACATTATTGTTTAACACCGATGCGTTCGGTGACTGACATACTAGCGACCTGTTTGGTTGCTGTCCCTGCTGCGTTGGAAACTTTATCTCATATCTTCAATATATTAAATGCACGTCCCAATGTTATCCTGGGAGATTTCGCTACCCATGAATATTGTCCTTTGTGTACTGTGCTTTCTGATCCAACACCCCCGATTCATTCCCAGATAATTACATATAATATCACCCAGGGCGATTTATGCTTCTTTCTTACCTGCGATCCCAATGCAATTACTGAATGTGTACGTCTAAAATTGAAAGCGACAACTTCTTTTTCAGCTCATGAACGAACTTTGTGTTCCCGAAGATCCCCTAAATCATGTACTTCTGTTAGAAATAACATGACCAGTAAGAGTTTAGTAGTTACCCCTAGTCATTATCGTACAATGCTTTTACCTTCTGGATGGCTTTTCTCTTGTGGTAATACATCCTGGCCCTACATTCCCGCAAATATTTCTGGAGGACCTTGTGCCATCACTAGATTGAGTTTATTGATGTTTTCTTCACATCCTAGTACACATTCCTGTGTTGTTCGCGATGCTGTGATGTTACATGATGATTGTGATTCTTCACTACATTTATATTCCAAATCTGAATATCTTAGCTTAGCATTCTCAATTATTGGTGTTCCAGCCTTAGCGGTTTGCAACGCAAAATCCATTGGGAAGATGGCCTGCTGGATGGTTAAGTCCATCAATCATACTTCTACAATTTTATCTGACATTTTACTAGACGCCCAGGGTGAACGCAGAGCTATTTTGCAGAACCGGGCTGCCATTGACTATCTTTTGCTCAAACATGGACATGACTGTTCTGACTTTGAGGGCCTTTGTTGTTTCAACTTATCGGATCATACTAGATCCATTCAGGCTCATATTGACAAACTTCATGACTTGACTGAAGAGGTTAGAAAACACATTGACCAGGGCTGGTTTGACTGGCTCTTCAATTGGTTACCTGACTTACATTCTTTATGACAGATATTAGGGGGTATCATGATTACTATTAGCATTTTAGTAGCTATTTGCTGCTTTAGTCAATGCATTCCTTCCTTATTCCAATTCTGTAGATGTGGTACAAGAAATAGATCAGTTAATTTTGTTTCGTATTATTCCTCTACGGATGTTAGTTCCATTTAGCGAATGAATAGTAGCCTAAATTCAAGGGTGAAATGTTCTGACCGACTTTTTGGGCCCTTTCATGAGGGAAGGTGATTGGAGGTGACTTTAGTCTACTATCATTCTAATAGAAGGATTAGAACTGTAAATAGAGCCTATTCACAAGGCGTGTTGACACAATCCCGTACCCCTTTCCTCAGATCAGGGCTTATGAACCTATGTTAAGGGATAGATTTATGAGTATTAGTGATAATCCCTCCTTTTGTAAGGGCGTTAGTATACTTTTCATGGAGCTATGCTGATCTCGGGCCTTGTAGACCTCAAACGGGAGAGACTCCATCTTTCTTTCTGCCCCGGCAGCTTGAGAGGCTTCTAGGTCAAGTGTAAAGTTTTAGTTACGAGGTGTTGTTCGCTTGGAGAGAACCGGCTCAGGCTGGCCCTTATCGAAAGACTGTATTTTTCTCCATGCCAAAGACATAAAATCAGGCCGGCTGGCTGTGAACGTGTCCTTGTTATGGGGAGGTACAAGAATTTGGTGGGCGGCAGGTTACTGGCCGTAACTTTCCATGAAGGGACAAGCTTCCATATTAGCGAAGGCATGAGGCATTGAGTCAGTCAGTCTGTAGGCGGCAGCTAGTCGTTAGCATCAATGCAATTAATTATTTCAAGGCAGACAGTTGCCATTTTGAAGTCCGAGAAAGACCGAGAAGCTGATACTCTCTTAGAAAGATTGAAGTTACTTTAGTCGGAGCAGCTGGCGAGCTTTGACATTAAGATCAGAGCATGTAGAGTGAAGCAGTTAGCTGAGAGAACGAACACCAGAGTGGTAGAAATTGAGTTATAAGATCAAAGCTGAGAAGTGAAGACAGTCCGTGATTGAGAGGAGAGAGGAGTAGTGCAGAACAGCCAGAGAGAACGCAGCTGACAAGAGGAAGGTTCCAGTGACTTGGAGGGAAACGGAGGAGACAGAGCATAGTGGTGCAGACGTGTATCCGTGACTGCAGAGGTGTGACCCTAAGACGAGCCAAGGCACAGACGAGAAGGGAACCCAGATGACTGCTGAGTCCAGACTTCCTATTAATAAGGTGCTGTCGACCCTTTCTTTTTAGCGTGCACACATTCTAACCTTTCACTTTCCTTTTCAGGCTATGTGTTATAGTGCAGTATTATATTGTTATTGTTAATAAAGATACCCCAGTTCTTAGCGAACCAGCGTATGCCTTGTTCTTATACAGTAAAGGTAACCTTTTCTTCTAGTCAGGTGCTATTGCACGAACGGAAGCTACCCCCGATCAGGTAAATGGTAACTGAATAATTAGGGAGAGAGGAGCCCTTGAACTAGAGAATAAGTTATACACCATGTAATTCGGCCTTTCCTGTGTGATTCATAATATTGTAGTATTATACCCCTAGTGGATAATGAGAGATTTCCCAATAAGAGCAAAAGGTATTCATAGGAAAGTGATTGTCTCTAGAGTAAGAGGCGTTAATGAGAGCATCGGGAGGGATACCAGTGTGTAATGAGATCGTCTCTAGAGAAAGAGGCGTTAATGAGAGCACTGACCGAGGTTAGTGTGTATACCCACAGGATTGTGGCTTGAGTTTGTATGTAATAGTGAGAGCACTGGGGGGATACAGTGCCTATCTTAAGCGAGCACTGGGTGTAGCCAGTGTGTAATGGTAAGTAATCAGAACTGCCCCAGGGTAGATTAGTCTGGGCCTATATGGTCGCGAGACTATATTGTATGAGTATGGTATTGTAGAAGATCCAAGCATGTATATTGCTAATTCCCCATCCTTGGGTAGGAAATATAGATACCTGTTGTAAATAGGTCCTAGGGAGGGAGGTGGTTACGTTTCGGCTGGGTTAGTGGTGCTCTGATGAGCTGATTCTATCTGGTCCGAGAATCCGGCCGTTACAGGGTCTGGGAGCACTGCTGGGAAGGTCTAATTTTGTTCTAAAAAACAGTTTACAGTACACCTAGCTTGTGGGGAAAGATCCGCTAAATTAATTCGCCCATACTTATTTATCCTTCAAAAGGAGACTCAATTAGAGTACGCACTTTCAAAAATATTGTACTGTCTATTAGGAAACTCTAAGTGTGACTTTTGCACTACACAGCGTACATACCTTATATTTATTTGTAAGTGGTGTTCTAATATCACTTCCTTTTTTTCCATCAATGATTACAGGCCGGCTTTCAGCCTGTGCAATGGGAAAAAAAGGATGAAGTCAGGCTTCACGTTAGTGAGCCGCAATTCAGCATCCGCCAGGCAGGCAGTGGACAGGGTGTCGTCTGGTCACCAACATTGATGGACGGAGCGTCAGATGGAATGGAGGAGTCCCGCTAATAAGAGGTATGGTTGGATGCATGCAACTACCCAAATTCAACAGGACAACCACAACAACATACAGATACAGTATCCGTTCTTTTCTAATTATCTTTTAAGTGTTGTTATTACTGTGAACTTCTATGAGTGTGACTCTGCATTTCTTTGATCTCTGCTTCTAAATTCATCCCTACAGCCATTGTATAGGTTTTACTTCTGCTATTTTTCAAACCTAATTTAATGTACGAAGTGTTTCTCTGAGTGCAGAGATAGGCAAGTGACAACGCATCATTATTACTGCAGCCCTGTACTGTTGCATTCTTTCATTCACGGTTGTAGAAAGTACTACTTACTTTTCAGTAACCATGCATGCACTTCCTTTATGTCACTTGAAAGATTTATGGATAGCTTTGTACCCAAAGATTTGTTTATCTTCAATTATTGTTTGTCCATGCTGTGCTTTTTTTTTCTTCTCTCAACAAAACTTTCCCAAAAACCACCATTCCCATCCATTTTCCAAACCCTAACCCTCTGCCCCCAGGCTGTGTGGCTTTGATTGATGTGTGACTAAATGACAGCTATAATTCCACACACCTGCTGGGGAGGATAGAGTCATAGCAACAGGCTGGTGAAGGATTCGGAGGATATATTCTTACTCAGCTTGACACAGACCCATGACTATTGGCAAACGAAAGCAGATTTTCATGAGCGCCATCAACTTGATTGATCATCAAGAACATCCTCCTCAAGGAGGAGCTTAGCGCGCATCCAAGATGGCCGCGTGAGCACAGGGCTCCCGAGACCCTCTCCGCCCTCCACATATATCCTGAACGATATCCTGATTACGAAGACGGACTGTTGGAGACGAAACTCAGGTGATGATCTAGCTGCTTTCAAAAATTGATTCGGACTTTGGGAACCGCTGCCACGACGCCCTAGATCGGCTTGGTCACTCGAGATCTTCCAAACTCTGTGACTCCACCATCTACCATCGGTCGTGAGCAACTGTGTGCTGGCCTGCAGCTGCTGAAGCCTGCCTTTGAAGACGCCGGTGGGTCGACTGCGAATGGCCATTTTCACCAGGTCGCACAGGCCCCTCGGGGGCACATTGCCCAACATGGCGGGCAGATCCAACAACGAGAAGCGGAAGACAAAGATGCCTCTCCGGGGGGGAACTGTTGAAATGTACGTCATGGATCGATATACCCAACCTAAGGGTCGCCCGGTGGTACGAATAAGATTTTAGAGGAGGTGGGCGGAGACCCGGCAGCGCCGACCGTGTTAACTCTCGAGGATGTAATGGGGGCCATTGCAGGTATCAAGTCTTCCATCGGCCAACAATATGAGTCTCTCACCCTTAAGCTCAATACTGTGGCCATAGACGTCAATTTTATCAGAACGGACATATCGAAGACCATTTCCACACCGCAATACAGCACTCAATCTGAGGCGCTTGCACGGGGTCCTTGCGAGGGCGGGGTCATTGCGTGAACCTGCCATTTTGGTGTCTCTGGAGGCCACGATGGCCTTTGATACGGTGGAATGGCCCTACCTCTGGGCTGCGCTTGCAAAATTTGGATTCGGCCCTGGTTTCATTGGTTGGGTGAAACTTTTGTATGAAAAGCCAATGGCACAGGTGGTAGTGAATGGTCGAGTGTCTAAGCCCTTTGTTCTCGGCAGGGGTACGGAGCAGGGCTGTCCATTGTCTCCGCTTCTTTTTGCCCTTGCCTTAGAGCCCCTGGCTGCATGGTTGCGATGGGAGCCCTCGATGAAGGGTATTCGATGGACCCCTGACTTCGAAGATCGCATATCGCTCTATGCTGATGACATTTTGTAGTACCTCACATCCCCCCGTAAGTCGTTAAATATGTTGTTTGATATGCTCACCTCGTTCGGAAGGAATTCCCACCTGGTGATCAATTGGACTAAGTCCTATGTGTATGCGATTTCAGGTGATACCCCTCTCCAGTCACGTTGTTGTCCTATTCAGGTGTCACTGACGGGATTCAAGTACTTGGGCATTTTTATATCTTTGGATCCGGTTACTCGATACAACCGAAATTTGCTCCCTCCTCTTCAGAGGCTAAAATCGGACATTGTGGGCTGTATCAGGCTACCACTCTCACTACTTGGGCGCGCAGCTCTTTTTAAAATGATGTCCTTACCACGTTTTCTATATGCGCTCCAGAATACGTTTGATATTATTCCCGCCAGTTATTTTCGTGAGGTGGAGAGTTTGCAGAGACGATTGATCTGGGATGGACGTTCGCGTATCGCCCTCGCTAAACTCATGCTTCCTTGGTATGACGGAGGTATTGCACTTCCGGATATCAAGCAATATTATTGGGCCTCTCATTTGGGAGCAATTAATCATAGAATGTATGGACCAACTCCCAATCCCGCATTTGAGATGGATACGCATCTGTTGCCGGGGGGAGATTATAACAGAGCTCTTTATTCCCAGGCAGAGGGGAGGGAATTGTCGGGACCGACTAGGATAGCAGTTCGAGTATGGCATGATGCGAATGCGTCAACGGGATGGAAGGATAGACTGACCCGTGCTACTCCGCTTTATGCGTCTGAGAGACTGGGTTGCCTGTGGAAAACAAAAGGATTTGAAAAGTGGGATATGATTGGTATTAGTAGGGTGAGTGATTTATGGGTCGAGGATAAATTCAAGACTTTCGATACACTGAAGGTAGAGTATGAGCTGAGTGACAGAGAATTCTTCCGCTTTTTCCCAAGGGTATTGACATCCCTGAATCCTCCCCATTGGAGGATCGGGTGCTTGACGGCCACGTGTCAGACAGCACTATATCCTTGATATATAAGAAATTAATTAATAATCACACGGATCTATTGGCACAGCTCAGAGAGGTCTGGAACAAAGACGGTTTGGAGCTGGACGATGAGGATTGGCAGTCAGCGCTATCCTCGCCGAAAGAGGTCGCCATTCCGGCCCGCCTCAGACTCATTCAACTTAAAATTCTACATCGGATATATGTCACTGGCCCGCGCCTGATTCATATGGGTTATTCAGTGGATGGGTTGTGTAAGCATGGTTGCGGACTGGTTGGAACCTTCCTTCATATAATAAGGGAGTTCCCAAGGGTGGCGGCGTTCTAGAGTCGTGTGCATGCAGTGATGGAAAGAGTTACGGGGGTGGCATTGTTACCCGAAGCAAGGCAGTGTCTTTTGAATGTTTGGGAACCGAATGACTATGATGTTGCACAAATGCAGTGGGCAACCCTCTGTAATATGATTGCTAAAAGAGACATTGCAGAGCTGTGGGGTTCCCAGCGGCCGCCCACGGTCTTGGCATGGAAGGAGAATATGGACTTGTGTATGTTCAGAGAGAAGACTGGCACGGGGTAAACCCAGAAAATGGACTAATATTTGGAGCCAGTGGAACTCCTTCCGTGGGAATATATGCACAACTCCATTCGTTGAAACCCTAGAGGTTCCCCTTTCCCCCTGACCCGGCATCCCAAGTTTGGTTTAGCATTTATGAACATAGACTTTGTTTCCTCACTCACACCCCCTCTGGAATTAATGATGTCTGTTTTGTACTGTACTGCAGTTTCCTTTCTCCTTGAACACATGTCCAACTGTATTGTTTCATTGCCTTGTATTTCAGTTTCTTTTCGAAATAAAATAAAATTATACCAAAAAAAAAAGAACATCCTCCTCCTAGACGTGTCAAATGATTACGCTGCTGTGTCCTTCACCTGGGTACTATTTCTTGTAGTAGTAGCCAATGTCAAAGAAATTCAACGCAAGTAGTAGTTATACTTTCAATACTTTACCATTTGTTAGGCTACATTGTGGCACTGTTCTAGTGTACTGTCACCTGCTATATTCTCTATCATACCGTTCTAATGCAACGGTAAGGACAAATAAGGTTTCATTTTCTTTCTTTTCATATGCTGCAACTGCCACTGTGTAACACCACTAGTACCACCGCAATGATGACATTTCATCCGGCCAGGATTGCCAACCTAATCGCCATTTCCCGTGCAGCCAGCCCTGTGCCAAACACAAATTACAGGTAAGATAAGCGTTTGGGGGGAGGTAGTATAATGGAGTATTAGGAGAGACGAGAGACTGACGGTAGTACTAGTAAAGTCCTAGGACTATTTAATTCACTTACTCTGTGAGAGGCACTTAGTTTTGAAAACATTTGGGCAATTACTTACACAACTTGAATCAAGATGCCACTTAAGTTTCAGGAAACCAAACTTACTGTTAAACCCCCACCCACCAGCCTCAAAAGCATTAAAAAACACATATGCTAAGATAAAGTTTTTATTTTATTTATATCCCTAACATAAATAATCTCCCGCAAGATCCAACCCACCCACCCCCCCTCCCTAACCCCAACAAATGCTGTGAAAAATCCAAAAAACCCAACTCCCAATTCCCACACCCAGAAGTCTTTAAAAAAGGGCCAAGGGACAGTCTCCTCCTACTGCTGGCTGTTGTTCACTTTTCGGGCCAGGTCGGCATGCTCCTTGTGGAGGGTCTCGAGCAGGGTTTTGGTGTTCAACAGCTCCTGCTCGAGGTAGGACCCCCTAAGTGAAAGGCGGTGCAACCTTTTTTTGGTACTGCTCTGGGGGGCAGCTGATTTTTTTGCTGCTTGGCGGTGGCGGGTTGCGGTGGTACCCCGGCTCCGTACCGCTGGAGACCTGCTGCGCTGACTGGCTGACCCAGGGAGCGCAGAGGAGGATGCAGCTGTCCCGGTCGATGTTGTGGTCGACTGCGTGTCCCCCTCCTCCTGGGCCACCAGCCGCCGATATTCGGCAACAGTCGCCTCCAACCTCCGTTGCCGGGCCCTTTTAGCCAGCTCCTTCCGTGTTGTTTTGGAAGGAGCATCTACTTGAAGAAAGAAAGACATAGTATGTAACCAATGCTCTTTAAGATTAACACAAAATGATTCAGCAGAAAGTTGTGTCACAGTAGAACTAGCAACTTGCAAGCGCAGTTCATAACTATTGTGGCCAGTATCTATCTAGCCTCCCACTTCTTCATCCTTGCTCTAACATTAGTGGGAGTTTAAGGAATCAATTCTACGAGCACTACAGACTCACTCCATTAGAGTCGACTATGACAGTACACCAATCTTCTTCTTCTTCTTCTCTCTTGTTTAGCAAAATTGGTACGTTAACTAATGCAAGCCAGCATTATGCCAGCGCAGTCAACTTGCACCCGAGAAAAACAGACGCCCGCAATGATGAGTGAGACAGACTTGCGTTACTCTACCAGTCCAGTACATGCAGGTGGTGATGCTCTTACTTTTCTATTACGGGTGGCACTGAGAATACTCTGTTACAAGGGCTACTGATTAATTAATTTAACTTTCACCCTACAGTGCCAATGAATACTAGAAAAGGAAAATGAAGAAGATAAATAATCTGATTATCTATCACTGCACATGGTATGTATTTGCTTACATATGGGATGACTTTAGGTGCTTTGCTTTTTATTGAGTGAACAGGGATACATCCACACATGAATGACTGAGTTCTACTAAACTCATTAACAGAGGTAGTGAGTGGCCATCGTAATAGCCGGATATATGCTGTGCTTGCAATACAAACTACTGCTACTATTCATTGTAGTATTCGGACAAAATTAAAACTTTTTCTTGCCTTTCCTACACTGGAACGGACGTGTGGGTGGGGTGTTACATGCTCTTCAAAGTAACACTTAGTTCATCCAGTGACCGTCTATTTTCTCTAGATACACATATCCTATCTAAGAGTCAGATAGTACCATGATCCAGGCATCCATCCATTCAAACTATATGTCAATCATTCTTCTTCATGTCTCTCATCTGGAAAAACCTTACGTTTTCTCACGGGAAAACAACCTTTTAATTTTATTTGGGAAACCGCAAGCCATACATCCGTGCTTGACTTGCATTTGAATTTCAACCAAAGGATATATTGCGCACACATGCAGTTTCTGTTTCACCCACCCAGGCTGTTCTCCTCCCACCCATCCTTGCTTCATCCTTCACCCAGCCATGCATCATATTCCTCCCCAGCCACCTCGGGCACCATTCAAACACGTATCATTCTTCTTTGTCAGTCATCATTACTTTTAACTTGCTCGTCCTTCCACACTTACTTACACTCTTCTATCGCTTTTCGTTCATCCCATCCATCAAGTTCATCTCAGATCTGAGTGGATTCTCGAAAAAAAATTCTCCGCTGAGTTGAAGTAAATTTAGAGGAGGCTACTACCTGGTTGATAAAAACTTTGGTCTAAATTTGAAAGTCTTCTTAACAGTATAGTAACTTAACTGTACAACATATATACTACACCCGTGCAGAGAGCACACTCTGCAGTCTGCAATCTCAATAAGTAAGGAATATAAGTGCTTACCACTGCCCGCCACTACCGTGGCAACCCTCACAGCAGTTTCCTCCGGCACTTGTACCGCCTCCTCCCCAGAAGTGTCCTCCTCCACCTCCGCGCTGGCCCCGGCACCAGATGTTCCACCTACAAAGTACATTTAAGAATGTTAGATGTCATAGACATACACCACTCACTAGTCTTTTGTCTAGGAATGAAGAAATGTGAATACAGAAACGAATCTAATAATTTGTGACTGTCTACTCTAAAGTAAAAATGTCCCTTTTTCCAGGGAAGGGTGTTGTCTTGCTTCACTTATTGGCACAACTGATGAATGCTTGCTTTTTAACACGCACCATTTTTCTCATAACAGACAGAAGCTTCACTTCTAAGAAGAAGAGCAAGATCAGATCATCATCACTAGGACGGAGTGACCAACGATTCTGCACCAAAAAGAAAAATTTAAGTTCAAACCAGGTGAGGGCTCAGCTCGCCCACAATAAATGTGTGAAATAAATCACTAAGCACTTTTCCATTTTTAATCAACCGTTTATGTTTTATGACAAGCTTGATTTTAATAAATGTTTTTACTTTTAATAAAGCTTGAAAACTTAAATAGACTCTGTGGTTTTTGGTCAAGAGTGACTGAGCAAAAGGTTTTGCAATTTGCAAGCGTGAGTCCGTGCCTCTGACACTTCTGGACTCTGACTCCGTACTCTTGTCCTGCATTTGATCATCATCATTGGGTATCAATCATCGATGAATTCGGGAGCTAAATGACTCTGCCACACTATCTAGTCAGTAAGGAGATTGGGGGTTCTTCAAAGTCTGTTATCACTGAGGTATGTGGAAAGTCTACCTGCGCCTATTATAATTGATAAACAATGCACTATTTAGTGTCCATAGTTCTGTTTGTGCAGATTTGTCCCTGCAACAGTAGTAGTATGG